>NC_141321.1:14451508-14664008 GCF_037954235.1 Aulostomus chinensis | reverse complement strand
GAAATGTGTTGATTAGTCATCTGATTGTTTCCCTGCAATAATAATAATAATCATAATTCTAATAGTAATAATAATAACACGATGAGGACACAACTCACAGGGCAGCAGCGTGGAAATGTGTCTCCGGGGTAATGAGCTTATTGTGCGGAAGGTTTCCAAATATTGTGTCCGATTCTCACGTTTGCGTTCGCTCTGGTGCCTCGAGTAAATATTTTAGCTAGTGGAGCAATTGGGCTGAGTGTGTGTGTGTGTGTGTGTGTGTGTGTGTGTGTGTGTGTGTGTGTGTGTGTGTGTGTGTGTGTGTGTGTGTGTGCAACAAAACTGATTATAACTTATTAAAATATATTTCCTTTTTTTACCAGTCCAACCAACAACAAAAAATAAATCAAAGCTTGACAGTCATTTTAGTCAACAATACATTTGTTTTGTATTACCGTTATTATTATTATTATTATTATTATTATTATTATTATTATTATAAAATGTAGAAACAGTAATTTTAGACAAACAGATAATAAATGCTGAAAATACCAGTGCTATATTTTCCTTTCTTCTTATTTTCTATCTTTTAAAAATATTTCTCTCTATATCTGTTAACAATGTTCTGCTGTTGTTATTTGCTATCATTATTATATATTGATTTATTCCACTTATCCTATGTATTATTCAGTAAAATGCATAAGCTGGTGTGTCGTACTGCATGGTGGCACATAGTAATGCAGCAAGTCATCGTGGTGAGAGATAAATAATTGATATCTCAATGAATATGCAAATGAGAGCGGGAGAACAAGCGGGAGTCAGAGAGGAAGGAGCGCGCCGCGCTAAACAAAAGGCCCGTGTGATTTCCATCATCCAATTAAGATATATTACGGCCACCATGTTGGGACCGCGACCGTTTACAGTTGTTTTGGGTGCTGATGCCTTCTTGTACTTTTCGTGCTTTTGGGGATGGAAAAAAAGAACAACAACAAAAAAAAACCTTTGAAGTAATCGTGTTCTATATTTCCCGAGATGAGCTTTTTATTTGTGCGATGCAGTTTAATAGACAATAATTCAGTGAAGGGTGGGGACTCGTTTTAATGAAGTTGGGGTCCATTAGTATGTAACAGATGGATATTGTATTCACAAATGCACAATTCATTTAAAAGGCACGTGTTGTCCTCAGTAATATATATGTAGGAGTGTGTGTGTGTGTCTGTGTTGTGTTGTGAAGTTTAAATGTAGGCACATTTTTACATCCTCTTCTGTCATTCTGTCTGGTTTATATAACACACAAACACACACACACACACACACACACACACACACACAAACTTGTTATATTGCAGTCCCTGGTTTGCATTAGCCTCATAACCTACAAACTCTTGGAGAGGAGAACTGTGCGGAAGGAGCATAACAACCTTTCAGCTCTCAACTCTGAGAGAAAAATTAAAATTTGATGTTAATCAAGCCGAGGGAGAGCCGGAGATGACAGGTGCTTTCTACTCTACTTAGCCCCGTCTCTTTCCATTTGGCATCACGGCTCAGCTTCAACACAAAGTTGCCCTTTTTAGCCCCGTCAAAATGGGACCTGCCAATCAGTCATTTCATGTTTTAGCAGCATTTATGGTTCTGACCAAAGTGCCTGACGATGACTGATTCTGGAACTGTGAATTATTTAACTGACTGATGAGAGAAGCTTTAAAGAATAAAAAATGTATATGCAAGAGGGAGATTTAGTGAGCAGCTGTCAGTGAAAATGCGCTGCAATGAGTTTTAACTTGTTTATTTAACAGATCTCCTCATGCTGGCGGTCATGCAGGATTCACAGCAAAAACGATCAGGATCATGTCTGTTCCTCTGATCCATCTGTGTCTTTTACCTTATTTTCAAATTATGAGGTCACCCCCCCCCATCCCTGGGGACGAGCTCTCAGACAGGAGTCACAAGGTTGAGTTGATCATTATGGAGGTCCTTGACTAGGCTCAACACAAAGTCACGATCCCTAACAACAGCCTCCTACATTCCCCAATGAGTGATACATGGAAACAAATGTGTGTGTGTGTGTGTGTGTGTGTGTGTGTGTGTGTGAGAGAGAGAGAGAGAGAGAGAGACTACTGAAGGGACACTGACCTGCATGTTGTTTTTGTGAACAAACAAAACAAATGAACAATGTTTCCTATCACACTGCTAGACTGACGATGCACCCATTCAATACTAGATGTCAGCCGATAGTGACTCAAATAGCTGGAACAGACGTGGCTCATCTATCTGTTAGGTCGATGGTCATGGACAGCCTAAGGTAGTGTAGGTCGTGCATCAGCCGTGTGCTGGTTGACCTGTAAGTCTACATTTTGCTTGAAGGACAGTTAATAGCATGGAAAGAGTGCAAGGGAAGGCTCAGCAGCTTTAAGTTTTTCTTACTTCATACTAAAAACAATGTCTAATTCAAGCTTGATGGTGCCGTACTCGTAAAAGAAAGATTCCATCAATACTGTATAGATATAGCCTATTAATTACATAATGGTGTTGAATCGATAGTATGGATTAATAACCAGTAAGAGCACATATCTGTGTGTGTAACTTCCTTCTGTGTTTGTCTGGCATTCATAAGGACTGAACACCAGACCACAGAAAGTTGCAAAAGATGGCGCCTTGCTGCATTTTAGAGCCGTTTTAAATCTTGTTTCCTTACTTCCTGAGCAAGATCTGAAAGAGAGGAAAAAAATCTCCACTCAGTCGAGCAGCAGAATTATTAGGGGCATCAGTATCTTTAGCATATTGCCAAGGGCTCCTAGACAGTATCTGCTTTCATTATTAGTGTCAGCTCAATTATAGCTCACACCCAACTGTTTCTCAACATTTAATAGCATCAATCGACAGGGATGGTTGATGAGCCAGCGCTCCCCTGCGCACACGCGCGCGCGCACACACACACACACACACACACACACACACAAAACCAAACAGCCGCGCACACGTGCATCCACACCTCCCGCCCGTCCCTGAACGCTGTTGCATTCTGTCATCTTGCTAATGTACGCGGCTGAGAGGAAGCACAGGGCTCATAATGGAGGCCATGTTCTTAGTGGCGATGAGCAGCTGATGCAGCCTGGCCCATTTTCATCAAATATTAATGGCATGGAAAAATACACCCGGACTGAGGCCGCGTCCACCGCCAAACTGAGGAGGCTGGGGGAAAGAGCAATGGGGAGAAAGTGCAGCGAGTGTGTTTAGAAGTACTGTCTGATGGCCATAATTAGGGCTCTCCAATTAAAAATTCAAAAGCCCCAGTTTATTTGAGCGCGTGAATCTTCCACTCACTGCAGCATTTATTTCCCTTTTACAAAGTATTTTATTTTACAACATCCAATTGCACTGGGCTCCTCTCCCTCTGCTCTATTTCCTGCTTTTACTCTCTCTGTCTCTCTCTGTCTCTCGCCCTCTCTCTCTCTCCTTCTCTCTCTCTCTCTGTCTCTCTCTCTCTCTTCAGTCAGAGCGCGGTTAAAAGAAGAAGAAAAAAAAGCTCTTTTTTTCAGGAAACTTGTCAGGTTTATACAAATGATTGGCAGCCATTAAAAGCAAAAGAAGGGAAACACATCACATAATGGGCACAACAATGAAGAGAAATTCAGGCTCTGCTGGGGTTTTAAGCTTTTTCTAAATGACTGAAAATAACAAGGAACTATGATAAACAGCATTTATTTCCCACGCAAGTTAACGTTTGACTAGTCAAATAATTCAACACAACTACCATTTTCTTCTCTCTCTTTTCTTCGTCCCTGCTCTGCTTAAGCATAAAGCATCGCTGACAGCACACAGAGCAACCTTTAGCTCAGAACAAAGCAGATAAAATGTGAGAATTCTGGCCTGCGCTTTGTTTAATTGCACAAACAACAACGTCACCTTTTGTGTCAGCATCACAAGGAGAAAGAAACGATGTACAGCCTACGAAGAAGAGCTCAGCTTTTGGTGCAACATTGACTCTTTCTCTATTATCTTTTACCCGTTTTCCTCTCTTTTTCCATTCTCCTCCTTTCCCTGAGACACACACACAAACATGACACACAATTGAGCCGTCTGTTCCTCTTTTGAATAACACCTCTTTTATTAGGTTGGGTCTTTTCTCTCTTGCCTGCTTTAAACAGAGAGGGGAGATGGGATTCTAAAGAGCTGCCAGGGGCTCAGTTTGCACAGTGCTTTGATGTCATTGAGATGCTGTGAGAGCAAACACACATGCACACACACACACACACACTTGGTAGACACCTCGATATAAGCAGGAAGCAGGCCCACCCTATTGTACACATATAAGTTGTTGTGGTAGCAGCATCTCTCTTTCTGACCCATGAACTTGTTTCCTCTCTTTTTTTTTCATAAGGAATCCATGACGTGAGGTTTCAGAATTATTTAAACTCTTTCTGACTATTTTAGATCTCTTCATAGAGACTAAATCCAGTTTACATTCTGGTCTCTTATCCCGATAGGTTAAATAGATGCTATTTATCTTCTCAGAGAGAGGTCAAGAGCCCTGGGACATAGAGAGGATATAATCAGACGTGGCCCCATGTCTTCATTATGTGGAAATGAGGTTGGGAGAGATTGGACAAATACTACACATCCGCATTCAGCACTTCATATTCATGACCCTATTAACGTGGTCTGGAGTCATTTTCAGAGCAAATTTGATCAGTTCTCACTACAAATGCATCGATAAATGTTTGAAGCCCAAGAGAACGGAAGAGCTTACAAACATTAACGGGTCTGATGTTGTGCTGCTCAGAGTTGCAGACACAAGCAGTGATTTTCACATTGAACCTAGTCGGTATGGCTGCTCTGTGTTATATAACTCACAATGTCTGCCCCATTCCTCTCTAAGTAGTGTGAGAAGCTCTGTGTGTGTGTGTGTGTGTGTGTGTGTGTGTGTGTGTGTGTGTGTGTGTTTGTGTGTGTGTGTGCGTGCGTGTGTGTGTGTGTGTGTGTGTGTTCTGGGTCGCAGAGCCTCCAACCAACCTTGACTAACAAGCATATGTTAATTATGGAGGAGATCACAGGCAGGTCGGTGCAGCACTCCGCCACCAAAAAAAGCAGTAAGATGCATTACTGAAGGGTATATCCAGGGCTGGAGATGGGTATAACACCATCCACTACCACCAACCCCCACCTCTCGCTCTCTCTCCAGTTTCCTCCTCTTCATCTTGCTTTTCATTCATTGTCCTTAAAAAACTTGTACTTCAAGAAGAAATTCCACCCCACTTCAGATTTTAGTCATCTTATTAATGATGTCTACCTCCTCTCGTATTAAGCAAGGAGAATTTACAACCCTCACATATCTATACATTCATCACTTTTCCATCAAAGTGCTTTTATTTCTTATTGTCTTAGTTCTGTTCATGGTTTTATTGGCTATTTTGGTTCAGTTAGCACAACACTGCCAACGTCGTTGCTGATCATCAGATAATCCCAACTATTAAATCCAACAAATTGAAAATGCGGGTCCTAATTCTTCATTGAGCAGGAAAACTGAATGCAAGTTAATTTTGTCTTTCCCAAGACAGTTTAATAACCTTTGAGCTTCGATTAAACGTGTGTTTGCTGTGTTGTAGAGCTTGGGAGCAAGCACACAGCAGACAAAAACCAACAGCAAATGCACAATAACAAAGATTTTCTTATCGATCCGATATCAAGTCGCTCCCTCAAACATTATCTGCAACATTTCTCATTGGAAAAGAAGTTTTGTCATTCTTCTGACTGGATCTGGTGTGTGATGGCATGCTTTGTTATGCTCTCTGTAGCACTTTTTCCACCAAAATGGCGCGGGTTCTTGAACCAGTGCTGTTCAAGATTTCCTGAATCTAGGTTCTGTTTGCCAATCCAGCCTGTGTTCTCACCAGTTCTGAGCTGAACCATGTGTCACTGACGGGGGGCATTGCACACCTGTGGAGATTCATTGATTCCATCGGCACATAAGCAGGTCACACGGAAGGTTGCACAAGTTCACATTTCACGAAAAAGCATATTTTCCTCTTTGCACTTTGAACGGATTTGGGGGTTCAGATCAACTATTTTGTGGGTGAGAATGGGCAAAACAGTGTAATATAAGGTTTGCAAATGGGCAACGATCCCGTTCCCTGTCAGGGGGAAAGGCCTGTCAGTGGTTCTGGATAGGAGGGATCCAGATGTTGCTCCAGAGCTCAACTTAAGAGCTCTTGAAATACTGATGATCTCACCAGACTGAAAGTGCACTTCATGTTCCACAGGCTGACGTACGTGTCAGACACAAAAAAGACAGTCAAAGTATTTGGTCATTTACTGTCTCCCAACACTAGTTACCACAACAGATCTCACTTTTAAATTGTAAATCAGCCTGAAATATTCTTTAACAGGCTGTCAGTCAGCAGTAATCCTGAGCCTCACTGATGCCAAGATGCTCTCCTTCAGGTTTGTAAACCACCTACCTCACATCCTGACCCCCCTTGCTGCTCCTTCCCCTCTCCCTCTTTCTCCCTCACAAACATTCAGACACACAAACCCTCCACCCTGCACCCCCTGCCTCCTACCCCACCCCCAGGCCTTGCCCCAGAGCACATTGATTCTGCTCTACACCTAATTACTGCTCATAATCTATTCATTTCACCACCACCAAAGAGGGCAGCAGCTGTCACACAACACACCACCAGGGGACGGGAGGAGGGATACAGGGGCTGGAAACTGTGATGAGGCTAAAGGATTAAAACTTAGAGGGAAGACTGACAGCTTGAAGGCAGAAGTAGTACAATCACTCCTCAGAGAGTTTCTCACTCAACGTGATTTGCTCACATTCTTAAAAACCGTCAGACGTGTGATGTTTTTGTGACTCCCAGGCTTCCACTAAGCAGAATGATGCTGGTAAAGGTGAAGTGTTGTTTTAGACAGAAGGGATGTGTTTATCACAGCGAGGTCGGGGAGAATTGATGGCACGGCGGATCGGAGTCGTTGCACACTCTGCGCCATATACGTACCAGGTCTCCAGTTTCCATCACATGTTTAACTCTTGTCATATTCATATAAGCCATATCATTCATTCAAATGAGCATTTGTGTACAGAAGCAGTTTCATGTTGTGAAGTGCTGTGTTATGAATTGCAGGCATTGTTATTTTATTCACTCTGACCTTTAAATATAAGCTCGCTTGTACAGAATCACTCTGGTTGAGGCCATATTAGCTGAACGTGCTTCATTTGAGGAGCACCGGAAATCATTTGCGCTCTCGTTCATGTAACTCCGGGTGCAACAAGTCCACACCACTTATCCACCCTGCAACTCACAGGTGGATAAATTTAATAACTAAATGCATTATCTGAAGAATAATTTTGTCAGCTCTTTAGGGTGTATGACAGCTGCAGCTTTGTAGAGTCTCCTAGGATGTTTTATGGAATGACAGAATATGTTTGCTGACGGATTAAAAACACAGCTCAGCGTCAGCAAAGAGTAATTCTCACAGAGAGCGAAGACAGCAAGACTGGTGCGTGTTTTGCATCCCTTTGCTGCTGGTATCTGTTCTACAGTTTGATGCCCAGTTAATGAAATGACTGCACGCCCTTTATCATCCTCTCTTTTCCTCACAAATCATATTCCCGTGGAAAGTGGTCCCTCATCCATGCTTACGTCTCATCACAGGAGGAATGTCCGATTTCACTTATTTTGTATGACATTAAGCTCTGAGTGTTATTTTTCGCTGGGAGTTTAACATCACCTTGACAGGATTTGGCAGGTGCAGTGTGCCTGACAGTTCACCACCCCCCCCCCCCCCCCACACACACACACACCCCAAAAAAAAAAACCCACCTGATTTGAAGCTATTTCCTCAGATTTAAAAAGTGCCGGTATAGCAAACATGTCACCTAATAAGAGTGGTGTTACTAAAACTGCCACTGAAGAAGTCACAAGCTAACATACCCAGAGAAATGCACCTCTTAGCCTGCCCAGGGGTAATCAGCATCTGTTTGTTTAATCTGCTTAATCTGTTGGTGAGCTCCACTGGGCGTGCCTAATTAGCAAAATTAATTTGTTAAGACATTAGCGCCGTTAGAGATGGCCAAATGAAGCTGCACTCTTTTATGCAAATGAGGCTTTGGAATTTGGCTGGTTGTGTTACCTCAATTAGACCCTTCTTTGATATCTGCCTCTTTTTTTGCTCATTTTGTGTCCCCTCTCTTTCCTCCCCTTTCATCTTTCCTTTCTCCTCATTATCACTGTCAGACTTCGCTAATCACGACTTATTGCTATTGTGTGATAGCGAAGATGGAGCAGACGGGGTAACGCTGCTCTGAAACTGCTAATCACGACAAAAAAAAACTGGGTTTTCAATTAGGGCGGACACTCTGGAGCAGCCACTGTTATCCTCACTACTACCGGCACTGTGTGTGGTGTGTGTTTGTGTGTTGGATCAGCTTCTCCCAGTGTGTTGGTAGGGTAATTAGTCTCCCGTACATTTCACCCCTCACAAGCCTGTTTAAGGGTTAATGAGGCCCCAGCAGCTTCTCAGCATGGGTAGGGGGGTTATGTATGTGGGTCGGGGTTCACACAGGCCTAGCTTCAATAAGAAACCACCCATAGGACTTCCCTTTGAAGTGTCACAGGGTCCCCCCTTGTTCCGGGTGGCTCCTGTTTCATTTGTCTGAGTGGCAGCATAAAATATAGATGAGCTGCCAGACAACACAATCTAAGCAACTCACAAAAAAAAAGACCCTCCCTCGCCCATCACACCACCCCCACCCCTGACATTATTCACAGATTAACCAACACCTCCCCGTTACCCAGTAATGACCTTCGTATCTACTTTTGAGGGTGACATTAAAATTAGACACACTCAGCTTAATTGGTGATTTCTTCACCTCACAGTAACAGTTAATGAGCCTGGTACCACCAGAAGGTGTGACTTCATCCAAGCTATTACATAAGATAATGCAGCCTTGAAAAAAGTTTACCGTGTGTGTGTTTGTGTGTTTGCCCTGAGGTGGGGTTTTGTAATGAGTGGTAATGCAATAGAGGTACGAGTGATACTGGCGCTGTGGAGATTTGTAGTTGTAGCCTCCATTGTGGCCCCTCTGTATTTCATCTTTCCTGGTCCCAGAGGGATGTCCAGCAGCCCATTTGAGCACCGTCTCCAGTGAGGAGGGGGCCCCAGTCAGCTGCGCCCACAGACCATAAAGACTACATCAATCTATGGTAAATGGTGACGACTGACAAAAGAAATGTGCAAAATAAGGTTCTTTCTTTTTGCATAATTCAGCTAAAAACTCAAATGTGTTTTACCATCCAAACACTTTCTACCTATATTCGTATCCCACAATTCTACTTTGGCTGATGACGATCTCACCGGCACATTTGTCTTTGTTTGGATCTGAATGACTTGTTTGCTTGGAAAAGTGATTCCTAGAAAAAACCTGAAGCTACAACTGTGTATTCATGCAGCTGGGAGGCTGTAAGTCGTCTTTTTTTGAAACATCCTGGTGAAGTGTTTCACTTTACCACTAAAACATTTGATCCAGGAAAATCAGCTCTACTGAAAAATGAATGAAGCACAGATTAATATTTGGACCGATTTCTGTTAGTGTCAGTATTCACAGTTATTAAGCTAACCAGAAGGCTAACATTGTGTAAGCTACACACACACACACACACACACACACACACACAATGACAAGATGACGTTGAATTCCACGACAAACTCTTGTCTGGTTTAGCCACTTTTTTTCAAAGAAACAAACAAACAAACAAAATCTCCAAAATCCAGATGATTTACTGACTCATTTCAGGCCATAGAACAAACTATTTAAATGTTTTGCACTTGTGTTAACTAACCATAGGCTTTACTTCAGGCATGAGCCAAAAAACAAACCCAGCTGTTCAACAATGCAAAAACATATTTCTGGATTTTAGGACTCATTCCCACTTTAACCTTCTGACAACCTGATGACAATTCACATCATTTACCCTCAAAAAAAGTTGCTAAGTTCAAAATAGTTCAAATTGAATCTGCTGCCAAACCCACTTTAGCTATACGCCATCAAATCAGACAACATGATAGAAATCCTCCAAATCTCATTTTAGCTGCTCACACCATATTTCATCTCTTAATCTTAAACTGAACACAGCAGATGCAGTCCCCTGATGTTAACGTTTGTGCTTGTCTTTATTTCCAAAGCCCGCATCAATCAAAAGAAAGTTATAGAGGAGCATTAATATGTCCTCGTGATGACAAAATGCATTAGAGATGGAAGACGTCACATTTCATTACAGACTACAGGGACCTCTAATCTCATTCCGATCCACTTTGTGGGAAACGACAAAATGTTATTACATTCAGCGGGTGTATCAAACATTACATAGCCACTATTTATTTTCTCTTTATTTGCTTAAGCAACACAGGGGCATCTGAAGATAATTGTTTTAAGCTTGAGAGAGTCTCTGTATATAATAAATCATCGTTTTCTCCTCTGATCTCCTGGGAATCTTGACACCGGACAACTTTATAATGGAACAACTTTACTTTTCTAAAGTCACTTTGTAAAACTTTCTCATCCCAATTATGGTTTTGCTGGAGCAGGCTATTAGAGAAGTGGGAGATTGCTTTGACCTCTGTCGTACTTCACATGTTTGCTTCAAAAGAGGAAATAGATAACTGACTGAAGTGTCTGTCGACGAGGTCTCTTTTAATTACTGGATGCATTCTTTATGGTGCTGTGCAAGATTAAAGACGCCATATAGATATTACAATTCTAAATTATCATCCTCCGCAACCATTGTTGTCTTTGTTCTATATAATTCATGACAGCTGTCTAAAGGCATCGGGTAAATTGTGAGAAAGCTTGATTGTTGGGGTGAAAGTGAACAATTGAAAAAAAATTCCGTCTTTTGAAGGAAATACGGAATAGAAATTAATCTTGATAAGGTCTTCCTTTGACAAATGTTCAGGAACTGGAGATAGGCTTTAGCTGCGCAGACACCAAATGAGCAGCAATTACAAACAAGATAACAATTTGCTTCCTTGCTTGAACTCTGAGGAGGGTATAAGAGCTGACAGGAGAGCTGGGGATGAGAAGGAGGAAGAGGAGGGAAGGGGGATTTAATCTGAAAATTATTATATCTAGACTACTGACTCTTCAAGGTTTATCAGATTGCTTTTCCTAATCATTGCAGCATGTGTATGTTTGATCTCCATGATGAACAGATGATTAGTTTTTCATGAAACCATTCAAGCAAAACGCTCCAACATGAGCTGCGGCGAGACGCTGTTGATTTAGCTGTTTGAGCATCAGCACACCCCACCGCCTCATCCTCGCGAGCTTGAGCCGGAGCCCACAGGGGAGCAGGGAGGGGTCAGGAGGGGTCAAGTCTATGGGTAATGATATATCACCTGCCATATATTTAAGGTTTTGCTAATTCTACTCTCAATTATGACCATTCCTTTGCCCTGTTGGCCCAGGAAGCAATGAGGCAGCACAATCAATTTGAGCTGAGGTATACATTTCTAGTAGGGGGATGAAACCATCCTGATGGTTCAAATCAGAGTCTGGTACCCCAGATGATCCCCCTCACGCACATGATAATGACATAAGGGATGGACACGGATGGAAAATCATCATGTAAGTAGTAACAAAAGAGGAAAAATTATTGTTGGAATTCCTGAATTGGTTTGTCTTGATTTAGATCCTAGTTATAAAAAAAATGAATAAAATAAAAACACTTTCAATGCAAATTGGATTTAAATAATTGTATTTGTTGAGACCGCAGGTTCATTTGTCAACTAGATGAGGTAAGAAAACCAAATTTCCTTGTCACGAATCGTCGTCCGTCTAGTAAATTGATCACAAGGTGAATAACAATGAAACCAACTTCTTCAGAACTACTTTTTAGTTTTCTGGTCACCTTGTGTATCACCTCAGGAAATACAGCTGCCTCCAAATCAGAGGGAGTTTTGGCTCTGACTTTATAGTAACAGCAACACTACATAAAGAAACATAAGCAATAAATAATACACCATGAATGGCTGAACATTTCTGTTCTGAACTGGATCAGACTTTTCAAAAAGCCCTCGCTCAGTTCTTCAACAACATGAAGCTCAACATTAACATCTCACCTTAACTGGAAAACAGTTCATGTCTACTGTGTGATGGCAATGAAAAGAAGGTTAATCATCACATTTAAACATAAGAGAGCAAAGAAACTGCAGGAGGGTTCAGTTCTCCGTAAGTGACTTTGTTCTGCTTGAATAAAGAAGAGACAAGGTGACGGAGCAGTCAAGAGAACACAGCCACTGGATAAATGCTGCATCTTCTAAATTTTCATCAATGGCAAACCAAGGCAAAAAGGTGGCATTGGTTAAAACTTGACTTCTGGTGTCACTTAAGCCTACGGGACTCTCCAATTTACCCTTAGTCGGAAACTGTTCGGCCATATGTCACATATTTATCCATTTATAGGAAAAAAGATTGCAAAATATATATATATATATATATATATATATATATATATATATATATATATATATATATATATATATATATATATATATATATATATATATATCAGATCATAAGGAAAAATGAAATGCAAGGCCACCTTGACATTACCTGCCTCCTCCTCATCCTGCTGTCTGTCAAACATTTCTCTCTTTAAGCACATTAATATAAAGGAGCTTCATGAATTATAATGAACACACTGGCAATTTTTTTTTCATAAATGTGTCATTCATAATACAAAATTATATATGTACAAGTATTGATGTGGATTTTCAGGCGGGGCTGTGAAGCCCAGTCGGGGCCAGTTGGACAGCGGGCCTCTTCCCGCCTGAACCTCGACACCTTATTTCTCAGTCAAAGTTTTAAGAGGTTTCAGAGGTTCTGACAGGAAAAGACTCAAAGTTCAAGTAAGCACTGGAGTCCAGCAAATTAAGTACCGGTAACGTTATTATCCTTGCAGAGTACAAAGCCCAAGCACTTCTGCAGAAACAACAGAATAGGAATAGACATTAAATCTCTCTTTATACAATAAAAATGGGCGCGGGGGGTGTGGCTTTCACCAAATCCCTTTTTTATCAACACTTGATATCGTTTTTCGGTTAGTTGTGGAGTCTGTTCAAAGGTTATTCAGTGAGATACCATTTTTATTGGAATCACAAGACATGTGCTCTTCATGCTAGGGAGCGGAACTATAAATTGGATTTATCAGGCCATAAACTTATTGGGGTTAAAAGTTCTTGCATTCAGCGCTTTAAAAAAAAAGAACATTTCTCCATGTCCGGTAGCCTTGGCAGTGCTCCGAGTCCATAGACAGAACAGGATACATGCGATACATACAAGTCCTCTCCTGTTCAGTAGAGCGAGTTTAATAACGGAAATAAAAGTAGATATAAAATCAGACACCTCAGTATGTATATATAAACATATCAATGCTCATAGGCATGCAATTATTACTTCAATTCCTTCGTGGGAGGGGAGAAATCTAGTAGGGGGGAGGAGTCCTTGATTTCCTCTCAGTGACCCATAACCTGCATCTATTAGAGCAAGCTGCTGTCAGTCAGTTGCCGGAGAGAGTTTGTGGAGTCTCCTTTGGCTTATGTAACATCTATTGTGTGTGTTTGTAATTATCTGTGGTCCTTTAGGTTCAAGCTCATTATCAAGTCATTTTGTAGTATTGTAAAAAATTCTTGTATAAAATTAGATTGAAAAAAAAATAAAAATATGTTGACATCTGTACTTGGAGCATCTATTGCATATCTGTCTGTCCTGGGAGAAAGATCCTCCTCTGAGATTCTGTCGGAGGCTTTGAACATTATTTTAGTGGTTAAAAGGTTTTAAGGTCAGGTTTGCTATGGCTATGGTCGTAGGACAGAGAGTGTGGTACCCTCTGCAGAGAGGAAAGAGGCAAATTGGATTTTATGTTTTTTGAGTGATATAAAAAATGATTTTCCTTCCAGTCTGAGTTCTGTTGAACAACTTATTGGTTTTGTCTTAACTGATCCATGATGAAACTCACTCGTGTGGTCTTATTTTATTGTCAAATTTAAAACTTTAACGTTGCATAGTTTTATCTGGCCTTGAGGTTATTTCAGTAGACATATTCGGAAGGATATTCATCAATAAAAGTGAGCACCTGTAGAGTTACCACTGATTGCATCACTGAAACAGATTCCTACACAATCTGTTCATAATCAAACTGCAAATACAAAAAGAATTCATCTGAAATTTGTCAAATGACCCACCAGTCCAGATTTAATAACATTATGCCTCTATTTGTGTAACAAGTACTTTGATTAATCTTGATTTGTATGCAGCTTTCCTCTTGGTATTGTTGTAATATAAGCACAAGAGCTACTGAACATGTACCCAGATGCAAACTGATTCACTGCTACAGAAATGCAAATGTTTACTGGCTTTAATCCTGTGTGAGACACAGTCGCCACATTTTATTCAGTCAACATTAAATACCTTTCTATTTTTTTTGTTTAGATTCAACAGAACTGTACAAAATAATTATATATATGTGTGTGTGTGTGTGTGTGTGTGTATACATATTTATACATATATATATATATTTATTCATATATATATATATATATATATGTGTGTATATATATGTGTGTGTGTATATATAGATATAGATATAGATATATATATCTATCGTGTAGTCTTAGTCCTAACCCAGCTCTCTGTTAGAATGGGGGCTCTCCATCTCATCGTTATCATAGCGACTCCAGTACCAGGATGAGTGAAAAACTAACAAGCGCCTGTCATTTCTCAGCCATCACTCTCCTGACAAGCCACTCTTGTGGACTTATCCTCTTATCTTTGCACTCACTCACCTCACAGTGATCTGAGAGAGAGAGAGAGAGAGAGAGAGAGAGAGAGCATTTCATTGCATTTCGATGCATGTATGTGTGAATGTGCTTGTTTGTATGTGTGTGCATGTGTGTGTGTATCTGTATGCGTGTGTGTGTGTGTGTGTGTGTGTGTGTGTGTGTGTGCTCACGTGTCAGAAACTCAACATGATCTTGTCTCCAGTGAAGGCCTTGGATCACCCGGCCCTGCTCACTCCAGACCTGACAGTGCAGCTGAACTAATCAATATCTCTCTGCAGTCAAAGGTGAGTTCTGCCACGAGGCCGCGGGGGTGCACTAATTGATGGAAACTCACCGCCGGCTAGCTCCATGCCCTGCGGCATTGGAAGATGGCAAGCTAGGGCCTTCCTCTGGAATGGAAGGAGAAATAAAGGACAGAAAAGGCCAAGATGACAATCAGAAGGGAGAAAGCTGTTTAGTTTTTGTCCATCTATCCATTCATTTTCTATATCTCTTATCTGTTAAGAGTTGCCCATCCCAGCTGACATTGGGTGAGAGGTATGGGGTTCACCCTGGATGGGTCGCCAGTCCATCACAGGGCCATCAGGAGCAATTAGGGGTTCAGTATCTTGCTCAAGGACACCTCATCATGGCCACTGGGGGAGGTGAGTATCGAACCAGTGACCCTTCGGTCGCTAGACAGCCAATCTCCCTCCAAGCCATCCCTAGTTATGTTCACCTTTGTTTAATTATTTGTATGGTAGAGTGGGATTTTACATACCACACATGTGCTGCTTGTTGGCTGACGTGTTTTACATTCTGTCAGTTTTTGGTCTCCTTCAGCAGAGCATGAATGTTCTGTGGTATTTTAAACCTCAGGTGGGAGACATTTTTTCCATCTGTTTCTGTGGCCTCAACCTAAACAAATGCAATCCAATCACCTCCTGTGTTTACAGTGAACTAATTCTGCAGGAAACCTGCGAACAAGCAGTGCAGTGACTATCCAGTAATTGGAAGGTTACTGGTTTGGTTACTGGTGTCTATGAGCAACACTGAACCCCTGTCCATTCATCTTGGCACCACAAAGCGCATCTGACCCCAAATATGCAGTAGGCTGTCACTGGATCGTACAAAGTCACGGTCTGCATTCAGTCCCTGAATTAGCCTGTACGCCCATCAGTTACCACCTGTAGACAAATCACCACACTCAGAATTATCAGTCAACAGAAGAAAAAAACAAAGTGTCCCAGAAGAAACAAAGACGGCTTGACGGAACGCCCACTGACTCACATCTTCTTAAGAATATATTGTTATGGTGCAGTCGGACTAAGCATGCCATGATAATTACCATTAATAATTAAGTAAGGGGAAATAGTAAAACGAGCTGCATTCAATGGCTGCTAAATGTGCCTGAGAGAGGCTGAGATGGACAGTCTGGCTAGGCAGCTAATTTGGCTCCTTTTTATGTGGCACTGAAGATTATCTTTATGATTCCAGCTGCTAAGCTTTGCCTCCTATGAAAGCTGGGAGGTATTTCCTGTCGTTGCCATTGATCCGACGATCGCGGTACATGCGGATTGTAAAGAGCATCAAAACAGTACAGAGAAATGCTGGTGGAGGGCACTCATTCATGACTTGTTGAAATAAGGGGTATTAATATAAAACTGTTTTATGTTTCTGAACACAAATATGATTGAATTTTTACTATCATCACAACTGTGAAATAAATTGAAGATAAATATTTCCTTTCTGTTCTTTTTTTTTTAGTCAAAAACACATTTACATGTGAGTAGCTCATGTCTCCAGCAGCAAACACTGTCAGATCAAGTGAAAGTTGTTTCTTTATACATCCGTGTTGTGCTGTGTATTTTATGCTGACAATCACCTTTGTGGAGATCTTGAGACTGAGATAACCTCAATGCAGAGCTAGCTGGAGGGCAGTTGTTGTCAAGAGCTATTGCTCGTGTGTTTTGAAGAGGGAGCTTGCCTCTGTTGCAGTCCTATCATGAATAATGTGATCAGCAAAAAAAAAAAAAAAAAAACAACCAAAAAAAAAAACCTGTAGTTAACCTACTGAGGGAAAGTAGCCTTGAAAGTTGCTGCACTATTGAACCGCAGCAATCTGACTATTGTTGTGCTAAAAACCCTTTGGAACAAGATCTGGAAATATATTTATGAATTTAGACAGTGGATTTCAACAAAACACAAGCTAGAAAAAAAAAATTCAGCCACCACTGTGCAGTTTATTTGTAAAGGACTGATGGGTCCTCACTACAAAGAAAGTTCAGAGTCAGTGTTGGCTGAAAGCAATAGGCGGATCCCACGGGAATAAGGTGCACTTTCCAAAATGTAAATCAGGCATTCCCAGAGACTCGTGGGCCTCACCCTCCCCTGCTGCTCAGAAAGCTTTACCATTCACCTTTAAACAGCAGAACAATAATCAATGGAGCATTATTAATGCTGAGATCATTCATCTGCACTCCTGCGACACCCTGCTGAGCCCCTGAAGTCACGCAGCCAATACGGTGGACTGCATTGTACACTGTGTGTACAAAAATACTGTATCTATTGTTGTCTTCTCACCGGAAACATTAACACATCTTGAAATTATAATTTTCCTCCTTGGTTTGATGTCATCCAGAGACCTTATCATTAACACCTATCATCAACTATTAACAGATCTGATCCTCTTGAGGCCTTTCCTCTCTTCTTCCTCTTCTTCCTCTTCTTCTTCTTCCTCAGTATTTCTTTGAATCCCTCAGGTTTTTGGGCACCAGTATCATGAGTCTCAGTCCATAGACCAAGAAGACTCATGTATGTATGCTTCAATCTTTTATCAGCCATGTTTCCTCACCGTGTTCCACACAAGCCCTGACTCCATCCCTCAAAGATCTTGGCGTGAATATTTCATAAACCATGTGTCTGTTTCTTGTTCATGAGCTGTCTCAATTCGCAGAGGTCTATTCTTCCCTCGGAGTACAGCTGGGCGTATTTATTGGACATTAGAAGAGTGTGTGTGGAGCAGCAGAGGCTCAGCACACGGAAGAAGAAGAAGTGAGCGTGCTCCTTCATTACAGGGGCCAGATATAAATCAAACTAATTATTGAGCCACTACAGTATCGAACCCTTGGAGAGGAAATGAAATGATCAGAGGCAGGTCGCAGCTCAGCGCAGAGCGAGTTAATGAAAATATTAATTACCTTATGATATACTGTGTATCTGGAGCTCCCCAGCCCCCTGTCTCTCTCCCTCTCAAACCCCCTACCACAGAGAGCATTTGTTTTAATTGAGTAATAATAAGACTGTTACATTTGGCTGAGTCACTTGATTTGAGTGGGTAATTGACCAATAAAGGCCCATGATAGCCAATTATAGGTCCAATGTACCGCTAATTACTTAGCAACTCCTAAGTGTTTGACTAACACATTAGACCTATATGCAGATGGTCATTTTGGAAGTTGTAAAATAAAAGCCATGTGAGTTCCTGCAGTGAGTTTGAGCCACACGACGGATACTAAATTCCTCCGTGTTTCTTCAACACCTCTGACTCACACAGGCACCATTTCCCACTTAACACCACAGTGAGGGTAGAGGTCAGATTTTGTCCTCTTCATTAATGTCCTCAGTTTTCATCCAGATTTTCCATTGTTCACTTTATCTCCCCTTCAACGCCCTCCACACCAGCTGTCACTCTGGCCAGTAATAGGGTGATATTAGGATCCTTACCGTGGGAGACAGAGGGACTCGTCGGGTGTAGATGTGAGGGGATTATATTGCTCAGCAGTCAATCATGGTAATTAGAGAAAGTATCAACAGTCGTCTGGGCTACTGACGTTTGAGGTAACGAATGTGTTGAAGGTCATCCTGTAATCAGGATTTGTTCATTTATTCTCAAAATAAAAGAAAGAGGCACTTTTCTTGATTTTCCAAACCAGTAGAATTGCAAACATCTAATCGAACGTCCACCAAGGAGTTCATGTTTTGGGTGTTCATCTGTCAGTGGGCTTACACATAAACCACAAGGCTGATCTTCTCCAAACTTGGTTGAGGGGTGTAGAATGAGTCAAAGGGAGTTTGTTAAATTTTGGGGTTGATAGGTTTTAATGCCACCACGTGGCAACAGAAGGTGTCTTTTTTTCCATTCTTTGATGTACAGTACTCATAGCGGGTTGACCAGATCCATCTGAACTGTAATTACTAACATCTCAAGTACTCGTTGATGGGTTACTATGAAGACTGCAAGCTTTTTCTGTCATGGCACAACCAGGATGAGGCGGCCATATTAGATATTTATAGAGAACGGGAAACTGTGGTAACTGGTGGTCAGATCTTTTCCAAACCTCACACATTTGATGAGTCCTGAAGATGTCCGCAAGTTGAATTTGTTGTAATCATAGCAACAACTAGAGGTGACAGGAAGTATTACGGATCCAACAAACATTTGACTTGCATCAGAAATGTTCTGTGGGGGTGTCCATGAAGTCCAGCAGTCCATTGCGTTGTTTACGGGGGCCGCTGGTGTGGCTCCCTGTCTTGCCTGCAGCTTGGTTTGGTGTCTGAACAGACACATTTGGCCGTGCCTGCAGGCGGGAAGCCAGATGAGGCCAAGTGTCCTGGGTGCTGCACTTGCACCCCCTCTAGTTGGTCTGTTGCCTGTTCAACGGAAAGATCGTCCAGCACGTTACTTCCTGCAGGTGGAACTCGCTTTCAGGTGAAAGATGAAGCTAATGAATCTGCATGTGACAGAAGAAATAATATATATTAAGTGTGTGTTCCTTAGCGCCACCTAGTGGACACAGGAAGCGCTACTGAATGCATTATTCTGCTCCTTTGTGCAAAATCCAAATACTATCAGGTTTCCCCTCCCTCTCAGTCTACAGACCACCAACACACTGCGATGTACACAGGTGGTGCGAGGGCCCGCTCATCACTGCTTGTCGAGTTTGCTTTGGTGGAAATAAATGTTCTCCAAGTACCATCTAGTTCAACAGTAAAGGACAAAGCAGAGAAAACTACCATATGTCAATCGGTGCATATTCTCGTTCGTCCAGGTCATAGGTTCTTCAAGGAAATGAATCAGGTCAGCTGAATGTAGTAATATGTCTGGAAGACTTTTCGCCCTCATCCAAGTGGCTTCATCAGTTCATGCTGTTCCCATAGACTAGGGGACAGACTACGCACACAGTCTCATTTTGTCTACTTGACAAAAACTTAGGATTTATTCAAAGTTGTGTAATCCTTCCAGATTCTTATATTTTTAGCTTGTTTTGTTTTATTGTTACACTTAGCTAGTTGCCTATTTCACAGAAAATGACCCTGCAATGGACTGGCGACCCGTCCAGGGTGAACCCCGCCTCTCACCCAAAGGCAGCTGGGATAGGCTCCAGCCCCCGCCACCCCCCTCCCACAACCTTTAACAGGATAAGTGTTAGAAAATGGATGGAAATATAGAATAATCCTCTCACCTGATTTGGTTTGTGACCGCTCAAACTAATGTCACAAAAAGTCTGTGTCAACTTTTACAAGTCAATTAGCATCACTTACCCAGGTGGAAGTTTCGAGGACATCCTGATAACGACATGCTATTAATAAATGGCCAGCATGTAATTACAACAGTGACAGCTAAACTATGCTCTGAAAACCTTACACAGATGTGTGAGTTGCTTATAACTCAAGTATGATTAGTGGTCTCCATTTATCTAGCCTGATTTCAATCCACAGCCACTCTGGCTCGTAGGGAGGCATCGGATGAATTTTACATAGTTCACTGCTGTCCTCCATTCAGAGTGACAGGCTAATCAGTACTTTGTCAACATCAACTCCAGCTCCACCTGTCAAAGCTGTCAGTCTTCTAAGGAGCCGATAGAGTCCCCCGAGTAATAACCAGGAGAGCTGATTTCACACGGTGTGACCCACGTGGTGTGAAGTCAGGACGCTGAGGACTCAGCAATCAATGTCAGAACATGCTGTATTGATGAAAGATGTCAGAAATGGCTGGAACTTACATGAGATCCTGCAGGCGCTCAGCGGGTGTCTCTTGGGCATGATCATGATTAATACAAGGCATGATATTGTTGGTATAACAGCAGCAGCAGCAGGTGTAGAAGGAGCTGACAGAGTCAATGTCAAGCTTTTTACTTTTTATTCTATTAAACTCTGATAAAGGATGATCTCACCACATCCTACCTTGCTGGAAAGGTTAGGAGACATGAACGCCAGCCAATGGTGCAGCCCTTGTCATCCTTATTGTGTTTTGGCTGCTTGACACTGGTTGAGGTGCTGATTTAACAGCTGCATCATGAGTCGGATATTCCAGTAAGGGGATCTAGAGGATGATATTCCAGTCTGAGTAACAAGAGGCTAATAGGATCACAAGGAGACGATCAATGGCCAGTAAGATGAGCTCTCTCTTTGTCTCTTTCTCGCTGAGACACTTGTTTCCTTTTTCCCAAGGATGTCTGCTGTTGCAACCTTTCCAAACAGCTGTACCGTTCACCGAATGTGTCACTGTTTAATTCAGAAAATGTTGGGTGAGAGCGTGTCTTGGATCATCTCATGTCTCACGTTTTTGTTTGTTTTTTTGCTCCTGACAATACAAATTTATGAAGATCCCATGAGCTGCAGCATAACTACAGCTAATTCTCTACACACTTGATCAAGACATGTCAAGTTAACAAAACCATAAAGAGAGTTAAGCATCTGTCAATACTTGGAAGGTCCTTTCTGATGTACCTTTTCTTTCGTGCTCTAAACAGTCAAAACTCACAGAGAATCACTACCAAAATCAGTTTTAACCTCAATTACTTCACGTTCACCGGTAAATAATCCACGGTTTTATGAATAGATACATAGGCTATCACAGATTCTCTCCCATTTTCCAAAGTCAATATTTAAGGCGTATTTCAAGTTTTTCCAGCATCTTACAGGCCCATTTATTCTTAGTTCAGACTGATGTTCTCACATTTGTCTGTGACTCTTATGTTTGCTACACCACTGTGTAGCATAAATATATTTGATGCCTTCTCCACCTTAGTGGTGCTCAGACCGCTGGACTGTGTTGCCTCCTTCCCACACATTAATACACTGAAGACAGTAATAACCTGCTCATCAGGAGCAATTGGGGGATCTAATTGCTCCAGGACACTTCAGTATGGGCTCTGGAACCAGTAATCCACCCATAATCAGACTGCTACTCATCCTGGAAAATTTTGCGTGGCTTAGAGTTTGCACTGTGTTCAAGGAAGTCGCGGCAGAATATAATAATATGTAACACGTGCGTCAACATTTGTTGATGCACGTGCACGCTTCTCAACCAGAGTTCAACAAATGAGATGGACGAACCTTCCTGGGCAGTCTTTCCTTTCTGCTTCAACAATTCATGAAATATTTAATGTGCCTCACAGTAACCTCTCTCTCTCGCACATGTCCCTTACCCTCACTGTCGCTCTTGTGTTCTTTCTGTCAGTCTGGCTGATGGTCACATGATGGAAACGTCAGTGTCAGCTTCAGGCCGCAAGGTGTTAAGTGCAAGTGATGCAAGCCCCCCTCACAGAGAGAGAGAGAGAGAGAGAGAGAGAGAGAGAGAGAGATTACGCCACTGCTATATTACCATATTATTTCCTGAATGATTTCAGCTCCATAGTATTCAGGTTTTGTGTGTGTGTGTGTGTGTGTGTGTGTGTGTGTGTGTGTGTGTGTGTGTGTGTGTGTGTGTGTGTGTGTGTGTGTGTGTGTGTGAAGGTAGCTGGATACAAATTTGACACCCAGCCGATCGGCAGCTGCCGGCTGTTTAATCAACAGTGATGAATATTTGATGGCGTGGCGGGCAAACGGTGGCCGGCACTCTCCTCATTATCCAAGTCCATGTGTACAGAGGAAGATATTCAATATCCTCCGCTGTAGAACTGCACCTCTCTCCAGGCCACACCAAATGCCTGCACACACAGAAAAAAAAAGATCTATAGATCCCAGTTTTTTCTTTGAGAAGTTGAAGAAATCATGTCATTTCCCTCAGTGGAGTTTGAGATTGTAAGATAATAATTGCTAGAATTTAAATTAAGCCAAAGGCTGGAATGTTTGATCAAAGTTGAGGTAAGGGCTGGTGAACGTCGATGTGCAATCTCTGGCGCATCCTTGGGTTCCAATTGCCAGGGTGGCAGTTTCTTCATAGACTTCTTGAGGTGGAATACTTAACCTCAGCAACCCACAGCGCCACCTAACTGTAGAAGTGATTTCAAGAAAGAGGTAACTGAATATAAGCGGTAACTAACGAATCAGTGAAAGACACTCGAAATGATTAACAAGTTCAAAGTACCCGTTTAAGTTAAAGTGACCTTTAACCCCTCAAAGTCAAACATATCATTGCTTTCTCGGTGGATGAAATAAAAATCTCACGTTAGATTCAATCTGACTGTGACTTCAAATTTACTGGAACGTTCCAAGTGGATGGGGGGTGCGCCAATTTGTGGTTCAGCACCGAGGTCAGCGACACGGGAGGACGCGGTAAACTGGCCCTTCAAACTGAGTAGAAGTCCTGTATGTGACGTCAACCTGATTTTGTCCTGTACAATTTGCATCATAATCTTAATGTATTTATTAGTGTTGACAATAATTGAATTTTGCCTCTCCTCAGACGCATGTGCTCACTGAAATGCATGGCTGGGTGTAAATGTTCTGTGCAGACACGTAGAAGTGATGCAAAGCATTTGTAACTGTTGGTGTTTCTGTTGCACACGAACACAGTGACGGGAAACATCAGATGGAAGTGGGCTTCAGTGTATGCGTCATTAATGGCTGCAACACGTTTCTATACGATGAGGGAGACAGCTGGAGGGACGTGTTACTAATTAGGTTGTTCTTCTCCACCGTGGCGTAAAATATGGATTTAAACATCTATTTTTTTTTACGTAATTCA
The DNA here is from genome assembly GCF_037954235.1 of Aulostomus chinensis. NCBI lineage: Eukaryota > Metazoa > Chordata > Actinopteri > Syngnathiformes > Aulostomidae > Aulostomus > Aulostomus chinensis. Next base: position 14,640,292 of record NC_141321.1, on the reverse strand, counting down.
AATATTAAAAAATATGTTTGCACGCAAGTCAGCAATGTGAAAAGGTTAGATATGTCTAGCCATTATGTATGAATATATTCATTTCCTTATATGGTGTCTGTCTTTTCACTTGTTTCCGGTCGCATGCACTTTTTTTTTTTTTTTTTAAACCAGCTCGTGCTGGTGTAATGACGACAGGGGAAATGGGTTCAATACGAGGGTTCAAAGAGCACCGCGCCCTGGGCCATGACAGCTCTGAGGAGGCAGGAGTAGGGAAATAAATGACATTTAGGTAGGGAGGTAGATTTTGCATGACGTGACATTTAGATGGCAATACCATTTTTTTTATTAAGGTGAAACTCAAAACGTAGCAGTGCAGAAGTTTATGGATGTTTTGATGTTTTATTGCTGCGTGTTATCGGTTGGGGGTGTCAAGCAGGGACACGCAGCTTCATATAGTTGATATACTCACCTCTGTTTTGGTGCTGGTTTCTTTCTTTTTTTTTTCCATATCTATAGTTTCCATCCTAACCTCAATGGCTTATTGTGATTACATTGTAAACATCAAAAAATCTTATTTTGATCGATCAAATATTGATTATCACCATGCGTGTCGAGAACCTGAAATGCTACTAAAACGTTGAATCGTAACAGAACCGCGTCTCTGGGATGTGACGGTGGGCGGTGGCGGTGGAATCGAACCGATGAGGGAAATACTGGTTTCTAGATACTCCCGGGGTTTGGGAATAATCTATAACGTCGGTGCTGCACTTTTCTTATACAATATTTGAAACTGGAAAGCGGCAGCAGCAGGTGTTTACAGTAGATCGGTTTGGGGGAAATCTTGGATAGAACCCTTGAATATTTAGGGAAATGGGCAATTTTACTTTGTCTGTGCACGGTTGGACTCTTTAATGAAATCCTGTATATTCATGAAAATGTCGATTTGGCTTCAAAAAGGGTTCAGCTGGGCTCTAAAAATGTTACAAGCACGTTTTTTAGTTTTCTCCAAATCCAAAGTGGAGAAGCCAAAACATTAACCGCGTGTGTGGGATCTTCTCTCCTGTGTAAGTTAAAGTGTGTTGGAGTTTCAGATGGAGAATTGTGACGTCACCACCAACGAATGCTGTGGAGCAACTCAATGAAAGTGTTTTTAGTTGTACATTGAATGTTTTATTGCGTGAAGACGCCTAGACTGTCATAAGAATCATACGAGATGTGGTTAATTGTTTTAGAATCAAGTCGTCTCACTTGTTCCATGCTTTATTCTCCATTAGAAGTCTGTGAGTCCTCCAGCTGGAGTTTCAAACGCAAATGCTGGAAGAAAAAAATGTCTGCTGGCACACTTTGATGTATTTGTGTGCGCGGTACAAATGGGAATCTATAGGCTGAATTGTGATTTTTGATATGCAGGCAGCCTGCATATCCTTGAAGCATCAGTGGCCACATGACAAGAGGTCAGCCCCTCAAGATCAAATATTTTTCTTACTAAATGACGGATTTATTAGACAAATAAGTTGTTCGTCTGACTTTGAACCCTCTGTGATTGAAATATACCCCTGTGTCAACAGCCTCGCTTCTCAAACCGGGTCCCGAGCGATGGAGGGCTGCCACCGCGGATTACTGAGCAAATATAATGGGAAATGAGCGCAGATCTGGGGGATCTTCCCCTCCACATCCCCGGTTTGACATTTCCGTCCAAAGGCCAGGCTTCCTGCGCATTGTTGGATCAGCAGAGCCCTCGGCGGGAGCTCTCATTTTTGTTTTAAGATAGAGCCGAAGTTGAACAATGTGGAAAAGAACGACTAAACCAACTTAAAGAAACTGAGCCGGTGCAGTATTTCCATTGAACCCATTTCCTTTTAGGGTGTAATATTGTAATTATAATGATCCAATCCATCTTAACCTGAGCTCCTAACAGCTGCGATTAGGGAAGGCCTCCTTCCTTCCGCTCAGAGCCAGAAAAAGTCTTGCGCTCGTAAATCTCAGCGACTGCGTTACCATAACGTGTGCTGAAATCATTATTTGGCGACGTTGTGTCAGAGACTCTCTCATCTCGTCTGTCAGGAATCCAATTTCCTTTTATTTACATCAACGGTATAGATTAATTACTCCCCTGACTAGTAGCCTGAAGGAATTAAGTTATGAGATCCGTTCGTGGGCTCCTTGATGAATCCATTGCGGCCTGCGCCAAGAAAACCAAGGAGAGGAGATGAAAGCGAGGGATGACACAATTACATAATAATAATAATAATAATAATAATAATAATAATAATAATAATAATAATGACAGTTGATTTTACCACACAGGTTGTTTTGATTGTATTCTTGTTGTCGCCATGTATAATTCATTGCGGTAGACTCAAAGCGTTATTAGGGAACAAGCGGAAGTGACTCGTGCTCAGTGAGAGCGGGTCGGGGTGCGGAAGGCCGGGTCAGGCCCAGTGACCGTACCTTACTATCAGACCGGGCCTCTTATTGATAGAGCCCGACGGGTTGTGATATCGGTGAGTTGAACGGTGAAATTTCCCTCTGATTAATAGAAGGCTCCGTCCTAACCGGCTGACATATGGCAGGCGAGGCAGCTGGGGACGGCACCTCCGGCATCCCCTACGGCCATTAACATATTAGAGGCTATTGTGCAGGCAGACAGTCCGACTTCATCCAGAGCCGCTGAGCAGAGACAGCAGCCCAGAGCTGTTTGATAGAGCTCTTCAATAATGCATCACTCCGGAGCTGTTCGCGGTGCTGAAATTATTGCCATGTGGCGCTGTGCTGTTGTTGTGTTGCCCTCGTGTTAGATGAGGAGACGCGGGCACAGATTATTGATAGATCCGGTGGAGCAATGAAAGGAAAAAATAATGAGTGTGGGAAATTTTTACTTTTGCAACGAGACCCCCAATTTCGCCAATCTGGCGGAAAAACGACTTTTGGTTATGTATTTTTGATTGTTTTTGAAAGCGATGGTAGCATAGTACACGAAAAGGTTGTTGTTGTTTTTTTCATTTAAAAATAACATTCAGAGTGACTAAAACGATAAAAAAAAATGCACAATAGTTGTGGAATAATTCATTCGCTTGTCCATGAAGCTACAAGCTAAATAAGAGAAGCTGTCTCTGTTAAACTGCGGCTTCCTCTGAAACCCCGGTAGCTTTCTGCATTTTAATGCAGCAAATCGCTATTAATATTACATCACCCAAATGCGCATTTCAAAATCCGTTTTATTAATAAATGTAGGGGGAAACCAGATCCCGCCCCCCCCCCAACAAAAAAAAAAATCTGGCAGAATAGAAATATTTTTGGAGGATTTGAGGAAAGAACCAACATTGTCGCTTCTCCTGAGACGCTCGAGTCGAACTTCATCGCTGCTTCCGCCTGCGTCAACGCTGCGGAGGAGACGCGCGCGCACGGTTAATTCGCGTATTGGAATTTATTCTTCTGCAATTAAAGCCTGTTGTGTTTAACTATTTCATCTCGTCACCCTTTCTATTCACATACAGTGACTTACATAAATACGTTGTGACATTTTAAAGAATAACTTTGTCTACGCAGTTATTGTTATTAAGATTAACGTCATGGTAGCAGTAGTTATTTGGAACAAATGTTCGATATCCTTCAGAGCCCATATCTTTTACCCATATTTTCTAAAGAGGTCTTATCAATGCCATATTTCTTAAAACGACGTGGTGGATATTCGTGTTAGAAATACAAAAAGCGGAAACACGTGTTTGTTGTTGTTGTTGTTGTTGTTTTACATAAAATAACACTTCGGTCTGAGTCGCCTTGTGTCCATAACGTGTCAGCAATCACCGTGGGTGACCGTGGTCACTGTAGGCCCAGTCACAAGAAGAAAAGCATCGTTTTCTTTCTTCAATTTATTAGAAGATTGCTGGAACACACCTCCCTGTTGAATTTGGCGTACAGGATGAAGAATACCAATGAAAGAAGAAGGACAACAAAGGAGGAGTTGTGAGTGAGGGGAGGAAGGAAGGAGGAAGGGAAGGAAGGAAGGAAGGAAGGAAGGAGACGGTGGGACATTTCCATGATGCACATGTCGCCGCAGGTTTGTAAACATACTTGTGTGCACAAAGTAAAAAATATTACTTACACAACGTTTCCGTAACAAGTAACACGACAAACAACGTGGTGATCTTAACGTGAAAACAGGCATTTAACAGTGACTTACACCATCCACGACATAGCAGTAGACAGCTCTACTGTACCGAGTGATTCTTTTTCCAATGCATAGAGTGTTTGCACTGCAAACTGAAACACAGGACAGGACATTATCATCAGCTAGTGTTCTCTGACTCGGATTGGAACTTTTCCTCTTTTTTTCCTTCTTTTTTTCTGCCAATTTATTTGCGGAACACAGTAGCTCAACTCGAATAAAGTGATGTCTGTATATACAAAACCATTTGAACCAAACCTAAAGGGTCTTTTGTGCAAATTCAAAATAAATATATCTATAGACGTGACAGCCTATAGAGGCTAAATACAGCCCGTGAATCAGGATTTCATGCAGGCCTCTTCCTATTTTTTGTTGTTGTTAAGAGATTGCAACTGAATTTTTAGCAGCCTCCAAGCCTCCAAATAATAAATTATCAGAAGAATAAATAAACAGCTTTGTGGATTATTCTATACCAACAACGACAAAAAAATCAAACCGAAAACACAGCTCAACAATCAATGAGGTAATTCGTAAATGGCTATAATTCAAATAATAGGCCTATTCGGAGAAATTAACTCGCTATCAAGCAAATTTCCTCTTTCCACGTGTTGTAAAAGGCAATGTCGACGTCGCTAAACTTTCCCTCAATTGAGCGAAATTCGTGTAATCTGTTATTTGCATACTTCACATTCACCGATAACGTGAAAATAAACAAGATATATGAAGCCTCATAAACCGGGTATCTAAAGCCCATTGTGCACCAGCGTGTAAAGTCGCTGGAGACAAAAAGACTGAAAATGGTGTCTCAGTGTCTCTTGGTCCCCAAATTCAGTCACACAACTTTTGTTTCCCTTTTTTTTTTCTCTTCTCTTTGCCCGTCAGTGTGCAGCGGAAAATTTCAACCTCTTCTGCTTCTGTCTTTGGTTACAAAACCACACTCGCACCACGTTTTTTTTCAGGTCCAATTTCTCAGCTATGGCTGCTATTTTCTCGGACGACGGTCGAGGTTGTACCGCGAAGTACGCCTCCAAAGACCTCTTTTCCGGTGCCGCTATCGAGGTCCTCTTGCGTTTCTTTTCCCCTCCGTTGAAAATGTCAGGTTTGCTCATTTTCTCCCTTTGGGCCCCCTCGGCCTCCTCCAGCCAGGCCTGGAGAATGGGTTTGAGCGCAATCATGTTGTTATGGGACAGAGTCAACGACTCGAAGCGACAAATTGTACTTTGGCTCAGAGATCCCACGCCGGGGATTTTGAGATTAGCCAGGGCGCCTCCCACGTCCGCCTGGGTCACCCCCAGCTTGATCCTCCGCTGCTTGAAGCGCTCCGCGAACGCTTCCAGCTCCCTTGGGTCTGTGTCCGAGTCATTGATGGAGGGCAGTCCGGAGTTAGTGAGCACATGACCGCCTTGACTCCCCCCATGATGGCCCGGTAAGAGTCCGTGGTGGGTGAGAGGCGAGTTCATCCCCATAGCAGCCTGGTGGGAGAGGTGGCTCAAGCCGTGCATGTGAGAGTGCGGGTGGGCAGAGGCGGTGGAGATGAGCCCTCCGCCGCCACCTCCGCCGCCTCCTCCACCTCCTCCACCGGCCCCGTCGTGCGAACTGGACATCAGGGTCAAAGACGAAGAGTTGATGTGGTCCATTAAGTCCGGGGGCTCCAGGTTCTGGTGGTGATGGTGATGGTGATGATGGTGGTGGGCCAGTGGCACAGTGGACGTAGACGAGCATGGCACTGTGCTCATCGTGTGGTAGGTGGCGTCGGGCTTGAACGGGTGCGTCTTACCCTGGGACACGGCGATATCCACAGCCGCCAAAGCCTCGGCCCGGGCCAGCAGGGTCTCATCCAGGCTCGCGAATATGTTGCTCTGTAGCTGCAAAGGCGAAAAAAAACGAAGGAGAGTTGGGAATGAAGGGGTGTGAAATTGGTGAGAAAAGGGAAAAGGCACGGTGCAGAAAAGAAGGAGACAGGAGGGGGAAAAAAACATAAATAAATGCATCTGTCAGTCGGGACTTTTGGCGACACATAACGCAGCCGGGATATTCCTTCAGAAGCGGCGAGTCATAAAAATTAAAACAAAAACTGTAAAGCCGGGCTCCGCGCGAGCCTGCTTTCAAAAAGATCACAGGCAGCGCGAGTGATTGCTGAGGAACACATGAAAAAAACATTAAGCGCGCGTCTTTGCTGAATGCGCCTCGGAGCAGCGCTTGTTATTACGCACAGACGCCGTTCAGCCACACATGCAGCTAGGCACGAAATTGGGACAAAGTCGAAGTTTTTCTGGGGGGGGGTGTGTTTGGAATTTTACCTGTGGAGTTTGTAGGCAGGCTCTCCTTATAGCTTCCGAACTGGAATGCAGGGTGGTGTACTTGTGCTCCGGTAAAGAGGGATGCATGGCGAAGTGCGGCTGTTTGCTGTTCATGGACATCATCTTGGCGAGCTTCTCCAATTAAAGTGCACGGGAGGAAGAAGAAGAAGAAGGAGGAGAAGGGGGGGATTCGGCTACAGGAGCTGGAGAGCAGTCATAGATAGACACTGATCCCTTTGCCTATCCGGTGGTGCCGCGGTGATGCTGGCTGTGTAGCCTTGAGCCCGGAGATCACAGAGATGCCTGCAGTCTCTCAGACGCACTTATCTGTCTACTGTTTCCCACTGCTGGGGATGAGAGAGCCTCTTACACCTGAGCGCCTCAGATCTCGTCAAGCCCGTGCTCGGCTGCTCTCGCGAGACAAGAACTGCCAGAACAGTGAGCAGGCTGACAGATATAAAAAAAAAAAAAAAAAAAAAAAAATTGCTCACAGGGCAGGCGGTAACATCAGGAGACTAGACGCCTGTGTTTATAAGGGCTCACTCCACTCCATCCAGGCACGGAGCTGCGCCGGCCCCGCTGCCTTCCATCACTATACAGGCCGTGTACTTAAGATTTTCAATTATTTCCTATTACAGAATTACGAGAGAAAAAGTTGTGAATGCTACTTAATGCTAAATTACCAGGACAGGAACAAAAGAACACATGGCAACGGCATAACTCAAGCGAATCTTATGGATATCAGGCCAAAAACCGAGTACATCTCATTTTAACTCTTAAATTCAACCGAGCGTTATCACAGCCCATCATCACCAGATGAACACTGAACAAATTGATTGAATCCACCAGCGTCACCTTGTACACAGTCTTTACTTAAATTAATCTCGATGAATTAACACTTCATTTACTCAAACCACAATGGTTGCCCAATTAAAATTTCATGCGGCGATTAGTGCTATGTGAAATATACATATCGTTAAATTTGCATAATAAATAAGGTGCTTTCTGCTACAATCCGGTTACTGTGCGTGAGGTTAATGTGTGTCATTATCGTGCGTTCATTGGGGTAAAAAGGGCACTGATTTTCCACTTTTAATGGTAGCCACTTAATCATTGTAATGAGTGGCATCAGGAAGTCCTAAAAATGAAAAAAAAAAAAAAAAAGGTTATCATTCCTGTCCAGGCTTAATCTGAAATTCCAGTGAAAATAAAAATATGAAAAAAATAAATAAATATAGCAACTTTCTCTTGAGTCCATCCAATCTCATGCAAAGAACCAGTGGATGAATGAATTAATGAGGATGCTGTAAATGATTAAAAAAAAAATTTAAAAATCAAAAAGTTTCTTCCATTGTTTCTCAATGCTCTGCAGTTTTAATTCAACTGGCTACAGTCACCTTCCTTTCACAAACATGGCGTTTTCACGATGAACCACTGTGTTCGCTCAGTCGCGCCTGATGTTTCAACGTTAGCCATGGCGACCATTTTTATTTAACAGCTTCGAACAAGACACGTGCAGGTAGACTGAACGATGAGTGTCAGCACATCTTGGTTCTACGAGGACAACAGACTGCTGCTCTAAAACCTTCAAGTCATTTTTGTCAACACATACAAAAGCATCACAATTCTGAAGCAACATGTAAAGTAAATGTCACGCATGCATCAATAAACACAATCCGGCGCGGCGTACACAGAGAACACAGGTTTCCAAACCATTCACATGAGCTTTGAGAGTTTTGTGGGACTGCTTGTGTTAAAGGGACTGTGCGACTTTCTCTTTGTTGGCTGGCCAATGCCGAGTGTGTGTCTGTCTCTTGATGTGTTCACAGGTTTACCAGTGCAGCAGGTGAAGGAGGAGGGGTTCTCCTGATCCTGGTGTTGGCCTGCTGGACTCAGAGAGCCAGAGGGACCAGCCTTATTCTCTTCTAGCGGATCAAACAGCAAATCAAAAGAGAGCTCTTCAGTCTGCGAGGCCCCTCCGCGCTCAGCACAGCCAGGGACACCGCTCTCCCCATCTGACTCCAGCAAAGAAAAACTTTCTCCTGCAAAGTCTTCCGCTGCCTCTTTGTTACTCATGCTGCCGTTCATGATGTCATGTGATGGCTGGCTTTGCTGGTCACATTCCATTGCATGTTTGCCATTGCGGCTTGTCACAACACTGGAGCAGGTGCGAGGTTCTGGGACAAGAGTGTTGTCCAAGTATGCAGGAGGGGAGGATGCCAGAGAGAGCTGAGAGCTCCGGCTACTGGAGCTCTCCCCATCCAGCATCATGGAGTCCAGCTCTGAGATTTTATCAAGATAAGCAGCGTCCATAGAGGCCTCGCTGGACTCATCTGCTGCAAGAGTGCTGGATACAGAACCTTTAGCTAAGCTGTCTTCACTTGGACCAGGACATGATGGGTCATTAGCTTTTGATCCCTGCCAAGGACCCCAGAAAACAGACTCTTCAGGATCTGTGTCAACTTTCAAAGGCAAGCATTTTTGGAATTTATCGAGGCTGTTCAATTCCACAGTTCTCTTCCCAGGACTAGGAATTTCATCAAAATCAAGCCTCCGGAGATAAGATGTGGGTTTAAATACGACTTTCTTCTCACGCACCCCAGGGCTTCTCAATGTCAGGGAACGGAAGGCTGAGGATGGAGTCGAGGGCAAGAAGTCAGGGGAGTCCTCACCTTTCTGCTCTCCCCTCAGATTCCTACTGAAATCCTTGTGGTCTGTAGACGGCATGAACACCAAACTTTGATTTCTAGAACCTGTTCGACATTCTGCTTCTGGATTGGTGCAGATGGACCCCCTCTCTTTATCGCTCAAGCTTCTCATCATCATGCTGATTTTCTGCTGCTGTGTGAGAGCTTTGCTATTCCCGCACGCCTCCTGCATTTCAACATGTTGCTTCTTGGACTGTCTGGCCCGAGTTTCCAGGTCTTCGATGTACTGGTCACTACGCTCCAGAGCTCTCTTTAAGTGGTCCACTTCACGCTCGTACTGCTGGATTTTGGCTTCCAGGGCTGCGACTGTGTAACGGCCAAACCTGGAGAGAGATCAGGATGATGCTTCTTTTATACAGGAAGAATTTCAAACATTATCACGTGAGGAAAGAAAAGCAGAAGGTTTATCTGTGGGACACATCATATTTGTTCCTATATTTCATCAAGCTCTGGAGATAAAAATAAACGTGTCTACGCTCTGTAAACTTGATTAATTTGACAGGAAATAGACCGACTTCTGATTAGGTTACTAACTTTAGAGACCTCCATGGGCGTCTACAGGGCCTGCATGCACCAGGACCTGTTATCCTCAAGCCAGAAACTCTTTGTTACTGTTTTCAAAGGGAGCATTGTGGTTTTAGAATATGGAACTATACCAGCAGGGTGACAAGGCACTGGGCATCTTTCCAGTGGTGTTTTGCAATTGCCAATAGTAAAAATAAGTGTTCAACTTTGAGTAAAACACAGCAGTCGTCACTGTCATCCTTGAGTCAGTCGTCCAATTAGTTAAAAGGGGTTGGAACAAAACGCAATGACGAACGGTCACGTACGAGTCCTGAGCAGCAACGGACGAGCACTTGAACCAAAAACGTTTCTTCGGCTTCAAAATCTTATGAACCAACAGGGACTAGCAGGTCTATCTCCTCTCCTTCTGTGGTCCGTCCAGAGCAAGGACGGAAGGAAGTACTCTCACGTCTGCTGTCATTCCGTATCATAGCAACCAAATGCTGCACCTCCAACGGGCTGTCAAGAGGAGCACTTTTATCTGGACAGAACACTTCGGTGGACATGAAGCCTTAGTGTCATTTCCATTGAAATACACATTGAATTGAAGAACCTCATAGCACACAACGCCACTAAAGTACCACTAACCCCAGTTAGTTTTGTCACCAACTTGGAAACTCTAATTGAGACTTTTTCTTACACATACTGTTTACAAGGTCAGACGGGAGAAGAACTGCTACTGGGCTTTTGTGTTGTTTATTTTATTGGTCGACTGATAAAGTAACACAAACCTGCTCATCCCTTTTCATGTTAAACCATATTCTAACAAAAGTTAGTCAAACATGAGCAGTAAATTACCAAGAATGTAAATTTGTACATGGAACAAAAAAAATGACGCTTGACGGTAAATATAAAAAGTCAAAAGCAAGGAACACAAGAGCGATACTTACTTCTGCGGAGATCTGCTCGCCACCTCTGCCTTCAGTCTCATATTCTCTTGTACGAGGTCGATATTTTGTGATCGCAAAGCCTTGTTTGCCTGAGGGGGGAACATAAAGATACTTGCAGGACGTTACTGATAATTCCACAGTGGTTGCTGTTGTTCTTGCGCCATACAGAAACTTAGTTCGCTTATTTTTGTGTCTGCCAATCAAGGTAGACGGCTTTTATTTATGAAAGATTAAAGGTTGCATACCTCCTTTAGCTTGTCCATATCCTGCTTCACTTTATCACAAACATCTTTGGCGGCTCGCAGCTTGTTGGTCCACTCCTCCAGGATGCAGGGATCAACACTTTTGTCATTTGTTTCCACTGCATTAATACTGCAGGGATCCAACGCAGTCTTCAGCTGCAACTCCAGGCTGTGGTTTTTGGTTTTCAGCTCCTCATTTTCTCTGAGGAGCCCTTCAATTTCCTCCTATTGGAACAAAATGCATGAGTCATCATAGAGCTACTTGCTAAATATTTGCTTTATTTATTTATTCATTTATTTCTATTACTCTTAGATATGGCTTGTTTCTGAGGGGGGGATGTAGCTTAACTGGAGTGGTATTAGTGGTTATTGGTTCTATGCTGGATTTGTACTTTTGTTACTGTGTGATCAATACTTAGTTTTCACAAAAACACATTTAGAAAGGCTAAACTGATCTCGTGCAATTTGTCAAAAGTAACATTAACTCAACATTCTTATCACAAATTCTAAGACCTAACAAAATCATACTAATATTTCAGGCCTCAAATTCAGATTACTGTTCCATAAACTTTATAAGGACACAAAGAAAGTTTCTGCTCTGAAAAAATACATCCTTGGATCCAGAGTAAGGATGCCATGAGTGGTCAATACCTCATATTCACGTAGAAGCAGCTCTCCCCTGGTTTTCCGGAGACATTTCCTCGTTGAGGGGCTCTCACTGTGATCGCTCTCGTTTGTGCCTCCTTTAACAGAACGTATTCAGACAACATGAGGCAAGGTTCAATAATTCTGTGAAAGGTTTTCTGTTAAGCGCTGGTCTGAACACACCCCTCGTTGTATTTTTTATGCAGCTGCTATACCAAATATTTATGACAAGAGGAGGCCTTTCCCTCTGAACTCCAGATGTCACCTGCAGGTAGTGTTGTTCAACAGGACTCTCCGTGCCTTGTAAAATGTGCAGCCTTCCCTTTAATATCACATTATTCCAGATTTGCAGATAGAATTGTTTATCACACACACGAGTGAGAAGACTGCCATTTTAGCATAAAGCTCGGTTCAAATCATACATTGATTTTATAAAATCATTTTACTTGGGTGTAGTTGTTTATCATTTTTATCTGATCAGACAAATTGATGTATTACAGCCACCTGATTATTCTAACAACAATACTGTTGCACAATCTCAAAGCACCCAATTTCATCAGCCAGGAAAGGAGCTCTCACATGATCACATCAACAAACAAAACAAACTAACTAACTAACAAACAAACAGGGGCAACTGGGGAACATTAATTAGCTTCAACAAGAATTTCACAATCCTAAAATATTGCAGAAAAGAAACAGAACTCAAGCAAGCATGCATGTTATCATCAGATCCTAAACATCTCCACTGCTAATCCCCTGTCTGCCTGACATTTCTGATGATGTAGAGGAATCACATAAGCTTGATAATTAAAGAGATGAAGGGAGTGTTCCTCTGTCCTTTAGTCAAACTCAAGCACTTGTCATGCAATCAGATGTGCATTAGTAGCTTTAGCTTTTAGTGAGACTCGAGCAGAGCAGTCTTCACTTGTGAAAGGCGAGCAGTTCGGATCGCTACCTCTTATTTCATTTCTGTATCTAAGTAGCAAGCTATTTAGCCAGACAGCAATATATAAATGTAACTTATTTACAATGGTAAGCATCCATCCCTTATCTATACCAGAAGAAGCTGCAACAAGCGCAGTGCCCTGTGATGGACTGGCGACTTGTCTAAGATGCATCCGCCTTGCCCCCTGTGACAGCCAGCATGGTACTTATAAGCCATTTCAATAAATGTATCCATATTAGACATCCATTAGACCTGGTACTTGAGAGAGGAAACTGGCCATTCACTCATTATCCAACAATGATGTATTTTGATCTTTCTCACTTGATTCATTTGCTTGAGCAGTATGAGAGATGTGAGGATTCCTAGGAACAAAAATACTTGCTGGACCCAGTGTGACCAAACTGATCATGTAGTTAATCAATGAAAAGTTTCAAATTGATTAATATCATTCAGCAGGATAAAACACACACACAACAGGAGCTATTCACGATAACTCAACCTTAAAACCTCACATAAATTCTTCGGTCCTCTGTGTGTGTGTGTGTGTGTGTGTGTGTGTGTGTGTGTGTGTGTGTGTGTGTGTGTGTGTGTGTGTGTGTGTGTGTCGTTACTTTCCTATGATTTCTCTGCAGGGGTTCTCTGCCGTGATGGGGACCCTGCATGTGGGACACTGGCTAGCTTTCTTCAACCATGTTTCCATGCAGGATGAGCAGAACACGTGGTGGTTGGCACAAATCACCGGCTGCCGGACCTGTAACCCATTCAGAAGTTGTAAAAGCCATTAACTAGTTCTGTTATAAATAACACTCATTCAATGACACCAACTAGCATCAGCTAACTTGCTAGGATGGACGCGCATGGGAGTCGTCTTGTGTCCACTACATCATCTTTGTTTATCGATTGCAGGAGGCTATTTGAACCAGAACGACAGTTACCTTTCCGAGACATATTTGGCACGATATCGGCAAAGTCAGACAAAGTGTAGAGGTCTGAAAGTTGAGAGCCATGTTTCACAGCAATATACAACACAAGCGTACGCGTCCCCGGAGAAGGTACAAATTTCCCACCAGAAACCTCGGAGGCGCGCGCCAAAGCTTAGGACTACGGAAAGTCTGAATAGTCAAAAAGACATACGCAAAATGTAAAACGGAGCTTCGACGCTCTAAATCCAATTAATTGTATGTAGTTCGACAAGTAGAACAGGTCATAACGTTAAATGGCAGAGTAAGCAACAATAAATAAAATGAAAACAAAGAAACTAATTATAGATATTCTTATATATTTTTATCGGTCTGCTATGGGATTTGACTGCCCGGAGCTTGTCAATTAACTGCATGGCACAGCAGTAAATTGATCCAGACATGGAACAGAATTTGGATTCGTGTGCTCTAGTGTGAGTCTTATATTTACTTTCACACTTTTGTAATGACCTCCACATATTTCTATTGCCTTCAACATATGTTTGCTAAAACTTTGCACACAGTGCGAACATTACCCAGATAATGTGTCACCACCGGACCGAGGTTGATAGAAGTGGTGAAAACTGAAGAATATAGCGTCACATTGCAGTGACAGCTCTCATGTGTACACCGAACAGTTGGCCAGTAGTTTGTGAGGGGATCATTTTTATAACAAACTAGCGGCAGCTTCTCATGTCGTACCACTTTTCACCTCAAGGGGCAACAGCGAGTCCCCGCGGCCCACGGTTCTTCCCGCTTGATTGAAAAATATTAAATGCTCCAAGCTTTATAAACGATGTTCCATTAAATTAGTTTTACTGAGAACATTTGAGAACATTTTTTTGATGTTGGTCTTTGTACGTCACTTTGATTTCACGCTATGTACCTCAGTATAAAAAGGGAATTTGGAGAAGGGACAGAAATGTTCACATTATAGGACTGATACATGCTTTCATTCTCAAGGTTTCAGCATCTATATTGTTGTCTATATTATATGCCAACTAAACTGCATTTTAAGTATGTTCATCTTTCAGACTTGGAGTCAGTGACCAATTTACATGTGTGTTTTGCAATTACTTTATGTACATATGGCAGTAAGCAATAGTATATTCCCAGAAAATAGGCAAATCTCAAATGTTATTGCAAAGTTTATCATCGGTGTCTGGGCTGCTTCTTCAACACAATCAATACAAACTGATTCAAATTCACAGTTGATTTTTTATCTAAATATTGCTTCTGTGGTTATGGTTTACATCAACCTTCATCTTTCATATTTGAGTCCTTGATTGTTGGCTTTATTGCAATTGTGGCTTTGTCCATTGATTATGAAAAAAGTGTAACTGAGATAAAAAGCTTATTGGGTCATCCTGCTTCTCAGTGACGCTCTTGTTTTTTGGCTGGAATGACAACACCAGACCCTGTGGTTAACCAGAACATAAACATTAAAAACAATTCAGTTTTTTTGGAAATTGTAATAAAAAAAAAAAGAATAAATAAATCTCACAACTGACCAAAAATAAGTATCATTATAACTGAACAACTCACCTTCAGCACTGTTTTAACATCATCGTAATCGATTATGTGCAAGTGAAAGTTGCGTAGGTACAAGTGAAGGGTGCAGCATTTTCCAGAGCAAATATATACACGTGGGTTCAAGGGGAAAGTCAATTTTGTACATCTTCTGAGAGGGCCGTTTACAGTGGGGTGGGATTTGCATGATACGCTTGAAAATAAAATTATATGAGCCTAGAATAGCTTGTGCTATAAAAAAGATTCCTAAGGTTTAATATTCAGCTTGCAGATGAGGCAGTATACATATTCTTCATATTTGTATTAAAATTAGCCTGTCAACAAATGCAGATGTTCCTCTTTGTATTTATTCAAGAAAAGTTAAGGTAAAACTTGCAGCGGTGATACACTGGCTGGGTAGAAATCACCATGTGCTCTCAATATTAATATACTGTTGTTTAGTTTGTCATATTTATTGATTCGATTACTCTGTATTGATAATACACCGATGAAATTCACAGTAAATCCACATTATGCTCAGTAACAAATAGAGAAAACCTCTGCATGAATTTGTCTTCCTGGATTTGATCTCGTCTGTAATGAAGATATCGATGTCTAATATTTTGTGACCCACATCACAGAAAAAATATGAAAAATGATACCGCAAGATCTAAAATTAGAATTGTCTCCACTACAAATGGCATCCCCACCATGCTTTCCCTCCAGAGCCATTACTCATATCTAAACCAACATGTCCCCCGCTTCATTTATCTCAAACCAGGACATCTTCTCAGGATCTAATAGGATTACAATTGACTGACCGACTGCAAAACAAGCTTTTACACTGATCCCAGTTTAAAAACATCACGGCAGTTGTTTGTTTGTAATATGTAATCGATCAACAGCCACCTTGTGTTGTCACTCGTCGTCATAAACTTCATGGGAACTTCTGTTGTGAATTAGAATTATTAGTCACTGATAAAGACAATGTAAGTTAAATGCATTATCGCTTGTTGTAAATCTGATATTATGTTTCAGTGTCGCCATAGAGGGAGTGATCTCATCGTTTGCTGTGTGTAAAATTACCAGTATATTTAAACGATTTGATATCCAGATGTAGAAATATTTTCAGCAAAAGTTTCTGATTGGACGTAAAAAAAACAACATCGATGTTTTTCACCAGC
The DNA here is from genome assembly GCF_037954235.1 of Aulostomus chinensis. NCBI lineage: Eukaryota > Metazoa > Chordata > Actinopteri > Syngnathiformes > Aulostomidae > Aulostomus > Aulostomus chinensis. The sequence goes on along the minus strand of NC_141321.1, from coordinate 14,624,195 downwards.
TAAACATCTTTCATTGGAGTCCATATTTGTCTCAATATCATAAGTACTTCAAATTACAGTTTTTGTGTGTAGACGCTTTCCAGTTTGCCGCAAATAACTTCAGATGCATCTAAGTTGTTTTTGCTGGAAGATGAGAGAAACCACAAATAAAAGTGAAAAGAGTGACTGAATAGATAAATCCCATTGTCCCTCTGAGCTTACTTTGCTTTGCAACAGGCGACTCATTAATCGGTGACAGTCAATTAATCATGGCTGCAACTATTGATCTTGTCCAAGCGCTTATTTTTCATCCCTAAATGACACCGATTGCCAGATTTGACCAGCATGTGTAATGGACAGCGAGGAACCAATGACCCGAGTGTCAGTCTCACCACTGGTCGAGACCGTCTCCCCTCCCCCCGATCTGAGGCAAATAGCATCTTTACCATTTAGCTTGGAAAGGTTTAGACTGCCCTAAGAGCACGGCTGCGTAACAGTGCGCTCTGCTGCTCAGATGACCTTTTCTGTTTAAGCCTTAATCTCTGACAAATGCTTGCTTTAATTAGCTTGATAACCCCCTGCCTCGACTGCTACCCCACCCAGCTCCTCTCCTTCGCCGCCTAACTTGACTTTTCTCTCTCTCCATCACACATCAGTGTGATTTAGCTAGGAATGATTTATCAGCTAGGGAGCCAGAGGTGGCTGCAAATATAGGGAATCTGTTTGCCTTTAAGATGATGATGAGTAAGTGAAAGCTACAGTAAATATAATTTTTTCAGTGAAATGGTTCCTGAGTTCTGATATTTTTTTGAAGAAGTGTATAAATCATAAAGACATTACATGTTTTTGTGTGTGGTAATGCCAGTGTGTATTAATTGTCATCAGTGTACTTTAAAATGTTATAGAACAAAGCACAGAGAGCAAAACCATGTTATAAATTTAGCCATTATGAGGGACAGTGGAGTCAAACGCATATACTTGGATTCATTTAAACAAGTTCAGAAGTGTTTTAATTAATTTAGTGTCATTGGTGCATGCTAGGGCTGGGCAATTACTTGTATTCATAAAAACTGAGATTTTTGCCACAGCCACAGCTGGAAAATTAAAAGAAAATGTATCCCAAATAATATTTAGAACCTCTTGCTGACTGTTCATTATGGTAATTCTGTTAATACTTTTCTTTTCATAGTTAAGCATATTTACAGTTCATATCTTGTCAGTCAACTATAAGGACAATGTATAAATGCTACATAATATTATCCTTTATTCATTATAATTGCGGTAGAAGTTAGACATCATGATATTGATGTGAAAACATTTTAGCTGGCCTTAGTGCATAATGTGATATATAATACTGATGACTTAAGAAATTTTGGAAAATAAAATATTAGTTCTACGAGATGCTCGCAAGCAAGAAAAGCAGTTGCTTCAGGAGTTCTGAGGATGATAATTAAACTATAAACTTTCCCCACACCAGTGAAATTAAAACATCGTAAAGCTTCATCCTGAGACTGCAGCAGACCATGCATCCCTCCCACTGCAGTGGCAAACAAGTAAAATAGATGCATGGCCACAAAGCCCTGTTTTATTGGAAAGGGGCCTAATTATTAGGATGTAAGTCAGGCCGTGACTGGGGGGCCGTCTCCTTGATGCGGGCCTGGTTTATATTTATCCCCTCCTCTGCAGCTACAGCAGCAGTGCCACCATCACTACCAGCAGTGTGTGGCGCTTTTATTACTTTGCCCAAAGGCAGGTTCAGCCCTGTCACACACACACACACACACACACACACACACACATCCTCACAGCCTGCAGGACCGGCAGCCAGTTGAGTCCCCTCCTCAGCAGAGTTACCCCACATCCCCATGCAGCCCCACATGGGCCCTTGGGACCCTTGGGAGGGAGGGAGTGGGTATTATGGTAATACTAGCCTGCTGCTCCCTCTCTCCTCCTCTCTTCTCTTCTCTCCTCCTCTCCTCTCCTCTTCTTTCCTCTCCTGCAGCACAGCTGGGAAGGACCATCATTACAAGTATTGTAGCAATCTGTTTAAGAGGGACACTGTAGAGAGGTTGGGTGACAGAGAGAGGATGAGTGCTGCATACATAGATCACATAAAATATGATTAAAATGTGTGTGAGGGGACCAGGAATAAAATGCAAAACTTGTTATGAACACCTTATATCAAGTCTACTGTCAAAATGGCCAGCTGTAAATCTCTATTTTCCCCTCTTTACTTTTTTATTTTATTAAAGGTTTCTTGTGTTGAGCTGGTCATATCTCAAGACAAGGGCCTGTGGCACATAAGGAATAAATAGGACATAAAGTGCTTGAATCTCTAATGCCTCATATAGCTTTACCAATCTATATTGTAGTGTGTCATGTGCTTGAAATCCATTAGAATGTGACAGAAATCAAATAACCTTGCAATCATGCCACTGTGCGGCTCCTGTCGCCAAATTACCCTGATTTCATGCCAACATACTCCAGCCAATTATTTTGAGACACAAATGAAATCCATGAGCTATTTATCCATCCATCCATTTTCTTCCGCTTATCGTGTTAAGGGTCGTGGGGGGGGGCTGGAACCTATTCGGGCGAGAGGCGGGGTTCGCCCTGGACAGGTCACCAGTCCATCACAGGGCCAACACGTAGAGACAGACAACCATTCACACTCACAGTCACACCTACAGTCAATTTAGAGTATCAATCAGCCTCGTCCTCTCTTGATGTCTTTGGACTGTGGGAGGAAGCTGGAGTACCAGAGAGAACCCACACAGGAACAGGGAGAACATGGAGACTCACACAGAAAGATCCCGTGATGGAGCTGAGGCTTGAACCCGAACCTTCTTGCCTCGAAGCGACAGTGCTCACCACTGCACCACCGTGCCGCCCTGAGATATTTATCTTCATGGTAATAGATAAAAAAGCAAATCTCATTGCTCCTTAAATACCTGTTTTGCAGTAGATTAATGATTATGGATCAGGAAGAGCTGATCAGAATAAACAGCCTCTATTCTGGTGGCACATTAGAGCTATGACAGAGTGGTCGATCACTCACTGTCGCATTAGACTGCTCGGAGTCATCCATCTACTTGTTTTGGAGCAAAAGAGCAGGCTGTGACTCAGGACCATCCTCCACCTCCATCACGTTCAAGGTATTTTTAGGAAACAGAGATATCCATAATATCATTTATTTCCTCTATAACCCCCCCCCCACCCCTCTCTTTTTCTATTTTCACCTCAGTTTTGACCAGAGAGTTCGACTGATCAAGTGGAGAACAAGTAGGCACGGAGGTGAATATATAATGAATAGTCTGAAGATGAACTATTAAAAATGCATATTATCTCATTATTCCTGCTGCCAAATAACTGGAAACTATATATGCCACAAGACAGTAAATGATTCTTCCTGGTTTTCTTTTCTTGGCCCGACAGTGGGCACGTGAAGATGAGAGGAAGGAGGGAGGAGAGCGGTCTTTTAAAAACTGCTTCAGTGCGCTAATGTCCACGAAACCTGAGCCCTTATTGGATCTGAAGGGCACTATAAGACAGACGTCCTCCTCTCCTGAACAAAGGGGAGCATTAAAGGTGAGACTAACCATCTAACAGCAACAACATAATGTTGATGAAAACATGATGATGTTTAATTGCTGTATCGTGTTTTATTTTTGTAAAAACAACTACTAAAAGTAGGAGCGTGAAGCCGTGTACCAAAGACATTTGTCAGCTCTCGCCCTTGCTGCCTCTCCACCACCCCTAACACACGCACACACACATACATACACCAGGAGGCCTTATTAATTATTTGTAGCCACTTGACTTCATATTGTGCTGCCAGTGGCTTGGTCAAAGATTATAATTACCACTTCCCTGTTTGTATCATTTTCCATCTCTTGTGCTTTTAGTGCAGTATTACTTCACTTGTCCCCCTCTCTCCCTCTCTTCCTCCCTCTCTCCCGTATACACAAGACCAAAAGTGCAGGCACATCATTTATTGATAAGACAAAAAGAATGTAATGAAATTATCAATGTTCTTGAATTAATTATGAACATGATTAAGAAAGCTAAAATCTCAGGAGCCGGTCTCTCATTACCCATTCACTCTTAGGGATTGCTTTCATTCAGGAAAGGAGAGGCGAAAAAGCCTTGCAGCACTCCGACACAGTCCTTCTCCCCGTGTGCCTGTTCCCTTGTCTCTGCTCCCGGGGTTGATTGACCAGTCCTCCAACACACGGCGGCTGCAAGCGCAACCGGACAGCTCTCTTGCACCCATGCTTCTTGCTGTGATGTCGCCAAGCACGGCTAACCGCCTCGTGGCCCTCTGACGTTTGCAAGGAAAAGAGAGGATGTGCTCAACTTTGCTGTTGGACGTCCACGTTATAGGCTCTGGGGTCCTGACCCTCCTGAAAGAAGGTTCATTCAAGGTAAGTCAAGCTTCTCAGACTAGTTAGGAAAACACTGTTTATTTCTGCATTTCAAGAAAATGATCAACTCAAATTCAAAAATAAGAAAAATACTATTCTTGTAAAGAAGTAACCTCTACTCTTCTTTAGATTTGAAAAAAATTCAAAAATTGTAAATCACAGAAATTACATAATTCTCTTGAGGTTATACTATCACCAATGAAATTTATTGTTCTATGCTTGTTAGAATATAGTAGTATCTTTTCTGATATGATATCATGGTTTGATGGAATGCAGTGGTGTTGTTCCACTTGCAGTTATTACGCTAGTTGAGTCGTTTATGAACTAACTTACTACTCACATGGCACCTGTGTCACAGCATCTTTTTTTGCATTTGTCAGAGTAAATCATGAGTGATGGGAAAATTAATTAATCACTGATTTATGTCAACCCCTCACTCAAAATATAGTGATATAAAAATAACACACAGCCAGTGGTTCATATTCGTGCCATGTATTTACATTCTGTTTGATGAATTTCCGTTGAAAATGTTACCTCAGAACAATATGTGTAACTCCAATTTTTTAGAATGTAACGCCATTTTTACATGAGAATAGACCTGCGTGTGAAACTAATTTCGGTGACTATCCATTTATATTCAGTGAGAGGAATACAGATGCTCTGCAGCGCTGCATATCTTTGCTTCAGTCTATCTTTCTTCAGCTAAGTCACATGGGAAAATATATGGAGCGATAATCCCCGAAGTATTGCGAGTTTTAAACAAAGTCTCAAACCGACTGTCTCCTTCCTATTCACAACATCTCTTTATAACCAGCTTTCTAGCTTTACACACACTCAAGTGCAAAGCTGCATGCACACACACACACACACACACACACACACACACACACTCACACTCTCTATTAATCTTACTAGAGGTACAGAAATACCAACCTCTGCATTGTTTTACCTACTAATACAAACAGAATGTACACACACCTACACATACTGTATATATATTCACACTACACACAGTGTGCCTCAACAGTTATTATGAAGACTCTCTCAGATTAATAAATAACAAATATACCCGAGACATTGCACAGGTTGACCATCACTTTTATTGAAAATGGAATTTGACAGATTTGTGTGAATTCAGAGACATGGGCTAAAGCCTGGTAAACCATGCTCTCGCCACAGGCCAACACATAGAGCAGCAACCTTTTTTCCTTCTTGAAAAGGATTTTACAATTGCTGCTTTGGTATCAAAGTAAAAGATGCACCAGGAGACACAAAAAAACAAGAGAGAGAGCGAGAGAGAGAGATATCTTGGGGTTAATGGCAATCCTCCCGTCCCAGGGATTGATCCGAGTATTGGATCGCACATAAAGCTGCAGTTACTGGATATTACCCTGCCTCTATCGGCCTGCAGTGATGGCCTGGATAAGAAGTGCTTACCAAAGAGGATGCTCCTCCAGGGCAGATACGGTTTCCCAGCCCTTTGGGAACAACAACCACATGCCTGCTGCTTGCTCAGGAACTTTCTACCTCATCGAGTAAATCCAGGGGCCTTATCAAGTTCCTGGAGTGCTCAAAAAAATGTTTAAACCTCCTCAGATTTGGAGCTGCGTAAGGGCAGATCGGCAATTAAATGGCACCTGCTTTTCATAGATAAGAGCATTGATGATTTGGTTTGTTTGGCTTGTGTTTTATGTTTGATAGAGGGAAAGGTTATCGTAGATTCAGTCACTGAGCAAACTAATGGCAAGAATGAAATTTCATAGATTTTAGTACATTTAGATTGCAGAGTTGCTGAGTTCTTCTTAAAAGATCATAAAGTCTCCTGCAGAAGTCTTTGCTGAACTTGGCTGCACTCATTCTGATAAGTTTCAGTCCCTCTAAACCATCCATGTCTGCATGCCCTCTAGTGGATTTGCTTCAGATTTCAGTTGGGGTTAGCTGATTCCAGATCTGTGCCAAGGTGGGCAGCTCTATCCATGCACATCTGCTGTATGCCTCTCTTTGGTATTACCCATGAAGCACCTGGCTCATGCCACACGCCAACAACTACAGCCCAGATGGCAGCTAAGCAGACTAATTATTTCAACACAAAACTCTGATGGGCCTCACCATCACTGCGGGGCCACTTTGGCATTCTGGGTTTCTCTCTCTCGTTATGCCGAAGAGGATGTCTGCCATGGAGCTATAAAGATGTCAAGTGGGTAATCATGGTCACAGACAAGCCCCAGTACAGTGCTTTGCGCCCAGATGTAAAGATGGTCATATGTGGTCTTCTTTAGAGGAACACAGGCATGTGGCACTGGCAGGATGCTGTCAAGTGTTTGGTACTCATTCATTCAGATGCATGGTAACGTGGGTGTCTGTCAGCATGGCCTGTGACCACCTCATGGATATAAACACCTGGAAAATGCTGACTATAGATTTCTTGGCTGTGTAAGCAACGTTCCTCTAACACAAGTTTTCCAAAGAGGAAAAGTATAATTTTAATGAACAGGCAGCTTTGCCTCTGTATGTTTTTTTTTTTTTTTTTAACACTGAATGACTTTTGGTATTAGTTGAAGTGCTTTTAAACGTGCTGTCACTTATTGAATCATTCATTCAATCATTTACTCATTCGTGGTTGCCTTGTCCATCCAGTAGTGATGCAACAGAGGAAGTGATAACTCCAGTTGATACACAGAACCAGGATCTTTTACTTGTTACTGCTATTATAGGCGCCTGTCCAGACACTCAAGGCACTGTACATAAACTCTAAAAACAATATAAGAAAATTATTATTATTGTTATTATTGTGTGTGTGTGTGTGTGTGTGTGTGTGTGTGTGTGTGTGTGTCAGATTGTCTTTCTGCCTTGATGTTTTCTATTCAGTCTCCAAGAATATATAGTAAGGAGAGTTAAAACTCTAAACTAGTAGAGCAGTCGTGCACCGAGGGCCAAATTATGCCTTGTGGTCCAGTAAGTGAACAATATCAGCATCTTTATCTGCCATAAAAGGTTGTGGTTTCTTTGTACATGTTCTCTGAGGTTGATGAAGTGTTGCCATTAGGACCCATCTTGTGCATCCACAGCTGTGTCAGAGGCAGAATTGGCTGTGCTTGATAAAGCTGGCACTTAGAGCAAGGTGCAGGCCCCAAAGCGATAACCTACTGACTCTGGCATTAAACACCCCCTCCCCAATGGAAGGACAACCTACATCTTGATCTATTACCTTTTAGTGTTGCTGGCTGTAGTCCCTGTATTTTGTATTTCTGTCGTCCTGTGTGCAGGCATGACAAATGTACCGTCAAGGAAGAACATGGCCAATGAAGAGGATATTTGGTACAAGGTTGAAGAGCAAAGGCCCTTGTGGCCTCCAAAGAGTCATAAGTCTTGATCAAATCTGGTTTACTGCAAAAAAGTCTTATGGCAATATGCTTCATTCTTTTAATCTGTCAAAAAAATAAGATTATTGATAAAATATGCAGAAACCGTCAAAATCTATTTACAGGTGTATAAAAACGGCACATAAATATGTGTGTATTTGTAGGCTCAACTCAGAGACAAATTAGCTGAAATAAAGCAATAAAGACTCTAATTTGTCCCAATACAATTCTACCTCATCCTTTCACCCCCCCCCCCCCCCCCCCCCCCCCGCTCCTCTCCCTAAAGTGTATCCCATCTGCTTTGGGGACCTCTCGCTGGCATGCAGTGGCAGGATAAGCACACCATTTCCCTGTCAATACTTTGCTATTAGCCTCTGCTGATCCATATATCACTAGACTGTAGGCAATAAGCTGGTGTAGGGTGTTCCTCTTATCTGAATGGCTACGTCTGGGGTTCTCCTCTTTGCCCTGAGCTTTGATTTATCCAGCTGGTGGGTTAATGATTGAAGGAGGGAAATATGTGAAGGGCTGGATTGGCAAGGAAGCTACTAAAATAGAAATGTGAAATTGAGAAAGCAGTAAAATGATAATGATGTTACATGTGCATAAAAGCTTTAAATGAGTGTCTGTGCCATTCAAACTGGTAAAAAGCTCAGCACAGGTTAAAAACTATGGCAGGGAGACTTTTCATTTTATACCAGCATCTGCACAGTAAGGAATGCTAAGCTAAGCTAACTGTGCCTCCTGGATGTAGTTTCATATTTCAATAGCAGATGTGGGAGGGGTTTTAATTCCATAATGATTTAATCCTGTTCTATCTGTGTGTGTGTGTGTGTGTGTGTGTGTGTGTGTGTGTGTGTGTGTGTGTCTGTGAGAGAGAGAGAGAGAGAGAGAGAGTGTGCGTGTGTGTGAGAGAGAGAGAAGAAAAAAGTGTGTTCAGCTTTTATTTAACCAGGTTTGTCCCATTGAGATCAACAATCTCTTTCACAAGGAAGATCTGGTTAAGAGTAGCAGCCAGTAACACAGAGTTTCAACAGGAGTTAGCATTAAAATCATGTTAAAATCTCATATAGATGAGATTGGAGTGACATTACCACAATTTCATATAATATTTTCTCAAAAACATGACAGACTCAGTAGATTAACTATTTCAAGGATGCAGCAGGAACAGGTAGAATTTTGTTGTCCATATTTCAGGTTCAAAAGAAGGAATAAGAAGGAATTTTACCAATAAAGGACTTGTACTGAAGAACTACACTGTGAAATGTCCACAATTTGTAGCTAATCTTAGAGGCTCATGACACAAAATATCAGAATTTTACTGGTACCAGCGAGGGATCATGTCAGAAACCCTTAAGGTAAAGTTTACATCTGGCAGGTAAAAAATAAGAGGCTGGTGACATCAGGTGTATCATAGATGACCCACATGACAGTCTACACACTCCCGACATCAACTGTAAAGCTATATATAATTTCAAGGAGATGGGCATTTAAAAAAAAAGATTTGGCTTGAGAATGACTATTGAGATTTATAGTACTAGTATGATAAGGTTGGTTTTATTGGATAAATGTTGTTCCTCATATTCATGGACAAAAGGTGATGTGTTAAATGAAAACAAAAGGCCATGTAGAGAAAGCTGTGTAGCTTGTGAACACTTCCTCAGATCACTGAGTTACATCGCCTGTTACATCAGTGAGTTTATGACCCGCAGATATTTGGCCTCAATCCAAGAAGAAACTGTCTAATGAGCAAGCTGCGTCTGTGTCTTCAGCAGCTCCCTCTCAGCAGTCTGCCTGTGCACTTGCAATGTGTGAGAGTGCTTGTGTGTGTGTTTGAAAGCAACAGAAAAGCTCTATGTTGAAGGCGTTTAGCTGTGGGATAGATAGCACTGAAGCACAACAGGGGAAGGCAAACCACTGCCAGATAAATGTCCTACTTAGCTATTACATTGTAGTACATCTTAACAAGGAGTCATACCCCTCCCCCACTTGCTTTTTACACACACACCTTCCATGAAAATATCTAGCATATGGTTGTATGCTTCTAGCTCATGTCCCCAGGCCAGTTTCCCAGCTGGTTTTCTGGGAGAACAGAGAGAAGGGGGATAGAAGCAGAGGAGAGGACACGAGGAGAGTGAACGGAAAACAAGATCCATCGTAAGACAAAGATGGAGAAGAGACAGAGGGGGAAAAGAGGACGTGCAGAGGAGATGAAGGAAGCGGTCATGCACCTCCTATCCCTCCTTGGTCTACAACAGCTGGATTGTAGGTTCAGGCTGTTAAGCACCTGATAATTAGTTTGCCTGTGAGGCATCAGTCATTGTGTATCTGGAGTGACTAACAAGGCCCTGTCGGGGACAGCAGCTTTTCTCTGTGATTTAACACAGCGCCTCTCTGTGATGCTGCTACACCCTCACACATCAGTTTTCATGACAGAGAAAACGCGCATAGCTTATTAATAAGTTAGTTCAAATGTTCATTATGGACCTTTGGAGTATTTTTGTTGGGGTGAGGCATGCTAGATATGTTTATGGAATGTGTCATGCTATGTGCATTAATTTGGGGTATGAAAAAGGATTTAAAATAGTGAGCTATTGTACAGAGCTGGAACTACTTTTCTGACTGGGGGCAGCACCTCACAGCCTCACAGCACCTCATTATAACTTAGAGCAACATAACAAACATTTGTTGACAGTAAGAAGAAAAAGAGACGGAGATTAATTACTTTGGGTCTAAGCAAGATCCTGAACCTTACCTGTTGACTTTTGACTGAGGTATGCTAACACATCCCACCCACGACCATTCACTGTGCTAAGCTAACTAGCTGTAAGTTGGTCTCTGTGGGTCTCAGCTCCATAATACACACATAGAGGAGAGAAGGGTGTCTATTGTCTAGTCTGGCTCTGTGACGGGTGGAAAATAGTCTGTTTCTTTAAGTGACACGCATCTTAATTAGTGGGATAACACACTGCTTAAGTTTGAATTTGGAATGTTCCTGGAATATTTCCAGCAAGCAGACCTTTGCCTCAGGACTTTTCATGAGACTTGAAGACCTTGATGGACTGTATCATTTCAGCAGCTGGCATTGGGTTTGTTCAACATATAAATGTACTCTCCCTCTCTTCGTATTGATCCTGTTATCTTTCTCACGAGGACATTGAAGTCTCACTTTGCACAGACACTGATGGCACTGACCTTGAGTGAGGTCGCATCCAGAGCCCACTCAATGATGTCTCAATCATACGCATCTTATGACCACATTAGTTGAGTCACAAGTCAAAGGAAAATCAGCAAAAGCTTCGCACATTAATGAAGCAAATTTTCCTGAAAAGATCAACCCAATGTAAAAAAAAATAAATAAATATATACATAATTATATATACATTTTTTTTTAAAAAAAATTTTTACATTTGTGAGAAACAAAAGTAAAAACTGTCAAATGATCAGTATGCACAGAATAGGCACACTTGTAAAAAGTTCAGAGTTGAGATTTAGATATGCTCTGCACCTTTCCTTGCTCTGGCATTTTGTTACATATCCAGGCAGAATAAAGACAGCTTTGTCATATTTACTGGAAGGGCCAGTAATCCTGCATCAGTCAACCTGAGTCGTCTATGAGGTTAATATCGGTCTGGTCTCACAAGTATTTTGGACCAAAGCTGTTAAGCAATATGTGGACACATAAGAATATTTTCAAAGTCAGTTATTTCAGATATTGGTAGCCAGTGGGTTGGTATGACAACTGGTGTTGCAGTATATACTTCTAGCTTGTCTTGTTTGTTCTTGTTAGTTATTCGTGAGGTAGAACCGCTATAAACCTCCAGAACACAAGTGTTTCTTGGTACAGATAAAACACCATTTCTGCAAATATCCCCCACAACTTTCACCTTCTCTATATGGTGGTGAAAAACACTTTCTAACACCACCTCTTTTCACTATGCTTTAGTTGTTCAACTTTGTTGGATCTCAAGATTTAGAGCATTTTCTCCCTCATCAAACAGTTAATGAGTCCTTGTGGAAGCATATGTTTTCTCCATGAATCTCTCATGTCCTTCCTTTCATTCAAGAGTATCACATTCATTGTTCATTCTCATGAATAATATGCACGTAATATTTCTCGTGCTTTTCCCACCGTGAAAAGGCAGATAATATTTGTACATATCATTTAACATGCCATTCATTTTTTTAAGACAACTGCATTGTTTGGGTATTTGGTAATGATTTTACCTTTACAAACCTGTTATTTAAAATCGAAATGATTCCTTCGGGAGGAGAGGATTCCATTGTAATAAGATGATGCATATTTGTCCAGTTTGCATAAATTACAAACATTCTCTTACCACTGCTGTTCTTAGATATGTGGCTATCAGCACTGATTTGATATTTACGGTAGTGCTGCTTGTTTTTATTCGTAACCCTTGCGCATCAGTTAAGAGACAGATGGAGAAATGTGGCAGAACGATGAATGTGGTCATACATGAGAAAAGAGTAAGAAGACAAAATATGTCTTCCAGTTTAGAAATTAGATATTAAATTCACTTCTCTTCAATGAGCATTCGGAAGCACACGCAAAATACTCAAGACATGTTTAATTTAATACATCCGCTTACAATAATTTTCAAGTGCTGACAATTAGATAAGATTCTAATTTGATGCTGCTGGGCACTGAAACAATTATTTGCGAGGGGTCTGCAGTGCAGCCATCTTTATTGTTGCAGCTGCTGCCCCACATTGTCTTTTAACAACCAATAACCTGGAAAGCAATCTGGCCTTGAAAGGGTTAACGTAGCTCTCATGGACCACCGCCTCAACATCCATCATGTTTCTCTGTAACCAGATCATAGCTTCAATCACTGGTGAGATTAGATAGTTGTCTATTAATCTCCCATATTAAGCAGATCCATTTGTGAAAGCAAGCGGCCCAGAGAGGCCATCGCTTCACTTGTTGTCTTTAAATCTGATAAGCAAGCGTAAAGACATGTTGCAGAGGGTCACAGGAGATATAGATTGGTCTGTAATTTCACTCTCACTGGCTGGGGTGTTGCAAAAATGTACTGTTTTATGTTCAACGTCTCCTGGGGTTTGCTGTCGCAGTCACCTAGTTTAATAAGCAAGCAGGATAACCTTCTCATGGAATATTTTAATTTGAGAAAACCCTGAGCAGTGTTCTTTTTCATTTTTAGCATCTCCCTCTCTACATTTTATACTGTGTGACGATGGAAAAATGTATCAACATTTTTCATGTATAGGATGCACATTTGGTCAGCATCTGCCCCGGTGTCAACACTTGTAAAGAGGAGACAAGTAAGGAGAGTTTCATTAATAAACAAACAGGACACATTTACAGCATTGTCCAGGCAGGCTGGCACTCCAGATGGAAGTCTAAATAAAAGACTAACTCTGGTCTGTGAATCTGTGCTGTGATGATAAATGTGTGTGTCCTTTCATAAACACCTGCTGCAGTGTGAGTGGTGGAGCAGAAGTGTTGTGCAGATGTTTTACACCAAAAAAAAAGTAGCACGAACACTGTAAAAAAAATACAAGTTAAGGTTCTGCATTGAAAATTATTGAAGTATTTCATAGCTGGAAAGATGGTCTTGTCGTTCAACTGTACTGCCTGTTTAGCAGAATGGGGCAAATGTTTTGACGCTACATGTCCTGAAAAAAAATGCTTTGGGCTCCTGCAGAAGCACCATGGAGGAGAAGCAGCAGCTACCTGTCCAGCGGAATAAAGAGATCATGCTAAGCTAACAAAAGGGATTCATTGTGTGAGGGGATTCCATATTTAAATGTTTCATGTATTCTACATGCTGTACCATTAATAACAGTACTTTAGAACGTGTTTTTAACATTTTTTCATTCTTCAGGTGTGACATACACAGGAAAATCTACTGCAAGGTGTGCGGTCTTCAGTCAGATCCCTTACTAGGTGTTGGTGCCTGATTTGTTGTAGCAGTCAGTAACATAGTACCGTGCAGGCTACACAGGTTCCTTCAAGGCATAGTTTGACATTGTGTAAAATGTTTTTCACTAGTGGAGCATTACAGTGACTTTCATTTGTAAATGGAGCCAGCTGCCAGTTAGCTTGCCAGTATAAAAACTGGAAACAGCTAATCTTCAGTCTGTCCAAAGGACCGAAGCTAGCCTAGTCTCACATAGCATCATTTTCATTGCTTTCTTCTTCTTCTTCTTCATCTTCTATTGTTGCTTCTAGCTTGCTGGCAAGGAGATTGTTCTTATTTGACTCAGTGAGAGGGACTTTGAGAACAGCAGCACACTCAAAGCAGAAGGGGTGGTGTCAATTGACTGAAATAATCACCCAGTTGTAAGCTTATACCTCCAATTTTTTCTGTTAGTTTTTCTGTGCATCAGAGCTGAAGTAGCTGTACAGCTTCGATGCTAAGTAAAGCTAAATGACTTGCTGGCTTAAAATGTATATTAACCAGACAGATTTGACTGTGATACCTATCTTCTCAAATCACAATCAGAGAGAAAGTTAATTTCGCCTGTTTCAATTTAGGTATTTATTCATTTAATAGAGTTCAAGTATAAAATTCTCATTTTGGAGTTAAAATGTAGGAATTCATCATCAGCCGATTACAAATCAAACAAGCTTCTTCATTCACGCATTAATATGTAAAACATTTATTTCTTACGGTCATGTCATTTCTGAGGAGACTGCAGTGTAATTTTATCCATATTGCTGTATAGTTGATCCAGGAAGACAACATGTGCATGTTTCATTTCTTCAGTGACCCATCAGAGGTCAGGATATCAGTGAGGGTGATGATGATGAAGATTGTGCAGATGATGTCACTAGTCTTTATTTAACATTCAACACACACTGCGAGAGAGCTATAGCGGCATCGTTCGGAGAAACTATCTGGTTACTCCGTCTGACTTGGCCAGGACAAGAAGGAGAGGCAGGAGGAGGAAGAATATCAGTTTACAGCCGGCAGCAGCGAGCGCTGGGACAGATCTGTTTACTTAGGGAAGTTAATTGATTGGGAGGAAAGGTGGTGAGGGGAGAAAGGAGGAAAAGTGGTGGAAGGGCCATGAGGAGAGGAGGGATCACTGTGTTCAGCCGTATTGATCATGTGACTGCTCCTGCCATAACCTCCAATATTCCTCTGTGATTTTATTGCGCTGTAATGCCAAATAAGATTGTTTCTTGTAAAAACAGGAGAGAAAAACAACATGTGCTCAATGAGAGGGCAAAGCGAGGCAATAAATCATTAAAATGAGTTTCACTCTTTGCAGTCAATTTTTACCTTTTTCATTACACTTTGGCCTCAACAAAGGTTGTGTCACATCCTGCTGTACTAAGCAGACTAGTCAATAATATCTCTATTTAAGTCTATCAGTATAATTGATACAGACATTTATAAATACACTTTTTTCATATTTTATTTTTTTATCACAATGTAGACAACAGATAGAAAACTGAGACAAAAATGAGCCTCAGTGATTATTAATATCCTTTTTTTTGGTAACTAAATACCATGTGTACATTATTGATGAAAACATGAAAAGACAAAGATGTATATGTGTGATAGTTTATAGTATTAATGCTTTTTTTTCTTTTTCATTGATTTGTTGTTGATGCTTATCACCCTTTACATTCAAACCGGCCACATCTGAGACCATAGAGCTTACCAGGTTATTGGTGCACATGGTCGGGTTTTGCATTTATTCATTCTAGTTTTCTGACTTCAAAAGGATCCAAGTAGGGTTGTAGTGAAGAGTCTGGGAGACACGTGCTCATTATTTGGAAATATAATAATAATAAATACATGTGAATTCTGTCCAATAGTAGAGATTCTGCAATTAGAAGTATTGTAAAAAAAATATATATATATTTTGCTAGTTTTTCCACAGAAAAAAATTTCACTCACTCACACATCCTCTTTCATAGGATTGAAATGTCTTCATGATTATAATGTTTGTCCATAAAAAGTAACACTGCTGCCAGACCTCTGATGACTGCAACCTTGTTAGGAGAAGTCAAATACAAGAAATTTACATCCCTGATGTTCTGAGGGGACACTTGAACAGCAACAACAGTGGTAACAATCACGTGAGCTCTGCTGAGCTTGAACCTGGGCATGGTTTGGCGGTTCTCTCCTGGATCGTGTAGAATCCTTTTACTTTGGAAGTTTATTCTACTATCATCGTTGTTAGTTATTTTTATAAGCACGTACCATCATGAGAGTGCTGCTACCACAAACTAACAGAAAAAAAGAGCAGAGTCATGCACATCGAACCTATCAGGGGAGACAGAATGAGATGGAGAGCAGTGCAGTGCAGTCGGTGTGCCATCCACTTTGTATTGTATAGACCACATTAATTATTTAACAGCAGGGCTGCTAGCTATTATTACAGAAAAACAGTGGACTGCATCTGGACGCTTTTCCCACGTTTGTATGTCAATACACACCTTGGCCTTGTGGGCACGCGAGACCACTGAGGGGCTCGCATCTTAAAACAAGACATGCTGAGTGGGTCATTCGCTCAAGAATGGTGCAAAACTGAATTGAAGCTCACAGCTTAAGGTTAATTCAGGTTAATCGGATGAATTGAAGAGGACTTTATGGACAATCTGACAATTCTACCTTTGTTGACATGATTTGTAAATGATACATGTATATGTGTGAGTGTGTGTGTTGGACTGGGAGACTGCAGCTTTGTATAGAGCGAGAGGTGAGGGGGAAGTGGTTGCTAAGGTTTGTCTGTGGTGTCATTTTTAGTCGCTCTCTCCTCAGTGTTGGTCCTTCCTGTCTAGATGGACATTTCTCAGTGATTCACTCTGAGGTTATGGTTTTAGATTGAGGGCAAAGCCTGCAGCCCGGTGTTTGTTTTGAAGGAATCTGTTGTCAATACAGAGCCAGCAGAGCCAGAATTATTTGCAGAGTTAATAGTGGTTTGATGATGTCATTCTCAGTGACCTGGAGAGAAATTGACCCCTGTTGTGTGAGTATTTCTAAAATGCCACCTGCACAATTATGGTTGGAGTGTCCCTGGGCTGCTGTATGGAGGGTTTGTTTTATCTGAGCAGCTCACACAGAGGGATGTGACCACACACACACACACACGAGCACACACACACACACACACACACACATACAAGTGCCGAATGTGCACCACTACAGTTTAATTTGCTGACCCATACTTCCACATCTT
Source organism: Aulostomus chinensis (assembly GCF_037954235.1). NCBI lineage: Eukaryota > Metazoa > Chordata > Actinopteri > Syngnathiformes > Aulostomidae > Aulostomus > Aulostomus chinensis. Next base: position 14,607,250 of record NC_141321.1, on the reverse strand, counting down.
CTGACAACATGTTCGTTGAATGTCAGTAGAAATTACGTTCCCCACAGTGATGATGAAATTATTTATTCATCATGAGAGCAATGCAGCGTGAACCTTTTCCAGATATGTACTGTATCTTTTTGCTAAAGCTAACGGTGTTAAAATGAGACATTTTCACTCGTACTTTGGATAAATTATTTTTTTACTTGAATAGTGCAACTAGGTTTTCATTGTATTTACATGTGCACTTGATTTAAGAAAGAAACATACTATAGCGATGGATGTAAAAAAAAAAACTGCATTCATCAAACATTCTCTGTTGTTGCTGCTCATGTGTCTTTGATGCAGATAGTTCAAAACGCTCTTCACTGACAGATCAAGTATTTTGATGGTGTTCACATTATCTTTAAAGACAGCTTTTCTTGTATTAGTGTAATCATACTTGATTTTTCTTTGTTGATTTTTGCAAATAGAAAAAAATAAAACCAAAATACAAGAAGGGTAGTACGAGAGGAAAGCAGAGAAAGAAAATCCTCTAGAGAGATGTATAATTCATGTTCATGACTTACAGTAGCAGGCTGCGCATGTGTGTGTGTGTGTGTGTGTGTGCGCGCGCATCTGTGTGTGTGTGTGTGTGTGTGCATGTGTGTGTGTGTGTGCGCACGCGCGCATCTGTGTGTGTGTGTGTGTGTGTGTGTGTGTGTGTGAGATCACTGTACTGCATTCCTGTCTGTAGGGTTCAGGGAGACAGCAAGCTTGTTCAGCCCGACCCGCGTCGCTCATTATGGCTGTATTTATCACAGTGGACTCTGTTAGAACACAATGTCTGATTTTACTTGCTTTTCTTCTGTTTCTGTGTCTTGGACTCTGAATGAAACAGAGAAAAGAGAAAAATAACAAGTGAAAGGCCAAGATTAGCGTGTCTGACCTGCAGTGTGAGTCACAAACTCTGACTGTTTTTCAATTTTCTTTTCTTCAAATATCCATCAGCTGTGGCTGAAGCAGCAGCTATTCCTCCTAGAGTTCATGTGAAAAACTATGCTCTATAAATTAGAGAATACACAATCACATTGAAAGCGGTGGCAAAAACAAAATTCACAGGACCTAGCACAAATTCATAGTATAGACAGAATAGAGAGGGAAATGTGACGCTTTAGTTGGTCAGTGTCTGACAATACATAGCAAGCCAAACATCTGTAATATATATACATATGTGACCTTTCAGGATATTTTTTTTTATTTTGTTGCAGGTTCATTGATACATATGAATAAAACTAAAAACATGTTTACAATGTAAAATAAGTATTTCACCTTCCTACGATCATCATTTATCTGTTTCTAACGTTCTGACGTGAGCCTGGAACTTAATTTTCCCTCATGTCTCATGAGGTAAAGGTAGTAAATGTTTCCTTCACAGTTGCAGCTACTGACAGTTGGTCTTTGTGGTTCTTCTTGTCAAAAGGGAGTTTTTTCACCAGTGTCACAAAGTGGTCGCTCACATACGAATAAAGAGCATTTGCTCAATATAAGATATATGAAAAGTCCCCAAAATAACTTCTGACAGGATATAAATAAAAGTAATTGAGTTGGAATTGAATTGTCAAGTGCTTGTTGTAGTTAAGGTGAAGTGGAGCGAGGTCTTGCAAAGGATGACACTGAGGGGAAATTAGTCCTGAAGGACTTACTTCAACTTCATGGGGAAACATTCACATTATTTTCTTTAAACTATTTTGTGAAACTGGTCCAGTGAGAAATGCAGATCATCAGTACGCTCCAAAAACATCTGAACTTTCCTCTGAGTTTTAAATTATCACTGCGCTGTCCCTGTTCAGCAAGAAAATGTGCCACTGTTGTGAAGAAATGGCTTTAATGTCACTTTTTTCTCCAACTTGTACCAGTTTATTTATACATGTGGTGTTACAGATAAAACAAATTATCCTTTCATAGCCTCAGCCCTTGAAATATATCTTAAAATGAGTCAAAAGCATCACTCACATTCCCTTTTTTGAACAGTGTTTCATGTTTACTGGGCTAAATATTTTTTAACATACCAGCTCAATAATATTGGGAGCGAACAGCGGGCCGTGGCTGCAGTCCTCACTCAATCATAAATTATACAAAAAGAGGATTCCCGTGCCTGTGAAATGGCATTGTTCACACTTTGTGTCACATCAGTGAACGTCTAACTAGGCAAAACAAAAGCTTTTCAATATTTCAGTGTGCTGGGACTGGCTGAGTGAGGAGACACGGCTGCTCTGTCTGGTCCACTCCTATCCACTGTCCTCTCCCGTCCTCCAAGGGGCTCTCCTTTCAGATTACACCACCCCAAAAAAAAACTTCACCAACTCACCAACCACTCTTCGTCCCAATTTTTAGACAATGAAGCCAACAGGAATCAACTCATAAGCAACCTCATTTATCACCCCTCCATCTGTCCTGTTCCACAGGCTTCAATCCTTTTAGACTTGCTCCTCTGGGTTGGACTAGTGTGTGCTAAAATGCAGAGTTAATGAACTCCAAACAGGTACACCGGGGTTCTGGTCTCACAGGTCCAGTAAAAAGGCAACATTACAGAAATGATTAACATGGGAGTGTTTGAACAGATGTGGAAAAAGACATGAGAGGAACATTTACAGAGAGGAAACAGTTTCTGCTGTACTTTATATGTATTTACAGTTCGACCTTATTTGTAGTTGTCTGAGCTGAGATGCAGAGATCGGCGCCCTCTTTGTGTTCCTCTGCTGACTCATCCACAGAGAATATTAACTGTTCCCTGTAATCCACTTTGTGTCCTTGTGCAGGAACTGGGATGATTAGGCGTCTGCTAATTAGATCCGACTCGCCAAGCTTTTAAGTCACACACCATCATGCGTGAGGCTGGTTAAAAGATGATGTATGCATGAGAGGCTAACTGTCAAGCAGAAGAGACACTACTGACATTCGCTTCCTGGCCTGACAATGTCCAAGTGGTCAGGGTCCAGAGAACTTTTGGCAACAATTGCCTCATCAAACAGGATTCACATTGGCCATCTGATGATACCATGGCAAAAGTTAAAGCTTTTCGCTGCCAGTGAAAACCCGTAGTTTTTTTTTGTTTCACCAAAAGTGTTTGTCCATTATTGAGGGAAGTGTTTATTTTTACGGCAGCAGCACAAAAATAAAAGTAATTGCACCAGAGTTTTCTAAAAGCACATTTGCATCTGTTGTCCCCTGTAGATCCTTGATTGTTCATTTTTAAGTTACAAATGCAAAACTTCATGCTGAAAATGAAAAAATGTCTCGCAGCAAATCAAGGATTAAATGTTTAACATGCATGCGTGAATTTGTGGCATGACAACTGGCTTTGAACCTGTGAATATCAGTATCTACATTTTCACAAGATTGTTTTAATCAAGCCAATTAACATTTTTAATAAGTGACAAAGATCAGCTATTTGAATTATGTTTCTCTTTTACTGAGTAATTTGATACACAATTATTGATTTATTTATTTATGGGAAAGCCATTTCAGACACCAATTCTCTCAGTGCTCATTTCTAAACGTCTAGACAGAATCTGGTCACCTTCCCAAGATTTTTATCTGACTGTCTGAATTTTTTTTATGTTTCTCTCACACACACACACACACACACACACACACACACACACACACATTCATTTCATCTTCAGTGTACTGTCTGATTCATCATGGGCTATACCTGCCGGAGACAAAGGCACAAAGGGATCTTTAACAATCATTATTACACCATCGAAAGATGAAATATTAAGTATTTGCTGCTCTACTAAAAATATTTTAAAAAGAAAAGAAATGAAATACTGACCCAAAATGTATAATTCATGATAACCTGATTTTGCAGTTAAAATATAATCAAACAGAGAGAGATCAGCTGGGTGGACGTGTCCAACAGAAGATGATTGGATCCAAAGCAAAGACAAGAGACACAAAGGCAGCAGTAGTCGGATATTAATCTAGACATTTTAACTTTGTCATGAGAACAGTTGCCAGCTGCGAGGCACTCAGCTGATGTTTAGCCCGGGGCTATGACTGACAGGAAGGGATGTTATGCTATCACAGTGTTTGATCACTGCCGTCACGGGAGCGCAGGTATCAGAGAGGGACGCTCCCAGCTGCTCATAGGAGGTTGTGGGGCTTGTTTAGATTTTACTGTAAGTGGGCTGAGAAGCATCTGAAGACGTGAGTCGAGCTTCCATCCCCTAAATCCTTTTGAAGAGCCATGCGATGTTGAGTCAAGTGTAGCTCTTTTAAAACTGATAGACTAAACATTACTCTGCTAAGCTGTTTTACTGTGTGTTTATCGGCATCTGAGTGCGATTACTTGGCCTGCACTGAATGGAAGTTTAATCAATGTATGGATCCTGCCCCCTACTGTCAATAATGAAAATGACATCTATAATCAATTAGTGTGACAGCTATCAACAATATTCCTCATGGAAATAAGACAACAGCTAGATACTGTTCACATAGTACATTTCGTGGATTTGTCAATGAATCATAAATATAATGCAAAAACATTACTTACAGAATTTTAAATGTCAGGGACAGAGATTTGCTGTACTGTGTGTGAATCCAATCAAGCCAGCAGGACCAATAACTACTGGCTGAAACAAATCACAACCTCACTTATACTGCCGTCATTTCCCAGGTTCACTGATTGGTGCTGAATGCCCCCTCCCCCCCCACCCTCTCCTGAGTCCTGTTCAGTCTGATCAACTCTCTTGCCTTCAAAGATGTTATATTACATTTTTTTTCAAATAGAAAAAGCTGCAAATGCTCGCATTTGAGTTGCTGTAACTAGAAAATATTTTTTCCATTTGTGATTAAAAAGAGTCTTGTACAATTCATCTATAATTAAAGGCGTTCAATTGTCTTTCAATCAATCGGGTGACTAATCATCTTAGCTCTAGATTTATGTGCGCTGAACCTGTCATACATTGATGGAGATAAACATTTTATTTTGTTGAACCGTTATTTGTTTGATTGGTTTTTGTGTCTTTAAATGTGGTGTCTTTAAACAGAAGTGGTCACCCGTGTCATCTTCTCTGTACCTTAAGAGAGAAGCTTTGGGATCCGGCCACATGCCTTCTGTTGTTCGCAGGGAACACAGCAACCTCTTCTGGACAAACGTGAAAGCAGCAAAGATGAAACCTACAGAAGACAAGAAGTGAGTAATACCTATTGTTGCTCAGAGTTGCTAAATTATAATCATGCATCAGAAAAATAAATTGCATTTTAATGTCATTACTGCAGTGACGCTAATGACTTGTGCGGTTTAAAATCGAGCCTGACTCTCTCCGATGTCCCACAGGAAATTTTCAAATCCCAAATGTCTGGCATCACATTCAGGACAGATAACTAACCAGTAATTTGACTTGAGAAAAATCATATTATTGCCTTGGGAAGCGTTAAAAAGTATTCCCGTATCAATGTATCTGATTAGTTTGCTTTGACGCTACACTGGTGAGCTAATCAGGCCAAAGGGATCAATGGAGCGGTTGTCACAGTGCCTTACATTCCTTCCATCTTCAGATAACTACAATGTAAATGACGGGCTAGTAAAGGAAACCCTACTGGGACACATACTAAACTCTGCCTGTGCTGCATTGTGCACATGGGAATCTCTACAGACACTTAGCCAGTTCTTAATCAGTAGTCTGCAAAGAATAAGTCCCTATTACACAGCCCTCTCCCAGTCTCTTATCATCATATTTGTCAGAGCTGCTTTATTCATTTCCAGATCAGTTTCCTCAGACTGTAAACTTAGAGCCATTGAAGCAAATCCTTGCGGTGCGATTCTTATTGTTCCTGATAGGCTCTGAACCTTCTCCCTCCTCTTCTCTCCCTCTCCCTCTCCCTCTCTCCCTCTCCCTCTCCCTCTCCCTCTCTCTCTCTCTCTCTCTCTCTCTCTCTCTCTCTCTCTCGCTCGCCATCTCCTCGGCAGTACAAGGCCACCAGATGCTCTCCCTGTCTATCTGTCTTGTCCCTCTCACAGGCAAACTAATTGCTAAACAAAAGGTGCTGGCATGTCCTGTCGAGGACCCTTGTAAATGCTTTACTGCCACGCTTCCAAGTGGCTGATTATAAAAGGATCACAAAGGAGACTGATTGGGGATGAAGATGAGGAGGAGGTGGTTGTGGGTCTATAGCCTTCGACACGGGGCAGCTGACACAGTTACGTCCACACAAATGAAGTGCCAAACTGCTCAAAGAGCAACACCGTCCTTTGTTGCTGTAGAGGCTGTAATGCTCCTTTATGAAGTGCGCTGCTGTTATGAATTGCACTTAATAAAGCTGGAGTAGTCTGACCTCATCCTCCTGATTCATTTCCACAACAGTGCTGTTGACATGGCCTGTAATTGATTAATGGATTCATCGGAATAAAATGTCAAAAACTAGAGTGAAATGCTCATCAGTTTCACCGAGCCAAAATGTTTTAATGTTTTATTTTTTTGTCCAACCAAATCCAGATACATTCTATTTATCATTGAAGACTATGAAAAGCAGCAAATACTCATATTTACGACACAAGAATCATAATAATTTGCACAATGAATTAACTCAAAGTTGAATCAGCTCTAATAACTTCAACAATGCAATACGATACCAGTAAAAATTTTCCAGACTAACAAACATGTTAAAAGCATGACAGAGGTCTTTTTTATTATTATTAATGTGCTGTCTAATATTTTACAGGTCAACTGTCAAAATGACAGAGGCAGAAGAAAAGACTGTCAGTGTTTGATGGATGTACGCATGTGTGTGCATGCTTTTTGTGATAATGTGTATCATCACCTGATGATATGTCATGAGCATGTACATATTTACGTGTGTGTGTGTGTGTGTGTGTGTGTGTGTGTGTGTGTATGTGTGTGTGTGTTCAGGGCAAGAAAACCAAGAGCCCGAACTGCCGATCTTGACAAAGTTGGGTAATTAACGACAGAGGCTATTAAAGGGAGAATATTCAGCCAGTGATAAATGGCTTTAATAACGGGGCCGTGTTCTCTCTAACAGAGACGGATCCTCCCGCCACCGCCTCCCTGCCCACCAGATAAAACTACCCAGACTCCCATTTCACCACCCGCTTTGTCTTTCCTTTTCCCATTGGCAGTCTCTCTCTCTCTCTCTCTCTTTTTCTGTTTTCTTCGTCTTTGTTTCCTTTTTCTTGTTTAAGAAAATGTGTTTTCTCCTCAAGATCTTTGTCTGTCAGCATGCCTTTTCTTTTTCACATTCAAGTTTTAGTCAAATCAGTACAACTTAAACCTTGTGTGTGTACACAACGGCATACTACACAGTATTTTCCAATGCACAAACCTACAGTATGTGGCATTTTTGTAATAACAGCATCATCTTCTTATGTACCTGCATGCATGTTTGTGTTTTCCACTGACGTGTCTCTGCATGTTTGTCTTGTAAAACATTGTTAGACTCTTAGTCAAGGGGGCATGCAAATTGGACAGTTAAGAAGAGCCAGGACCGATTTATGATCCCGTGCAGCCCTTTTAACAGGGACTGTGCTTCTGCTTTATGTGTCCTGGTGGGTTTTGGAGCCAAGAGCTGACCACAGGGGTCACATTCATCACGGCCCCCATATTGTGAGATTGGTCCAGATGTTTGTCCTCATTAGAACAGAGCAGTCTGAGAGTGAAAACATTCAAATGTCTAAGAAGCCACTGGCCCATGTTCACAATCAAAGGTGTGCTGGAGTAAACGTTGCATGAGCTGGAGATTTTTACGTTATCTTTATATCTATTAAGGGGTGTCGAGCCACAGAGATAATCTTGTTTTATTTTTACAGATTTTTACATGGGCATTTGCGGTTAAAAGCTATGAGATAACCCAAATAAACATTTGAATATTATAGAGTGGTGCAGGATTGAATCCTGAAACTCAGAAATAAGTAAGCATCGTTGAACTTCTGGTTCCCTCGACACAAAGTCTTTGGGTTTCTTGGTTAAATGCCTGAAATTAGGTCAGTGGTTAGCACAATTTTAAGATATTCAGTGGTGCTGTTGTATGGTCTAAAAAATACCAAACTCCTGAATTTTGAAGTGTTTATGTGTCGAAAAATGATGGCCGCAAACAAGTGGCTAAATGAGACTGGCGAGGTTGTAGCAGACATTAAATGTCAAGCAAAATATTTCGAACAAAGAAGCACTAAGCTAGTTCTGATGACGCTCAAGACGTGTCTGCGCTGGAGTTCATTTCAAATGGAAAACATACATCATCCCTGTGGCACTCCATTACAATCCCTAAACATTGTTTTAATGTAAATCTGATGTCACTACTTTGTATGAATCTGCACGTCTCAGATACCTGGTCCCACTGGTTCTTAAATATCCAACTAGTGAGTTACAATTGGGTAACATAGAGATAAAAATAGACTTGAGTACAAGCACAATATATACATACATACATACATACATACATATATATATATATATATATATATATATATATATATGTATATGTATATATATATATATATATGTGTGTATATATATATACTGTAAATACGTATACTGTGTGTATATGTATATATATATATTTATACTGTAAATCTGTAAATACATATACTATATATATACATATACTGTGTATATATGTGTGTGTGGGTGTGTGTGTGTGTGTGTGTGTGTGTGTGTGTGTGTGTGTGTGTATTCAATGGCCTTCCCAGGTAGCAGTTGGCACTGTGTGTGTGTGTAATTGAAAAGGCCTTATTTCCCAAGATTATTTTGTGTAAGATCAACAAAATCTTCATAAAAACTTCCTTCAGCTATTGGCCTTATTACCTTTTCAACATTAGTACTGATATGTGCATCCCTAATACACAGTAAACCTTACAATGTGTACAATGCAGACTGAGGAAAGCCTGGACCCTATCACTGGATAGTTTAATATTAAATCTGCATCAAGTATGCACCAATTTCGTGACCAACAAGCCATGAGTTGATCCAAATGATACTGGTGATACATGTTGTGTCCTGCAGTGCCTACCTGCAGCCAGACTTTTCTCCACGGCTCTGGGCCCGTGCTGGGTGCACCATGCCATGAGAGTGTCCAGCAGTGTCAGCTGTGTGGTAGTATTACACCGTATCTGACAAAGATCAGCAACATGCTGTCTGCAAGATAAGATCAAGTGTCATTTCAAGTTCAGAATTATTGAGCGTTGGCATCGGTTATTAGCTAAATAATTATTTTAGACATCAGTATCAATTCCCATATTGGTGCAACCCTAATTTGAACACACCTACGCACACACATACACACACAGAAGTTGAGATTGTAGCATCAAGCATTCGCTCTTCGCTCTCTCTCTCTCTCTCTCTCTCTCTCTCTCTCTCTCTCTCTCTCTCTCTCTCTCTCTCTCTCTCTCTCTCTCTCTCAGGACCAGAGACAGCAAGTCCATTAAATACACATGAGAGTCTAATTAGGGCCCCCCTTGTGCAGCAGGCTTGGAGGTAGCAGTCTTTGGGGAGAATCACTGGCAGGACCCTGACACTCAGAGAACACACTCTGCAAATTAATAGAGAATGACCGAGAAGTAGAGGAGTGACTGACTGGGACCTCTGCTCCGTCTGAGGAGAAAATGTTCAGCTCTGATTGCTGTCATTAAATTTGTTATAGTGATGTAATTATGAAAATATGACTGGCAAACGGGACGATGCTTGGTGTGTGGTTAGTTTGCATATTATGGTAAGTTTGATATGAATGTTTAATATTTATGTGGTACGTGCGACCTTTCATTCAGTGCAGAGAAAATGTATCATTGAGTAGGTGCTTTAGTTTGTGGCCTCGATTTATCTGGAAATCCCAAACCATTAAACAGATTAATGATAATCTACTATCAGGAACAACATAACTGATCATTTTGCTAATTCATTCTTAATTTAAGAAGAAAAAGAAGATGCGCCTATATTTCCTATTGTAATTAGGTTGATAATACCATTGTGTGAATTATTGCACTTTTGTTATTCAGGAGGAAAGTCTTTCCTCTGCTGTGTCAGATGAGATATTAGTGTGGACATAATTCTTATTCACGCAGCAGCACAGTGACTGATATTATTTAAATTACACCTCCTTGGGCAAAGTGTTCAGAAATACTTTGCAGATGGGAATTCATCACGAAATGGTGCAGAGAAAATGAGGGACATCGGGGTTGGATTACAGTGACAAAGCTGTCTGTTTTTTTTCATAGGGAAATGAGTAATGTTGTTAGCATCCAACTGAGGTGAGCAGTGAGCTGAAGACTGGCTGCATCTTCCTCCAGTCTGCTGTTTTTCACCACAACATTCATTCATTCATTCATTCATTCATTCATTCATGGTTGGATGGAAATGGCAATTTTCTTTCAGGAACCATGATTTTACATGGTTTTTTTTTTCTTAAAGCCCATCTGTAAATTGACATCTGGACTAATTTCCAAGTCATTCCCATGTAGCTTTGTTCTTGATTATTCACTCCTCCTAAACCTACCTGTCATTATCTGTCATCCTACCAAACTTTCTCTAAATCCATCAAGAACTTCTTGAGTTGTCCAGCTAGGAGACAGACAGGAAACATCAGGAGATTTCAGTTGTGTGGTTTACCAGAAGAACGCTGCAGGTATAAACCTGCTACTGGACGACTATCATCCTCAGCATTCTCCGTCCTCCCTGCTCTTAACCAGGTGCCATTTTCTAAGTCCCCCTTGATACTTGAGGCAAAAACCAACTTCGAGCTAGCAAGCTGGCTAGTTTTGATCAAGATTTGGATTGTTGAATAAGGAAAGTTGGGTTGTCTTAGTGAAAAGCAAAATAATCCAACAGAAATGCAAAGATATACAACAAATATGAACATGTTCACAAATGTCCTGAATATAGCCAGGGTATCAGCAGTGCATCCTGGGCTTGGCTCTACCACTTATGGTTAGCTTACAGTAATACAGACAGGCCAAAGGGTTATTTTCTCTGTAACAGAATAATGAGGAGTTGAACCAGACGTTTCTGCTGCTGTCACAGCACAGTAGAGCAACACGAGACTCCATGTTGAGTTGCAGTGCACAAACCATGGCGTTTAGTTGGATGGGAAGGAAGCACAAGTCACCTGAGGCAAAACCCTCTCCAGGCTCTCATGTACATTTGAGAGTTTTCCTAAGAGGGGTTCTCACCTCACTATCAACACACACTACTACCAATGGATGCACCAGGCCTACTGTTGTGTATTCATGATCTCAGCCTCTGAGGGCCAAAAATCACGCTTATGATTCGTTGCTCGTTTCACGGTAGCATAGAGGTGGAAGTGTTCAGCTTGTTTTAAACTCAGATCAAAGTGTTTGTGGATTAGAGATCATACAGCTGGATAAAAAGGACCTGGATTGTAAACAGACATTTTTTAACAGTTTTGCGGATGTTTGTAGTTGGTGGTCAATAGCAGAAGTAGCTCAAAGTGCATATGAGAGGGAGGATATGAGCAGGTGGGCACAGGGACACGTAGAGTATGAGGCTGAAAATGTGGTGTGTGGCCACTCTGGGTCATGGGGGTTACACAGGCCTCATCATCATGGCAGTAATTTAAGATCGCTTCAGACAACTCTGCACAGCACGCTCAAATGTCCACATTCATACTGGGCTGAGTGTGAAGCTTATGCTACATGCAGATGCAATTCATTTCTCAGCATGTTAAATGTATCTACAACATATCCTCACCTGAGAAAAATAACATCCACCCTGTTTATGTGAATGAATAACATATGGTTCCGGGGAGGCTAAATAATGATGCAGTTTTTCACAAGTACTTGGATAAGTTTTCATGGGGGAAAAAAATCAGTTTCACTCAGAAAAACAGAGTTATTTTTTGTCGTTGTTTTTTCCTTGAAATGGCATGTATCAGTAGACCTGGCTAGCTGCCGCTGCTGTACCCAGCTTAGCCTCCAGGTCTGGCTTGACAGGCTGTCGCTGAGCTGCAGTGGCAGTAGCATCCTGCTGCACCTGCTGCTCAGATGGTGTAGCCGTCATCCTGACTTGTTCAGAAGCATCATGTGACTCAAATTTGTAACGATAGCAAATTTAACTGTCATTTTAAATTAGCAGTGTCACACATTTCTAGGTCTCTTGGCTTCGGTGTTTTGACTTCAGGCATTTTTTTTCCCCCCTCTCTGAATCTGACAGGTAAAGCCGCGCTGATCCCCCTACTCTTTAAGAATACAGCTACACAAATAAAGAATATGAAGATCCTTGAAAGTGGTCTTTAAATTAAAATGTACAGTTTTTAATTTATTTATAATGATGATACATGAGTTGCCAGATCCGTAAATCCTGGAACCCAGGCAATCAGGAACCAAGAGGGCTCAGATCCTCACACAAGACCGAGACCCTGTTTGGGAGTACTTCAAAGACAAAATATATATTTTCTGTTAAATAAACTTTACCTCCAAGGAATGTATGTGACTAGAATCAATCATCTGCACCAGAATAGGAAGCATCCTCTTACAGGGAGTGAATATTTCTATATTTACTAATTCATATGATGTGTTGAGATTATGAAGAGGCCTGTTTTAGTGTTTCTGTGGCTCTTTAGTGTCAGGAGAGCTGTATTAAGGCAACTTTGATTCTCTCCTTTAAAACAATCAAACCTCTCGAGCTCCAGGCAGGGTGAATACTCTTTATTGGCACTATAGAAAGATAAATAGATGTAGAGAGACAGGCAGAGGGGGACCTGTGTCAGAGGAACATTGCTCACCTGTGCAGTATATGTGACATGAGCTGTATCCATAAACCTCCACTGCACCCCTCCTCTCTCTCCTTCCTGTTGCCGTGACAGCTTTGCCCTTTAAGCTTGGCACCATTATCACTTGGGCTTCACGTTTTAACAGGAGCGTCATTAACATCATCTCACTGCTGTGACTGACAGCCGTTGACACACTCTGCTTCATCGACCCCACACACACACACACACACACACACACACACACACACATGTGCACAGACAAACATGCACACACAGGCAGTGGAAAGCTGACTTACAATAATGCAATACTAAAAATGTCAGCGAATCCTTTTAATTTTATTGATAGTAAGGCCAATGGCCAAGAGGTTTTTTTTATGCCTCGCTTTCTTAAATATCTTACGGTGATGTAGTGCTACCTAAATTCTGCTCTACATTATAAACCTCTACAAATATATTGCAGCAGCTACGCAGGAAGTGAAGCACACATACACTTTATGGTGCACAAGCGAGTGTAAATTTTGTGCATATAATAAACTTGTCCTCATTTATGGAGCACAACTGTATCCTCTCACAGATGGACTAAAAAAACACATCCTTCCTGGTTACATTTAAAATGAATTCGTCTTGAGTTGTGCTGCACATTAGCTGAACTCTACCCTCCCGTCTCTGGCCAGAATACAAAAGCATTTCACACCTTTCGGTTTCTATTCTGTTGTTATTCTAGTGGAGGGAGCAGTCATTGGGGAATAGCTTTTAACATAAACCCGACATTCTCAGAATCATACCTGCTCTTGTAAGGTACGTTCATATGTGTAGGTTGCTATTTCAGACTTTTGCTAATGTCTTGAAATGTTTAATAATGATTTGATAACTGAAAAAAAGTGACCGACCTCATCATACTTGTCTGTTGTCTTCTGGTAACAATATTTTGCGAGCATTAAAGTGATACCTCATCCAAAAAAAATGGAGTTTGTTCATGAATGACTGACTGTTAGCTGCCTTGAATTCATGATGAAGTTGTTTTCTCTGCGGTGGTTCTTGTGGTTGAATCCAGAATTATAAAAAGATGCTGGTTACGTACTTGCTGCTGGAAGCTAATGGAGACTGAGCAACAATTGAAACCGTCCAAAAACATCAGTTTACAAACTCTCACATACACCCAGGTCTTCTTTAATAATAATCTTAATAATCCACAGTTTAATTTGTTTAAAAATTGTAATTTTTAGTTGAGTAATCATCATGAAAACATAGAAGCAAAGATAATGTGCAGATATTCGATTTCTGTGAACATGAAAGAATTATGAGGATGTTATTTTTTTGTAGCTTCCTTAATAGAAATACCTTGAAAAGTGCTTGAATGTCTTGTATTGACTATGTCTTGTATAAACTTTTCCATTTAGCCTGAAGGCATCAGCTCTGTAAAACTAATGCTGTAACAGGACTATTATACAAAATCCCCATTAAAAAAAGACTCAAAAATGCCACATTTCACCAACCTACTTAACATTTTACTCAAATTCCCAAAGTGACTACAATGAATTACATTGTGGATTATTTTGTGATTATGACTCCCTCAAAAGTCTGACAGAACAGGAAAATTGAGTTCTGAATATTTCATAATGCAAAGCACCATCTTTGTTGAGGATATTATTTAGGGGAGGCGCATTCATTTGTAGAGGAGATAAAGGTTCATTGCAGAGCACCAGAGTGCAGTAATTGGAAAATTCAAAGGAGTCATTCACATCGTCGACTCCATAAGTCATCGTTTACTCCTCAGTGAGGCACCTGAAGACTGTCAACTGCCATCAGACCCAATCAAGCTGTTGCCTTGTACGTTATTTGTGTCACATATAAATCAGACTGTTTTTTCTGCAGGTGACCAACTTTCCTCTCACCTGAGCCCCAAGAAGCGATCGATGGTAGCTCGCGCTTGGTCTCACCGCTGATTCTGATTTCAAAAACCCAACTGCGGCTTTTTTTCAACACATTATTGTGGAAACTTTCAAACGCTGAAATCCCTTTAAGACATTGAGAGCAATGTAAGCAGATATCATGAAATCACATCAACAAAACAACTTAACGTCGGACAAATGGCACACTCACATGAACACTCAGACTGACTGGGCTGTGAACGTATAACTTTGTAGTCTTTGGAAAACATATGAAGAAATGCCAGTTGTGAAAAATGTTGTCTTTTAAAAGGCAAATCTAAATGTCAGAGAGACAGATACTACTACTACACAAAGAGAGAGAGAGAGCGCTGCCTTCTGGGCCCAACACAGAGGCGTGAGAATAATATTTTTCTCCCAGTTGAACTGAACCTCAATTACCCAACATCAGAAATACAAACAGGGCATACACACACACACACGCATACACACACACGCATACACACACACACATACTCACACACACACATAGCCTGGAGATGGTCACTGTTTCCAACATCATTCATGAAAAAGTAAGAAAAATGTGCTCATTTAATGTCACATTGAAAAATCGACTTTTCAACAGTGCAAAATGCATTGAGGTGAAATACAGTAAAATGAGTGAATGAGATTTAATAGAGTATAGTAGACTTAAAGGATGGTAATCTGATGTGTACCTGTGAATATTCAGAAAGAATGAATCTGATTGGTTCATTGTAGTGAGCTGTTTCAAACCCTTACATGTGTGTGTTCTGTTTATCTGTGTGTGTTTGGCACTGCTATTAACTTGGGGGCACTGCTCCCACAGAAGAAAGCAAGGATTAAGAAAGTGGAGCAACAATCCCTGTTCAGGTCTAAATTTTGCATGTTGCTGAATGTCAATCTCATGAATAAGCAAAATAGGAATAAAGCCTCTCTTTTTTCTTTTCTTTCTTTTTTTGGTCTTCAATTTGTTTAGAAGTTTGTACATGTGGAGGACAGCCGTGCTCCCCGATGGGGAATAGGAGCAGCGAAGGGTTGAGAGGTGTATTCAGGCCCACTTCAATCACTGGATGCATAAGAAGAGGAAGTGAAGGAAGGAGGGAGCCAGCTCCTCCTGCTGTCCCAGGTCAGGTGGTCCTCTCCTCATGGTGGAGGTCAGACTCCTCCTCGGCATGTGGCTGGAGGGCACCTCGGACCCACAGGGCATTTAGGTAGATCTTCAACCTGACGGGGACCCACCGGGCTCTTCTCTTAGCATGCAAATGAGACAGGAACAAATGTCCCATCACTTCTGGGGCTCCATGTCCCAAAGTGCTTAACACTCTTCCTGTCACCCCCCACCCCACCCCCCAGCTGCTTCAAAACCCCTCTCAACCCCTCCTGCACCTCTCTCACTCTCCTTCCTCCTTATGTTCTTTAAATGAGCTTTCCAACTCCACTTCTTTCTCGCAATTCAATTTTACAAGGCCATTATCCCGGGTGTAATGTGGAGGTTAAATATATCAGGGCAGACGTTATGTGAAAATAATTAGTGCTAATGAATAATGCATTCATTCAGCTGATGAAGGATGGTTGTCAGGGTAATGGAGTACAAGGGAGGGGTCCCTCTGACAAATGAAATTAAAATATTTAAACACTCTTTTACATTATTACTGGGCCCTCACACTCTTGCCCTGTTACCTACTCGCTACATGAGCCGTGTGACATGATAGTTGTGCCATTACTCATTTCCAACATCCGTCTCACTGAAAGCAGAAGTTGGAGGAGGAAATGTCCCAACACTTTTTAAGCATCCGCCCCCTGGTAACCACTTTTAGGACATCAGAGACGCCAATCTTATCGACAGCCTTTGTCTGCCAGATGATTTCACTCCTTTTATTTATTGCCAGCAGGCTCATTCAGCCTCTTACAATCTCATTCTGGAGCCATCATGTGACAATGAAGGATCGAGGTTTTAAATTGTCCAGTTTACAGCACCAGCAGCCTGGCCAATTGGCCCCCGTCAATCAATAACGGTGATAATGTTGGACCAGAAGCTCTGCAGCTGATGGATGAGGAAGCATCAACACCGTTTCATGAGACACGATGGTTAGAGGACGGCAGAGGAAAGTGCCTTTGACACGGGACAGAAATCACAAGATTGCGCTTTCTGGTTGACGAGGTTAAGGCTCATTTCACCCAAATAACTAAAGAAAGCAACTCATAGTATCTCACAGTGATGGAATGTAACTGAGTACATTTACTCAAGCACTGTACTGAACACATTTAAGGTATTTGTACTGTAGAATTTTAGTTTTATTGGTTACTGCATCTCAGTAGAGAAATGACTGGACCTATTTGTCACTCGTCTACTTTACAGCTTTCAACTTCAGTAGATCAAGTTTCAGAGGAAGAGCTTACACTGACCAGGAGAAACAGACATATTAAGAGGCTGCTTCCCCATGAACCAGCAGGAACGTCCCTCCACAGAGGCCAACAGCTCACTGAAACCATCATATCCTGTACGTCTGGATACACAAGTTCCAGAAGGAGGTTGGGGTTTTATGTTTGTTTTGTTTTTATGAATTGATTTGCAAGAAAAGTCCATGAAATATTTCCTGAGAAACAGATAAAAACCGTATCCTGTTTGTCCCTGGGCTACTGTGCATCTTTCTCAAACATCATTCAGGTCAATCCAGTTTTCTTTGTTTGTTAGTCGTTGGGGTTTTTGTTTTGTTTTGTTTTTCTTGTTGGAAAAAGGCTTGACAAACAAGGATGCAAGAGGTGACCTCTTCATAGTTAATATTATTCCCATAATCTATGAATAAATGGGCCATTCTGCAATACTTCTTATTTATTACTGAATGATTAAATGCAGTATTTGTACTGGTAGCTACAGTTCTGTACATCACTTTACTCAAGACATCTGTTGTGGTATCAAACAATAAATACAGTCTGGATTTTGCCTGCACTCTTTGCTCTCTCTTGACTCTTGGGCTGTTTAGTTTGCCTTTACATGGTCCACTACAGAAATGTTTCATCCACATGACATGAAAACTGTTTTTTTCTTTCCAACTATTTTATTGCTGTTTTAACTTCACGCACGAGACCTGGGATTACAAGGGTTGGGTGGAGTGAGTATCCTCCAATAAATGGAGGTGAGTCTCATTGGGTTTGTAGGGTCCTCAAACATGAAAAACATACCTACCCGGGTTATCAAGCGACCACATGAGGGGTTAACATATTAATTTTGAATATTTTCAATGAAATTCATATTTTCAGCGTACGCTTGACCCAGACAAACTGGGACTTTTGTTCTGGAAATGATGCTTTTGTTGTTTGTTCATGTAATTTTTAATGCTGCGAATTAAAATTCCAGCTCAACAAATGTTTTGTGGTACAAGCAAACATCCCAGATAAAATAACCGCATGACTAAAACCCACCAAGATGAAAATAGATTCTGATTTAGGGTGGAGGGATTCTTATATCCCCCCCCCCCAAAAAAAAGGGGGGGGGGTGACAAAAAGAACCACAAAAAGAGATATTCGAAAAGCAATTGTACAGCACACAATGACAAACTGAGTGAATGTTAAAAATCCCACAAGTCTTTAAATCCAGATAAGGCTCACTTTTCAGATGACAATGGGTCGCTGTTACCAAAAGACCCTTAACACTCAAGTGCTGGCTCTTTCCCTGGGGCTCGGCAAACCCAGCCGACACACCACAACCGGCACATCTGACAAGTTTCTTTTATTAATCTCATATTTTGCAGAATGACGCCGTATTGATTTGACTTGTAAAACAGACCTAATTACAGGGGCTGCGATGTTGGAGCCACACATCAAACAGTACGATACAGTAAAAGCCTATGACTTCCCATCCCTCGCCTCCTCACACCAGAAACACTGATTACAACAGCGACATTAAAAGGGAATTACAGCAAAACAATTTACACATAATGTAGCAGCCATATGAACGGGGGAGAAGGATGGACAGAGATATAGCTGTATTAATAATACATGCTTTAATTAAGCAGCTGGGAACGCATCGAGCAGGATCAAGGCTCTGGGAGAGGCAGAAAATGAAAGAGGAGGCGAGAGAAAGACAGCTGAGAGGAAAAGAAGTGAGAATGAGAGCAAATGACAAAGAAATAGAGCGAAGGCTAAAGAGTGGAGGGGGGAGGTGGACGGTGGCTGTGGGTTTTCCTCACACTGTGATTCATGGGCAGTAAATATGCAAACGCCTGATGGCCATAAGGCAATCAGAGGAGCAGCGCTCATCTACATGTTGCACAGTGGGCTATAATCCATCTGAGGGGCGAGGAATAATGATAGCAGGAAGCAGAAATAAGAGCAGGCTGTGTGTATTACCTCAGACAGATCCATAAAGCATGCAGATGTGAGGCAGCAGCAGCAGCAGCAGCCGCTGGCCACAGGACTCCATCCAAAAGTTCCCATATTGTTTTAGTGTAATGACACTCAATCTGATTTAAGCACCTATTAATGCACGTAAAGCTGCTGCCGCGTAAAGTTTTGACCAGGGAGCGACAGATATTGTCTTTTCAGGGCCGCTACTGATTATTTGTACTACAAGGAGGCGATAAAACCTTACAGGTCATTTCTTTTTATTTTATTTAATATTCAGCCAAGTATTTATAACTTCTCAAAATATACAGCTTAATAAACTCTAAACACAGAGCTGCTCTCACTTTGTATGCGCTCAATGGAGAGTTTCTTGAACGATGAACAACTACACGAACAATCTTTTTTTTTTTTCCAAAAGCATCAAGTGTTAGCTTTAAACACACTTAAACATTAGAGTGAACTTTTAACAGTATAACTCCTTCAAAAATGAAGGTTTAACTGTTTCAACTGCTCTGCCCGCTTTCACTGAACTGAATGAAAAAATAAAATTGATAAATCAAAATCAGAACCATTTTAAGTGGGGATTTTTTTTTTATTCTGGTGCTTTTTTTTAGCTACAGAAAATGGGGGGCAATGAAAATATGCTGATACAGATAATATTAAAAAAAGAGAGAGAAATACTGAAACCGATTATTAGCCAAAGCAATAATCAGTCAATCCCTAGTTTGAGCACAAGTGTCAGGACTGTCATGAGTGGCGGCGGCGGTGGCGGCGGCGGCGGCGGCGAGGTCATCCATGAATGATATGAGTCCCTCATCATGGTGGGGGGCTGAAATGTGACGTTCTAATCAGGGTCCAAAGATGCACAGACAAGATCTTGGTTACCATTAAGATCAAACCAATAAATTGTCTCTTCACTCCTTTATGTGTTGGTGTGTTTACTTCACTTGCAAGGAGACGCACTCTCACACAAAGAAGCTTCCTCACAGTGGACATTAACACCAGGAGCCGACCGCTGTGAGTAATAAATTGTGTTGAACATTGATAAACTAATGCAATTACCTGCAGGGCAAGCAAGTCAGCTAATTTAAAGATAGCAGGTTTGTTCATGGGGTGGGAGGCTCTGAATCGGCCCCGGGGGTGAGAGATGGCGCCTTTATTACATCTGAGGGGTCAGCTAGGTAGCTGTGTATTAGGATTGATCTTTTGATCCCTGCCTGGAACCTACTCTGTACTCTACCAACCCAGCATGGATGTGGAGGGTGGGGGCCGCCTCTGTGATACGAAGGGTTAACTCTGCCAGCCAGGCAGCCTAATTGAGCGCCACACATCTCAGCTACACAGCAGAAACAGGAACCTAGAGGCTCATAACAAGCCAGGCGTGACTTATTCACACAATAAAGCACGCAGATATCTAAATGAGCCATTGAGCTCACCAGAGGGAGGCGGGCCATTAGGCCGCGTGGACCGTGGGTACATATTTGTATATCTACAATTGCCCCATCATTTGCATACGTGGCTCGCTATAGAAACGGCGTGTGCTCCCAGGGGCCGAATAACACAACACACGTACCTTGTTGTCCTTCACAGAATCATAAACCATAAGAGCAACGTTAATTTTATCTGAAGAATAAAAAGTGATAAATGACTTTGGTTCCTTTAAAATTCCTGAGCACCATCCCTGATGGTTCTCATTTAGCCGACAAATGTAACCACCTGAGCTGACGTTATTACATAAAGGCTGAAGCAAAAAAAGGAAAAAACATAAATCTATGTTTCTCTTTGAAAATCTAGTCTGTAGACGGTTTCTCCGAAACCAGTTGATATCATCTGATGTCAGTTTGACTCCAGTAGGAAGGACATAATAAAGGTTGTAAAGTCACAAGTTTGATGTTACAGGTTTATAAGAGATAACCACGCTTCACCTCCTGAAACGTCTTTATGCTTCAACTGAGAAATAACATTAGAATCTACATGGTAGCTTATGACTGTTTCATCTGTGTTCAATAATTAATATAGGGTTATTGAAGCTGCTTCAACATCTGTTACAGAGTAGCAACTGCCCATGGAAGGCTTTGTGGTATTCAATCAGTATATTTAAGGAAAATAATGACTAATGCGCTGGTGTTTTGTGTCATTCTCTGCTTATTGAAACATGTTAATAAATGAAGATGATGGCTGAACTCCTCCAGGACGGGACGCTTCAGTGAGAAATATCTCAACACATTTAAGGATCTGCTCTCCTTCTCTCTAAGATCAGACCTGTTCTCTATGTTCCAACAACAACACAAGGTTGTCACTAATCAGAGGGTCTTGTGCTGAGGGGTCAAGAGGTCAGACTTTAATGTGACCTCTGACACATAATTAAATTGCCATCTTTAACCTCAGTTACAAGCTGTCACAGAGCATTGGATTACACGCAGCAAATCACTGCAGCGATCAATGACAGGCAAGAGAGTGAGGCCGGGGCCTGGCGCGTCCACGTGGTCTTTAATGAAGTTGAGCTGTACAGTGATCACGTTAGCGTACGCTCTAATCACATTTTCAGTCACACACAGCCATAACACACTCATTGTAATGTGGTAAAGGAGAGAGCCTTCGTTTTCATTTGAGAGATCACAATAAAATTCATCGTCTGGAGCCACGAGCAGCTTCCTCTGTTCCCCTCTACCAGCGCTGTGGTCAGGTGTCCTGGTAGAACTAGACTGAGTCAGATAGCTACTTCAGAGGTGTGCTGGGCCTGTAACGGCTCATTCACAGCCCAAATTAGGTTTAACACACACCCCCACCCTGAAGTGTATATGACCTAAAAGCCATTTAATCAACAGTAAGGCCAATATAAACCCATCCATGCTACTTTTTCCAGCCCAACTTGATCAAAAGTGGCCCAAGATATGAGGGGTAGCCGGTGCCACTCTGGACACCCCTCTGTCTCAACAAGAGCAGAGAGTAGTTTGCGTATCTTGGGGGAAATATTTCCTTCAACTCAATGCTGGATCCTGTAAACAAATTAGACTTTTATGCATAAATAATTTCTCAATGCAATATGGGCTCTTATTGAAAGAGAAAACATCCAAATGTAATACACACCATGCGTACAAATGAGGAAAACGCTGCCAAAAATGAAAAACTAAACAAGAATCACACGTATGAACAACATAAATGGTCTGAGTTGCGGCTCCAAGCATCCGCGGCATATTTCAAGCTGTAACTCGATTAGAGGAAGCAGATTTATTGTGATCTGCAGGTTTGGGGGGCAGCGGTGTCGTGATTTATTGATGACATTCCCCTGCTGGCAGGGTTAGTGAGGGTCCGTGGTCCATCAGGGGGTGAAAAGCCTTCGCTGAGTCTAACACAGCAGTATTTCCTGTCAACAAGTCCACAAAACAGACAAACTGAGGAGGAGGGAGGGCGTTATTAGGCCTCTCAGCAGACTGATAATAAAAGATTCCTTTACGTAACACAGGTGAAGCCTTACTACAGAGCATCCACACCGGCTGCTGTTACAGAAAAAAAACGTCCCCAAACTCAAATGATACTGAATGAGTGTGCTGATTATGATTTAGGGGACTGCTACTTTTGTCTCAAACTGCGCTTCGCTTTGTGGCCAGGGGCCCGTGTGTTGTTTAAAGGGTTGTCGGGGTATAAACACTAAATTAATCATGCTTTGGCTCAACTTGCTGGGGACTGAAATTTGCTTATGGAGGCCCATGATCACATCAAATATTAATGGCTTTACAGAGAGCTGGCATCGCTGCAACAGGGGCAAGGAGCAGGGTGGGAGGAGGGGTCACCAACACACCTCGCTTACCCTTCACCTTAAAGGGCTGAGTGATACACCGTTAGTGACCAAAGATCTGCTGAAGCACGGATGACGTGCGGATGGATTTTACAAGCGTGATTCGACCAAATCGGTTCAGTTGTAATTGGTATTAAATGGCTTGTTGTTTTTGAAATAATATTCAAATGAAGCTGAATAAATACATGAAAATAATGTTGTGCGTTAGTTGTTGCGCATCTATATGACCGACTTCTCCAGCCCCCCCACCCCCACCCCCAAGGGGCTTCATAAGAAACTGCTATCATTTTCAGCAAAATAAAAGTTTGAAGACGAGAATCTTTTCTTTCTGGGAGACATGCATTCAATTTCAAACAAAAGCAAAAAAATAAAATTGTTGAATTCCGGTAAAAGTACCATGCCATTCGTCTCTTTGACAGACAGACGTCTAAAACAGATAACGCCGATGCTGTAAACGTGTTAGCTCATATTTCCTGAGCTCACACAGAGCAGCTAACTTCAGCCCACACAAACATCACATCCCGCCACAGTGACCCTCCACCCTCCTACCGCTCCCTCTGGTGTGTGGTGCCACCACAGTAGGTAAATGAGATGGTGGGGGGGAGGCTTTAACACTGAGACACATAGGGATGGGGGGGGGGGGGGGTATTTTTGATGGCAGTGCAGGGAGGTAATATGCTTCAAAGATACAAAGCAAATATTGTAGAAAAGCAAATCTGATTCCTCACAATTATCTCTGTGAGCCTGACAGGCACCAGAGGAGGCCCTGCAACACTTGAACTGCTCCTCACTGATTGGGTTATCTGTCCTCTCATTCCAGGCTGAGGGATTGTGGGAGCTGCGCTGTGGAGCCCCTCAGCAGGTGCAGAGTGGCCCCTCACGCAAAGCAGGGGTCCCGTTTGCCTGCACCTAAATACACCCTAAATTATCTCTTGGTTTGAAGTAAGCAAAGAGTTTTGTTTGCTGTGTGGTTGTGTTTCTGTGTGTTTCTCAAATATAAGTGAAGATATGTTGACTTGTCATGTGACTCCATCTTCCTCTGTTTGGGGTCTTGAGTGTTGCAAATGTGTTTTAAGTCTGGACAGATAAAGTCATGTTACAAAGGGGAGGAAAGTTTCCAGGAAATGTGTGAAAACTTTCCATACTTTTCCCATGGAAAGTTAAGCTCAAGAGTTGGTTTCCATGGGGGAGGGCTGGGGGAGGTGCAGTGCTGCCTCACCGCTAGAAGGTTCCAGGTTCCAGTCCCAGCTCCATCACAGGATCTTTCTGTGTGAGTCTCCATGTTCTCCCTGTTCCTGTGTGGGTTCTCTCTGGTACTCCAGCTTCCTCCCACAGTCCAAAGACATCAAGAGGGGACGAGGCT
Organism: Aulostomus chinensis; assembly: GCF_037954235.1. Lineage (NCBI taxonomy): Eukaryota > Metazoa > Chordata > Actinopteri > Syngnathiformes > Aulostomidae > Aulostomus > Aulostomus chinensis. Next base: position 14,583,132 of record NC_141321.1, on the reverse strand, counting down.
GATTGATACTCTAAATTGACCGTAGGTGTGACTGTGAGTGTGAATGGTTGTCTGTCTCTATGTGTTGGTCCTGTGATGGACTGGTGACCTGTCCAGGGTGAACCCCGCCTCTCACCTGAAGGCTGCTGGGATAGGCTCCACCCCCCCACGACCCTTAACAGGTTAAGAGGGAGAAAATGGATGGATGGATGGATGGATGGATGGGTTTCCATGGGGATTTATGGTAAATAGCAGGAGTATATGAAATTAATTAGAATGAACAGGACATTTTGGACTAATTTATACAAACGGTATAAATCCAGTATTCTTCCATCACATGCACAATGATTATCTTGCACACAGCAGCAATTTTGGCAATATTACCAGGCAAAATTGGTCAATGGTGTTTAAGTAGCATATATTAAACTAAAATGTGTTTGTAGTTTCTCCTGATTTTAGCTAGATAGTTCAATTTAGCAGGCTAGCAGGGATGAAGAGTGTTCGTCTATTTATCTCGCCTTCGCCTATTCATTTATCTATGAACTGTAAAATATTTTCAAAGAGAAACATTAACAGAATGCTACATACTTTTATTTCATTTTAAACTCTGAATGGGATTTTATTTCAGGGGCTCAAGATTTAATTCCCATGCAAACTTTCAAATGAAATATAACCACAATTCTGACTGTAAAATATCAGTAGCTTGAAATGAGCTGGTTGCAAAGCAGATACAACTACACCACACAGTTGTTCAGTGACAACTATCAGGGATCCACTGTGAGCATGTTGAAGAATCAACAGCATTACATTATGGAGCAGGAAATTATTTTGAAAAATTCCTTAAGGTTACAAAATTTGTACAAACTGTGAATTTTAACAATTCTGTAAATGTTTCATGATCCGAAAACCTTTTCTCTACTGTTCTTTATGTTAAGTAAGAAAATCCAGCGTCTTCCAACAGGACAAATGTCTGTATTTATTTTTCCAGTAGTCCTTTAATAAATGTCATTCAGACAGTGTGGTTCTCCTCTTAGGAGTGGAAAGTTCTTGTTTCAACTGTCACATAAAAAAAAGGTACAAACAAACATAGAAATACAAATCACAGGATTATGCATCTGCATTGCGTACTTGTCAGTGACCTTTCACCCTCAAAAACCTTTCCAGTTCATCCTCGAGTGACCGTGTGAAGAAATGTTGACTAGATTTGTTGTTGAGTTGCATTAATAAGAATGGAAGAGATGGTCGTCTAATGTGGAGGCTTCATGAAACCCCTCAATGCCGTCAAAGCCCAGGGTAAAACACTCGCATCAGACCCTCAATCGTCAAGAACAACAAATATTTCAATCGATTTCAATTTAATTGACTTTTTGACACACATTGATTTACAAACACAGTAAAAGATTAAATATTAAAATGCTGCACATTGAGGCCTCAGGTAGATTCCGCTGACACACACCTGCAAAAAAACAGAAAACAATCACGTTACTCTTTGCAAAGTGAGTATTTGAGGTCAACTCACACAAATAAGTGATGCTGTAGGACACAAAGAATCTCTTCCAAAAGGCTGTATCATTTGATGTAGTGTCCCTACCTGAGCGTGCGGGTTCACAAGTTACCTTACCAGGCCAGGACCGGGTTGGTGGATGAAGGATTGTTTAGGATATTTGCTCTTTGGGTGAATAGGAAGGTTTTTTTTTGTTTTTTTGAAATGGTCTTTTTCAGTTCCTTCAAAAGAACTGTTGGGGTTTTTTTTTTACTGCCACATTTTCATTCTTTTATCCCTTTGATTTTTTTTTTTTTTTGGAGGGGCAGTTTGTTTCCAGACCATTTCAATTCTTTATTTTTTATACAATTCAAAATAAAGCCAAGAACTGAGAAGCCAAGCTTTCGTACAAATCATTTAAACTCAGACATAAAATATTTACATGAGCATGTAACCAGTCAACCTAAAGCAGGTCTGCAAAATCTAGTCTGCCATTCAGTTAAATTACAACACAGGGTTTGTTTTCGTCAACCAAAACTTCAAAAAAAAAAAGCTGTCACATGTCCAGACAAAACTATTTGTGTTCTGAGAAGCAAAAAAAAAACCAACAAAAAAACAAAACAAAGAAAATACATTTCTACATTAAGAGCATTAAGAAAAACATTGTTGCATCTGGTACACATTAAAAAGAATCAAACTTTCACATGGTTCTGCAAATTACACATTTGTGAGAGATGAAAAGAAATCGAAACAAGGTGAAATGCATCTTGTAGGATTTATAAACGGGCTTTGAAATCTTGTAAAACTGTTAGGACATCTGGTCATCTTCCTGCTCCAGGGAGGAGCATCGCACTGATCTTCATCTGCGCCAGGGGCGAGGCTCGTTGTCATCTTCTTCCTCATCATCGTCCTGCAGCAACGCGTCATCGCTCAGAGACTCTTCCGGGTACTGGTTGAAAAATACAGGACAAATTGTAGCGTCAGCAATGGACACTTTTGCAGTATATTCAGAGACTAATCCTGCTGTGCAAGGGTCAAGTGAGGATGCCGTATTCTGTTGTGTGTAATGGCTCCATCTTATGTTTTCTAAGTGCAACACATTAAGGTTTCTCTTTGATATGGTAAACTTGCACCCCCTTCTGACTGTGCATACCCACCTGCATGAGTGGTTTTTAACCAGGGTAAATCCACTTAGTCAAAAAATATTAAAAATTCACCCTTTTTACATTGTGAGTACGCATACATTTTTATTTCTGTTTCTTGATCTTGGATCTGAGCCAGTGGGTGACTTTCCCCCTGAGTCTTGTGGAGGTGCTGCACTCGATACCGTTGACTGCCCTGACTGGGACGTCCCAGCTTGACTAAAGCCTCAGTGGCTTCTAGTGGTTCAGAGATGTGACAGTAACGCGTGCATGCGAGTGATGGTATTGATGAGCATCGCTTGAGCTGGATGCATCAAGGTACGTCAGCTGTTTTCCACATCGTCCGCTCCATGACAACCTTCATGAGAATGGAGTCTCCTCAGATACGGATGACACTGCGGTGAGATTTCATCAATGTTCCCTGACAGTGAGACTCTGAGGGACCCATGCAGCTGTTGGACCTTCTACAGAGTTTTGAACGCTGCTCAATGACCTCTGACGTTAACCACACCACCCAAAAGGGACCATTCTACTCAATGCACAACTCTATGATGACGGCGATTCCAGGAGCAAATATTCTAACCCAGCAACATCTGCACTTCTAGGATCCAGCCAGCCATCACATTTCCTATTATGGGAGATCTTGACAATTAGGTCCTTGATCTAATAATGTCTATAATTTCGCCTATTCAGATGTTCCTGAATGTGGCAGTCTGTGTTGAGGGTCAAAGGTCTTTTTTTTTTTTTTTTAGCATATCAGCATAGATGCAAACATGCACTTTTGGATTTCTTTGCTACTTCTCAACTTGGAGGCTCCATGATCTCTGTGAAATGTGTGACTGTAGGTGCTGCCTCCTGGTGTTCAGGAATGCTGGGAGTAGTGTTGATACCGCTCTGAGGCTCGGTGATCTTCAGTTATATTGTTAAGGCTTTTTATGGCTCTTTCATGATAACTTGTCTCTCTCTCTCTCTTCCAGCACAACTCCTTTTTCCTCCTTGTTGTTGACGAGTCCTGGGGCTTCTGCTCTCATCTTGGCTTGGACTGGTTCAGAGTTCCTTTGCCGGGTCTGAGGTGTTATCTCATCTTTCTTGACTCAACATCAGCCATCTTGTTTGAGTCCCACTGGGTGTTTTCTCATGAGTCTTCGATTCCAGTAAAAACTAGTACAGGGTAGGGAGGTACTTCACTTTTACATTATCCAAATATTTGGAAGAGCTCTGCGACTGCTCGTAGCGGGAGGTGATTACTGAATAGAACTTGAAGGCATCTTTGCCATTCGTAGTTGATGATCACATGATGATGGTAAAACATCCAACCAAGACTCACGATGTTATCAAGGCAACACCTCGGGTGCAAAACATCTACACTGGCTATTTTTGATGGTTTTGTTGTTAGCCATCAGTCTCCATTGGCTTCAAGCTAAATATACACGGCTGGCTCTTTCTGCATTCTGGAGGATCTTTGTGAGGTTGAGACACCTAGTGATGAGAATATCTCCTCAATACTCCTAAAGTAGACAGACCTACCAGACCCCGATCGCAGCTAATCAGAACCGGATCTACCGACCAAAAATTGCTTCTGTATCAGGAAATGCCCACAAACCTCATCCTCCTCTGGTTCAGCCTCATCAGCATCAGCAGTACTGAGAGTTTTGACAGGCTTATGCCAAGCCAGGTGTAAACTCTGGTTGTTCAACTTCACTCCATGAAGAGCCGCCTACGGTTGGACACAATACAATGAGTAGAGGGTGAAAACAAGTTTAGACACGTAGTAAAACATGTCCAGAATCGTGACAAACAGCTTGTGGGGTCTCCTGTATTACAGTACAAAACAGAACACCCCCCCCCCCCCCACTTGATTAAGTGACTCACCTGCTCCGCCTCTGCTCTTGTCCGGTAAGTGATGACTGCAGATAGGTTGCTTTCAGCGATCTGGCAATCTTCTATTTCTCCAAATTGCTTCAAAATGGGAACACATTTTTTTCTATTTTTTTTTTTGTCACTTCACAAACAAAAATTAAATCTTTGTAATTACCGACAGGAATCTTAATTTGCATTAGTAGCTGCCAGTAACCTAGTGAGCTACCACGTTACGAATCCTGGGTGATAATCTCTGTTTTAAGGTGCCCAGAATTCAACAGCAGTGCTGCCCTGGAGAACTGTCCCCCTTAGTGTGTGTGAAGAGGAGCTGCCAATACATGTTTTCAGTCTTTACTGTTGCTGGTTGTAGTTATTCTTCTGCTTTTATAGTTGTGAATAACGTGAACGTAAAGTAAAAGTCTGAATACTCGCAGCCACACAATTCCAACACAATGGGACCATTCTACATTATATTCATGTCATAAGTTACCAACACGGCAATGTTCATTTTTCAACAGTTCTATTTATGGGGGTTAATGCCATCGGATAAAAACATCATCTAAGACATCAAAAACTATCAAACGCTCATTCAGATCAAATCTATTCTTCCAAATGCTACAGTTACAAAATGACTTACAGCAAAGTGTGGGAGCAAGTCCACTCTCTCTGATTCAGTGAAACCAGATATCTCCAGCGCTCGTGGTCGATGGTCCACGACTGCATGCAGTGGAACGCCTCTTCCTCGCCCTCTAGTACCGCGTCCCCTGGCCCTGGGAGCACCACGGCCTCGAACAGGGGCCCCACGGCCTCGTCCAGGTGATAGGAGTCCCCTTTTAGCTGCCTGGACAGAAGCAAAGCAAATACAGAGAAAATAAAAAGGAGCACAGATATCTGATTACACTTGGTCAAAATTTAAAGCACACATACATGTATACACATAAATAGAAAAACATACATACTTATATAAATATATATGCATATACATATTAACGTATATATACACATGTGCATACACATACACACACACACATACATGAAAAAATAGAATGGTTGAGACAAACTGGACAGTATCATTCATAGATATAAGAGCGTGAGTGCCCCCAAGTGGCTGATGCATAACCAACACAGCAACTGGTCTCAAGCATGAGGAGCCCTTTTCTTTCATCTGAGCCACTGAATACCTCAATCTGCAGCTGAGTGTACTTGATCTTCAACAGAGCAGTGTCCTCCCCGGCCTGAGACTTCTTGTACAGGTCCAGCTCTGCATCCAGCAGCTCCTTCTGAGCCTGACAGGAGAAAAAAAAGTTAATAGTTTGGTAAATAAATTCATGCAACTGCTTCAAATGCTTGATTCCTTTTCACAAGATGTTATGTAACAGTGACATCAACACAAAGTGATACTGAGTCTATCACAAAACACTTGAAAGGCAACCTCGAATCAGCTGGAAACAACAGCGTGTTTCCTGTGCGAGCTCTGAGGACAGGGTATTACCTGGGCCTTGCTCTTGGCGGTGCGGAGTGGGGTGCTGCTGCCTGAGATGCCTTTGATCTCCTCTTGTAGTTTGGTGATGCTTTTAGTTAAAGTACCCAGTGTTTCCATGATCTTGGCTTTATCCTCAGCTTTGATCGTTTTGTTCTTCTCAAGCTTGGAGATCAGGAGCTGAAGAAGTTGAGGGAAGAGGTTTAGAGAATCACAACAGATGGATTTTATTCCTTCAGCGGAGAACTTCATGCACAAAGCCACAATGTGTTTGAAAGTAAAGAGCACAGCAGTTTTGAGGTTCATAAAAATAATAAATAAGTCAGGGAGTCACACAGCCTTCAAACCAGCCCTAGCAGAGATCATCCCACAACTGCAGTAAATTCCATGCTTTTATGAAAAACAAATATGGCACAAATCCCCTGGGTTAACAGTCAGGCCACTGGTGCACTGTCTTTTTAAATCTCTATCAGACAGGTGATCAAACCTTCAGTCTATATTCAGGGGCGTCTCACCTTCTGTGCTTCAATGTGTTTCTCCAGTATTTCCTGTTTCTTCTTCCTTACATCCTGCTGTAGTCTTAGGGCTTCCTGGGAAATGAATTATGGAGAAACAATCAAATACTGCCTGCTGCTCTGATGTTACAACCCTAAGTTAATTGCTTGCAGCTTATTTCATCATCCGGTTGGCAGATTTAACACGTGGCCAATTTTCAGAAACCCTCCCGAGTTCACATGCTTGGGTTTGTGCTCTCACCTGTTTCTTCTTCAGGGCTTCTTCTGTGGTTTTCTGGACAGCTTTGAGAGCTGCAGGATTGTATACAGTCTTTGTGAGGCCCATGGAGGTTGAAAACACCTGAAAAGGAGAAATGTGATCCCATGAGAGAATCGTTTATTTAACCTGGAACAGGGACAGAAATACTACAGCAATTAAATGTTGTAACACTCGTGTGAGTGCACATGTACCTTCTCCACAGGAGCTGCTGGTTTGGCAGAGAAACCCAAACGGTCCTTCACTGACACTTTAGCAGGATTCTGCATCCATGAGGAAACAAAAAAAGTTATGCATAGATTATGCAGAATGTGACGAGCCTATGGAGGAAATATCATCCTCTTTATCACCCACACACACCTGAGAGGCAATGCTGGAATCCTGAGAAGGCTCAGAGTTCGCAGGGAGCAGGGGGCCAAGGCGGTCTTTCACCGACTGCTTCAGAGATGTCGCTGAGGGCTGCTGAGTATCAAAGGAGACGTCAATCAGTTTGAGTGATCAGAGTGAATGTTAAGAGATCTGAGGCTCGGTGACTTCTAGCTTTCTTGTAATGATCAGTTGACCAGAAACCATGTTGTAACACTGCTGAAGTCACAACCAAATATTTTCTACTCATGATACAAAGTCAGAGGTGATACCATGGAAGGCTGTGGTTGCAGCTGCTGCTGTGAGTGAGTCTGGCCCTGACCCGCTCCTTCACCTCCATTCTCACGAAACCAGTGCACCCTAATAAAGCGGTTGTTGAGAACAGCCTCAGTGCTCTGCATGGCCCGCTTGGCCTCATCTGGAGAGGCAAACTGGATCAGCGCCCCCTCTGGGTCATTCTGGTAGGCCACCTGTCAAAAAAGAGCAACATTGAGAAAAATGCAACAGTTACACTGAGACAATAGAGGAGTCACACTGGCATCCTCGTGTGCAGGTCGCGCTGCATAGATGATTGCCTTATTGGAGTCAAACTGCATTCTTTGCAATTTAATCTCATCTTTGTCAGCCGGTTGTCAAATGATCCAAACCCATGTCTCACTTTGAAATTCACTGATGAACTCTTCTTGTTGTATATTTCAAAACAAAAGCATTTAAGTATTTCCTGCTTCACGGACACAATAGCTAATAATGATGTCACAGATTTCTTTAACATTTATAATGTGGTAACATGACAAACGCAACAGTTTTGTTTTTTTTTTATCACAGTCATATCTCAGTGTTCACTGACACCAGATTCCTTATCTACTGTGCTGCAACACTAACTGGATTTTGTCCCTTCAAGTCTCCCGATACCAACTAGGTTCTCTGTTGTTGACTTCTCAGCCCCCGCATCTCTGACCTCCAAAACTTCAGCAGCATTTAAGGACTGACCTGCAGATTGACGATGGTACCAAACTTGCTGAAATGTTCATTGAGTTTGCTGATGTTGTTGAGTTCATGGGGAATTTGCCGAACCAGCAGTTTTGAGTTCGGGGAGATGAATGGGGCTCTTTTGTGGTAGCCCTGGTGGTTGGGTTTGTTAAAGCTCGGCCTGAACAGAGAACAGACACACAAATCATGTACACGGCTGCGGTGAAACATTCCTCTGTACATTTTGGTTGGACTCCCATTTTTATATTTACACTGAAAGTTTCTTACTTGTCAAACCAAGGTTTCTTGGGGGGAATGCCTCCGTCGTGTAAAGCAGCAGGTCTCTTCCTGGGGTCGGACTCCATAACGATCCTCATATTGTTATTTGGGATCTTCTCTATAGAGGGACAAACACCAGCATTATAGCACAGAACTAGAGAGGAGACCACAGCCCAAGCAGCGCTTTCACGGTTAGCTTTAACCCTAATGTTCCTTTTAAAAGGTTCGTCCTTGTAGAGGAACACGTTTAACACGAACATCACATCAACTACGATTTCACTGAGCATAAAAATAAAAAATGCTATAAACTGTAAGTCTGGCAATTCATGTTGATAGTTGAAAACCCCTGAATCATTAGTCCTCACAGAGGCCATTGAATGAAGGTAATGAGAACTTCCTAGTCATAGCTAATGTTGATGAACATGCAAAGGCCCTTGAATTATCAGTGGTGATCAAGTATAAGTTGATCATTTATCCATGATGTCACTGATCTGCATACTTGCAAGCACCAGCTTGCACAGCCACTTGTAATAAATACAAACAGCAGACCAGGTGGGTAAATTCACTGATAAAAAAACATTGCAAACAGAAGTACATGTGTATTACACCGATCAAAGGAGACGCATGTGGAGATGCATGTTAAAGCCAAGCATGAACACAATCAGCAGATCACATCACATCACGACGGATCTTAATCCCAGAAGTGGGACATGGCCACTGTCTCTGTGCGTCGCTGCTGCAGCTTGTGAGAGTGAGTGAGCGAGAGAAACACACCCATTCTGCCTGGAGGGAAACAGAGCAGCACAGCACACACACAGGCTACGGCACACTAACGTACCTCATAAATACAGGGATTATACCCATACTAATAAAACTTTAAATAGTGTCGTTTTTACCAGCGGGGTATTACTGTACTTTTCTAATATCTGTATACTGTGAAAATCTAACCCCAAATAACATCTGTATTACATGCTCATGTGCACAAAAAAACAGTAGTATAGTTTGAGTACTGCGAAAGTTCTAGTCATGGTAATATCAGAGGAAAAGCAACTGTACTATGTGTAGAGGTGGTACTGCAAGCGTACCTCTGGGTGGTAGGTCCATGTCTCCCATCGTCAGGCCAATCAGGTTGGGTCTCTGGGCATTGACGCGGTGGCGGTACATGGGCCTGGAGGAGCTGGTGATGCTGGGGGCCTCAGGATTGTACACATCTGATTCGTAGGTGTCTGGTGGGCAGGGACAGAAGACATCTTGACCATCAGAACTGCACGCTCTTGTTATAACACTGATTAATACATTAGATGTATAACTTCAAAGATATTACCAGAGGTGAAGAGTGGTGCTGAGACTTGGGGAAGGGAAGAGCGCATCCCAGAGGTGACAATGGTGGGAACTGAACTCGTGATGGAATTGGGAGGAGCATCCATGCCCGCTGGTTGTAGGGGAGGAAGGGGAGGAGGGGGCCCTGGGAGAGGAAGAGAAAAGTCAACATTAGACAATGATTAGCAAACTATGAATAATTATCTGTAAAAAATAAATAAAATGAAAAATCCTATAAATATTTTCCATAGTGAACTGATTATTTTGGATTAAATTCATTTAAAAAAAAAAGATAGGGCATAGATCACCGAAGTAAAATATGAACAAGAGAGTTTCCAGGAACCGAAAAGGATTCTTCTCCATTGACCATTTTACATGAATTCAATGCATTTGATTGATACGTCTAGAAATATATTACTTATACCATGCAAATAGCCTAGAACAGTCTTCAGGATCCAGGAACTATAACTTGATCCAGATCAACTCCACGGGTGTTGGTGTGCACCCTCCAAGTCACCTTCTAGTTCTAGATATTGGCCAAGTCAGCAGTAATACTGGGTCAGGAGACGACGCCACTGTCTGCTGTGATGGCTGACAGACATCAACCATCACAAAACTAAGCTGTAAGCAGGCTGCAGCTCTCTAGTTCCCCTCTATTCTGCTGATATTTTACCCATAGACGATAAACTAATTCACCACCCAGCCACCTGATATGAAGAACGATGTAACGACCTGACCCGGCCAAACCTCCGACAGAACAGCAACTTGCTCATCAACATTGCTCGTTCTCCATTAAACCTGTCGTAGCAAATCATTCCTAATCACTGTACAGTTACCAACACCTCATCAATCCCTTTTCATCACGTCTCGTCCTGCACACTGAACTGAGAATATTTAATTTTTAGAGAGAGAAAAAAAATTAACAATTAAAACTGAGTTAAAATTGTCCTGTCATATTAAATTAAAGCAAAACCACAAAGTATAAAAAGAAGTATTCTAAAAAAGCAATTAAAAAAAAATGAAATCCTAAAGATTTCTGAATATATACCAGCGACCGGTGGAAGGCTTGGTGGGAGAGCACCTGGTGGTGGCACAGGGGGCCCCAAATTCACAGGTGGGGGGTTCATGAGCGGTGGAGGGGGTGGTAGACCTGGGGGTGGTGTGGGATCCACACCAGGGATGGGTGGAGGTTGGAAGGGCAGCATATTGGGCAAACTGACATCCTCCACTACAACCGGGTCACTTCCGTGGTCGAAAGGGCACATGTCTCCCCTCATGCAGAAGCCTTTCTCTGGAAAACAAACAAGACACATCACTAGGAGAACCAAGCGTCTGTACATCTTAACCTTAATGTGATTTACACATAGTTCCACCAAGTGTCAAACCACACAACTTCAACATGACAATTAAATCAGCTTTCCTCACCGTCATAGTCACGGCATCGTTTCCTCTGTTGAGGAGGTGGTCCCCTGAATAAAGGGCCACGATCCACAGGGTGCTCGGGGCGGAAGTCTGACCAGCTCTCTGTGGTGTTGTTGCTGTGATGATGTGTGGGAGCGATGACTGTGATGGTGCTGCTCAGTGTCGGCACAGGGAAGTGGGACGTGGTTGCAGTGGACACCAGAGCAGCTGGGGTGTAACCATCAGCACCCTCAGATCTGTCCACTCGATCGTGATCGTACTTCAGCTTCCCAGAATCTCGCTCTAAAAGACACATGAGAGCGTAACATGCGATGGTAAAATAACTAAATGGTAAAAGTAAGAAACAGACGTTTACAAATTTCATTTTATTCTAATGATTTTCGCTTTTAGATGATCCATTACTTAATATCCAGTCATCATTTGTCTTGTGCTCTCTCCACATGATCAGCTGTCTGAACTGCTGCAGGATATTCTACTAGTAGGATATTAGTAGGATATTCCAGTTAACTGCCATTCATATAAAAACACTATGAATACAAAAATCAGACACATCAGGAAACAAACCAAAGAACCAAGTAAAAGCAGAGAGACTGGACTTTGATCACAATGCAAGATGTCAAATCTGAGTGATGTTTCAGAGGCAGGATTTTAGTGTCACTGTGTGCTTGAACAAAGTTTGTCCTCTGAGCATGTGCAGACAGTTTAAAGTCATTTTATTTCCAACTTTCTGGTCCTTACCTCTGCTTCTGCTTCTAGAACGAGTCCTGCTGTGTGACCGACTCCTGCTCCGATCTCGGTCTCTGTCCCTGTCTCTGTCCCTATCCCTGTCACGGTCTCGAATGCGATCCTTGCTCCAACTCCGGCTCCGGCTCCGGCTATAACTGCGACTGCGTCCCCTCCTGCGGTTGTAGCGGTCACGGTATGAGTCCCTCCTTGGTGGGTTGCGGTCATAATCTCTCTTCCTTGAGCGGTCGTCCCTCTTACGGTCATCGCCTCTCCTGAGAATTTGGAGAAAAAAATAACATGACAGACGGTCCAAGGTAGAAGTTAAGTACTACATGAGGCGCACAACAAGTGCACACACCTTCCATCCCTGCTGTAGCGGGAACTTGACTGTGGAGGGCTCACTCGCCGAGAGAACTTCTTATCTCGCTCCTCTTCCCGATTTGACTGAAAAAGAAGAAATTAAGATTGCATAGTTTTTCCCAGGACAGTAAAGCTGCTTCTTGCTCAATGTCAAGTGAATATTTTCCATAGTAGTAGTTTTTTGTGACAAAGGTCATGCAATCAGTTCAGTCTTGAGCCACATTTGCTCAATACTGTATACTTAAACAGGTCAAAATATCTAAAAAGGACCCCTACAGAGAAAGACCTTTACTGCTAGGTTTCTTCAAGGTTGGTACTGTGCAGATACCATCAGCCTCTTAAGTAACTGTCTGCTGCCCCCGTTGAACTGCTGAAAAGCAATGTCAAAACAACTACTTAACTAACAACATTATCTTCAGCCTGTCTTCCATCAGTTTCATCTCCCATTTATCTGGCAGTAGTCCCAGACACACTCATCATTATTTGCTTTAATAATCTTTTAGATAACACTCACGTTTACACTGTTGTAGTTCTGCAACAACTCGTCTTCCAGCAGGTTTCACAACTGTTAGAAGTTAAACACGTGCCTATCTCTGCAGGGATCCTTTTGTCTATGTTGTCAGGTATTTAACAACAATCTGAGCCTTTCTGTGGCATTTAAATGAACATATTTGACAAAGCTAACAGCCCTATGCAGCCATATGGCAGTTGCCACTTAAACCATTTCCAATCATTTTTGGAGAAATCTATCATTTAGACCCTGAAAGATGAAAAATTATGGTCCAGGTTTAAAAACACCAGAGTGATCCTTCTGCTAAAGGTATTCCAATCAAATATTTTTGACAATAGTAACAGATTACCTCATCTTTTTTCGGCTCATCTTTCTCAACTTTGATCAGAGTGGATAGTTGCTCTGGCTGAGGTAGGTAGCTTTTGTTGCTTATAGCTTCAAATAGCTTGTCCACAAATAGCTGGGTCTCTGGAAAATGGGGGGGGGGGGGGATTTCAAAACACAATCTTTAAAATTAACAGGAGGTATTCCATATCAGAAATCAAATAAATTACAAAAGAGGAAAATTACCTTTCTGAAGAAATACATCCAACTGGTCTATACACAAAGCTTTAAGTTCCTTCTCAGATTTATCTTTCTTCACCAGAGCAACAACATACTTGGCGAGGGCAGAAGGGTCAGCATCACAGCTGTGGTAAAAGAAAAACACTCAACATTTAGTTTAGGAACAGATTTTTCCTAGCATTTGCAAGTTTTAGCTTGGTTTGAGTGGAACAGCGGTTCAATGCTGTAATTACTTACATGGGCTCGAGTGTTTCAGACAGCCATGTTTTCAAGGCATCGAGGTTTTCAATGATCATTTTAGATCCAGCCGAACTTTCCTTCCACCAAGGCCAGAGATGAGGCTAGCTGAGGCACCGTTACTTATCCGCCTCAAAAAAACAGCCAGCATAAGAATTCGAAAACAGCCACTTTAGTGGTCTTTGGGTTTAGCTTGGGTGCTAAAGGCGCCGTTAGCTTAACTTAGCAACCGTAACGTAGGCTAAGTTAGCATATGTTTTCCCAGGCCCCAAACGTGCAACACGACACTCGTTAAATATTCGTAATGGAATTGCAGTCCAAATGTGTTGCGTTTATTGCAATCCGTCTGTAGATTGTAAACTGATTTAACTCGCAAATATATGCGCAACCACGCGATAAATTCGTCACTTGATTTCTGCCCCTCACTAGCTAACATGCCAGTTCGACTATTTACTTCCGCTTGTATTCTCGCTGGTAAAATATCGCGAGACGTTCGAGAGCCCGTTTCGAAGTGAACTTCTTCAGAATGGAAGTGTGGTCAAGTATCAACGTATCAATAGCTAATATGAGAATTGTCTTATCAAAAAAATGTAAATGATCGAATTTTGGAATTAGATTAAAAAGCACTACAGTCAAACAGCAGTGTCAGGTACATGAACATAACTGTTTCCAACCACCTTTAATCAAAACAAACTTGGTTAAACATTTTTGACTTTATTTTTTTGTGGTAGCAGCAAAATAATTAGTCACCTCAAATATGCCCTTAATTTAAAAAGGGGTAGATTTGAAACCCTGGGATTGTCAAAAGACTCAGGTCAGTGGGCTAGTTTATTCATCACATAAATTCATCAGTGCCAATGATTTTTAAAGTACTGAGGAAATATTTCCTCTGTTTTGCTGCCATTTGTTTCCTTCATGTCTCTATTATGGTAGAAGTTATTCAGTTGCACAATTTACTGTATATACTCTGGTCATAATATACCTTCAGCCCTTCCATCGTTAAATATTAATATTGTTGACTTGTAATCCTGAACAAAGTGCAAAAATATATTTTTTTAAATAATCATTTGTTTTTTTATTCCCAGTTTTACTGGAACTACAATAAGTGGTACAGAAACACAAACGAGCAGATACCCACACTAATACAAATGGTTCCATGTTCCTCCAAACAAACCAGTGTGACCCTTCAAAATAACACCGTTCAACAACTTGCCTCTTCCTTCAGTAACAGACTTTTAACATTCATTATCTTTCTGTCCAAGACAATCATGACCATCTTAGAATACTTGCATTCCTAAAAAGAAAATTGAATATTGAATTCCTGTTTATCAAAATACTGTGAAAATCTTTACAATTCATAATCCAATTTTTGGTTAATTTAGTTGGTAATGGCTCAGTAGATCTCACACAATTAAATCAATTTACTTTTAAATGAAAACATATACATTTTATTTCCCCGTAAAATTCTTGACGGCACAGCAATTATCATAAGATATTCTTTACGTTTCTTTGTAAGTACATTTGAGAGTTACATACGTTTTCATAAGAAACAGAATATAGATTAAAAACACACATTTAATGTCTTCTATTGATAGATTAAAACTTTCTTCTCTGGCTGAAAAAAAAAAAAAAATAGTGGAGTTAGAAAAAGTAACCAGAAAAAAAACAAACAGATAATACAATCATCAAATAAAGCTCATTATATAAATACAGACAAAACAGCTCATTTCCAGTACAGTCACATTGCCATTCCACATTCCAAGTAAAATTCTTTCTCAAACTTGTGGAGGAAACAGTTGTGTGCTCACATGACTATTAAAAAAAAAAAAGGCCTCTAATTATACAGTATAATTATATTGCTCATAGTTTCCACTCACTATTTTGAATAGGATGAAGGGCAGGAGTCCTGCAACAGTTTTCTCCAAGTACAAATAACATACATACAGGAATAGCTTTACATTATTGGTCCAGTATCATTATTATTGATTATTATAATAATAGTTATATATAAAAAAAAAATGTGCTACACTATACCAACCAGGAGAAGGTGATACACATTTGATGCCTGAGTAAAACCTCAGCTTAGTATGTACAATTCAACATTGGAAGGTGTACCAGTATATTTAAAAAAAAATAAAAATCACAAGTCAATGTGATTAAAAATGTACAGTACAGTAGACCTTCTGAAGAGGAGTTTTTCTAGTTTTCTCTGTCCATGAACTGCAGGTGGATTGGGGCAGCAGGGCAGAGCAGACCATGGGTTTTGGCCTTTACATCAGCAGTGAGAGGAGACGTGCTGATCTGGAACCTTTGAATGAGCTGCGCAAGAACCAAAACAGACATTTTAATAGTAAAGCATCTTCTGCACATGTATTTGCAGATCTATTGGAAGAAAACAGGATTTATTTCTCACCCGTGCTAGAGCGAGATGCATCTCTAATTCTGCTACTCTCCTGCCAATACAGCTCCTGATGCCGTAGCCGAAAGGAATGGAGCCAAAGTTGTCGACACGATCTGTGGAATCTTTCCGTATCCAGCGGTCTGGTCGGAAGTCTGACGAATCAGCAAAGTTCTCCTCATCCAAGGAAGTGGAGTAGTGACACAGAGCCAATTGAGTCTAATGCAGTTTAAAAAAATAAAAAAAAAAGGTTTTTTTTTTTTAATGGAAACAGCTGGACTATTGTACATGTGTTGGTACAAGAGACATGCATGAGTAATGCGGGATCATGTTACATCTGGCTCCACTGTAATGTTTTTGGCTCGCTCTCACACTCATACTTTTTCTTCTGCACATGCATGCTGTAGAGAACTCCCATTTATTACATCCGTATCAGCCTTACCCCTTTGGGGATGAAATATCCGCCCACCACCAAGTCATCCTGGGTAATCCGTCCATTGCCTGGGAGAACTGGAAAAAGCCTGCTCTCAGGGAAGATTGCACGCGCGCACACACACACACACACACACACACACACACACACACACACAGTTATTGAAAAGCACTATACAGTCATCTGTTATAGTTTTAAAGCTGCAATAGCAGGATACATAGCGACAAACATATAGAATACTAAAAGTTAATTCACAAAAGTAAGGTTTAATACAAAAGTAACAAATGCACCTGAGAGTCTCTTTGACCAGGCCTCTGATGAGAGGGAGATGAGGGACATCGTCAGCGGTGGCGACCGTTCTTGGTCCCAGAGTCCTCATCACCTCTGTATAGATTTTTTCCTGTATGTCCGGGTGTCGTGCCAGCAGGTAGCTAGCCCACGACAAGGTGAAGGATGTCTAGGAGAATGCAGAAAGACACTTGAATTTGGATTTCTAGGTTCCCAGAGATGTTTTCTTGACATATTGCAACAGGTTTGTCATCAATGTGAGCTCATAGAGTTTCTAATATGTTGGGCCACAAGTGTTGAGTAACAGGGACAGGATTTAAACAGAGAGTGGGGGCTGATTCCATGTGCAGACACTCAAGTCCACTCCACCAGCTACATTCAGTCCTTCTACTCATCCTACACACCAGCTCCCCTCACTCTTCTCATCAACTCCACCTGGATTACAACACTTACCAGCATTCACTTGGGGTGTTTACATTAATAAGAGAATTATCTCAATCTCAGAAATCTTTCATCTGGCTGCTGTTTTCCTTGTGCATCTACACTCCCTTGTGTCATATTTTCCATTTCCTCATCTGACACACCCTGATCTTTGAATGAGTAGGTTGCAATAGGGAAGAGACGAAATGACAGATTATATCACTAAAACTTTTTGAAGACTGGTTGTGAAAAACAATTTACTCACAGGTTGACATTTAATTCCATGGAAAGATGAGCAAATGATATGAAAATGTGTGTAATCATTTTCCTGCTTACATTTTATGTCCTGGCATTTTGTCTTTCCATCTAGCCTCCAAACTGTCTCAGCCATGTGTATTATGATGGAGAGATCTGGGCAGCCTTACATCACAGTGAAAAGACCCCAGCGGTCAGTGTTCCTCAATGGACTAACAAAAGATTTTTAAACTACTAGTTACCCTTCAACATGTGCAGCCATCCTCCCTCCGTCTACCACGCTGCAGTTTCTCCCTCCACTCTGCCATCACTCTCTCCCCTTTTAACCAACTTGCTCGAAAGCAAGCCCAGCTGGCACAGACGCTGGCAACACCTCACGCGGAGCCAAAGAGGAATCATATGACAAAGCCTCATCCAAACACAGCTCAAAAAGGCTTAGACCCCCCCCCCCCCCCCCCCAATTCTCCCCCTCATCTCACCTCTGCCCAGCCGATGCTATAACTCTGGCTGTGGCTAACATGTCTTGACAGCTCTTGTGTGTACTGAATAAAGGCAAACGCACCACAGGCTCAGCTAAGTCCACCCCCTACCAGCACATGTCCGTTGAAACAAGTTCAAAAAAACCCACACACCCTTTTGTCCCATGGCCCCCAGCCCAGCACAAAACACTCGAATCTCATAATTCTGATTAATCTGACAGGACCCCAAACAAATTAGGCACTAACTCTGCAAATGTGCACATGTGCAAAACTATTCTGACATTAGCAGGAACCAGAACTTTGTTTCCAAAATATTTCAAGTTTGATTTAGAATAATTGAGTGTAAACAAGTGTAATTTCTTTCTTGTACAACTGAGGTTTGTGGGTGTTTAATGACTCGTGCAAAAAGTAACTCCTGGGCCCCGTCAAATCTGACTCATGTCATGTTCCTGCCTCTCATGTCTTATTTAAGCTGCCGCCAACTACTCCAGCCTGGACATTTGTCTCCTGAGGCTGAAGACATCAGCAGTTTTCATTACTCGCCATCTAATGTGAAACACACAACACCGATGTCTGGAGGCGAAAAAAAAGACAAAAGCCCCCCGTGTGGATCTAACAGACAGACAAATCATTAGAAACTAAATCTGAGTGAGAACAACTTTGTCAGTGGGATACTGCGTAACCCCCCGATTCACTGCACTGACCTGACGCTGGCACAGCTACACAAGCACGGATGTGGCGCCAGAAACCCAACCCTTGAAACTTAACACTGACTCAGACACACACACACACACACACACGTGCGAGTGCACACCCCTCCACCCTTTGCCTCAGTACACCTCCGTGCTCCTTGGCTGCACCATCATTTAACACTTATGCAATAAAACACACACACACACACACACACACACACACCGTGTCAACCCCAGCCAGTAACATCTCGGTTGCATTGGCGTAGATTTCTTCAATGCTCATCTCCTTGGTAATGAGCATGTGTGTGAGCAGTCCTCCCATCACCTTCTCTCCCCGCTCAAGCTGGGCCTTGATCTCTGCGAACCGCTTATCAATGTGAATAATGCCTGGGATCAGACACACAGAGAAGGTGGGATGAATGGAGGCGGAGAAGAGGCACGGAGGGAAGGGGAGTCGAGGGAGGGTAGTGAAAGGAAGGAAGGGAGAGAAAAGAGCAGGTTATGTAACAGAAGGTCCCCATACTCCCACTGTCCCATGGTACAGATGAAGAGATTTATAAGCAAATCAACATTCCTTTCTATTGATGCCAGACGATTTATCGACCAACAATTAGCCAACACTCATCATCTTCAGCTAAGATTTATTTTTAAAAAACTGCCAGTGAAGACATTATCTTATGTACAAAAGCATCTAAAACTAAACTATTTTACATTACTCAAATGTCTCTGCTGCAGTCTCTACTGCTTTGAATATTTTATTATAAACTGCAAGAAAAAATTACCCCTTTATTTTACTATTTGTAATATAAAGTTTTATAGTTTAATTCTTTATCTAGTATTTCAGTACTTCTAATACTTCATTTCATGAACCAGACGCAACGTAATCTCCTGCTGCTGTGCACTCGTCTAATCTAAATGACAATAAAGTAAATCTTGATTCTAGTATGATATTTTTCTCATGATTGATCAGAAAATGTATCATTTACAGGAGCAGTGAAGTGCCATACTGAATTTGAAGAGGCCATCCCAGCAATAACAGAATTCCTCCCAGGGTTTTGGAATGATGGGTCGGAGCCACTTGGGGATGGCCCCGGCGTACATGGTCGTCTTTAAGGAACTGAACATCAGGTGCAGAGTGCTGATGTAGTGTTGAGTTTCCTGGGGAATCTCCTTTTCCAGACACCCTAAACGGCACTCGAACAAAATGGCTGCCACACCTGCAGAGACAAAAGTTTTCAGATCCTTAATCAGCCCCTCTTTTCTTGATGTAAGAGCGACTGAAATAAAAGACGAGAATATCAGAGGGTTGGCATTTTAGCACATTGGAACTTGAGCAGTTTTTAATTGTGAGACAGGACTTGACAAGCCTTGTCATGCGAGTGATCTTCATCTTTTTTTCTTATATTTCTGTCGTCACCTCTTCCTCCCTCACCCCTTACAGAATTTCCCTTGGGGATGAATAAAGAATTCTGCTTCTCTGTCCTCAGTAACATCCTCTCCACCTCATCAAGCCCACTTATCCTCAACTGCATCACCTCTGACCTGTGTTGGCTCTGTACCAACCTTCCATGGCGTATTTGAAGTAGAGGTCATTCACATTGAGGACAGTTGCTCCATCGGCTTCCTGTGTGCGTAGCTGACAAACTCTCTTCACCAGGTCGTCTACCACTTTGTTGACATCATTGGAGAAAACCGCCACATCACGTGGACGCATGATGAGCTGTCTGAGAACACTTCGCATGTTTAGCCAATGATCTCCCTCCCTGAAGGGGATACAGAAGATGACACAGTGTAGAAGGTGGTCAGGGACGTACAGAGCTCCATACAGTCTAAAATGATTATTCAAGAAACCCTCAAACTTATGTGCCCCCCTGACCAAAGGTTGAGATGGACTCACGCTGAGAGGACGCCTGTGGAACGGCCTCTCAGGTCTCTGTACTCCTTCCAGGACTCCATGTTAGCTCTCTGAGGAGCCACACCCTCGGCCCTCAGCACCTGAGCCACCAGGTCTCTATCAGCAACAGAGACCACCAGCTGGGGCCCAAAACGGGATTTAAAGATCTTCCCGTACTTCTTCCTGTGCTCCATCTGGGAAACAACAAGGACTTGACTGCTACATCTGTCTCTTTTCTAACTTTAATACAACTAGTTTGTTTAGTCACAACCAGAAGTGATTTTATCATATGATTGACATGTCATAACAGAAAAAAGAAGAGCCAAAGTAAATATTCATGCTTGCGTCATTTCAACTAATTATGCCATCAGATGAAGAAACAATTTAAGCCAGCAAGTCCACGAAGGTCTGCGTTGTGAGAGAATAGGTGTCACCAGAGTGACCGCCACATTAGTTTGTGCACGTTTAAAAAGGTGACAACACGTGAACTTCATAACCAAGAGTTGGCTCAGGTGTTGATTAGTTGCGTTAATTGACTCACTCGATAACACATTTCAGTTTTTGTCTTTAAAGGCTACAGAATGACTAAAAGAATTTTATAAAAGTATTTGTTTTGGTTTGATCTGGAAAAAAAAGGAACAATGTCAGATTTTTTTTTAGACTTGCACGACTAGGAAGTCCGTGCCTTCTGCGGAAAACTGACGAGACAAAACTCCCAGTGCGCTTTTACGCAACGGTCTGTGCTATTTTACGCATAGGTGGCAGACTTGGCTGGCGCTGGCTACATACACACTCTCGCCGAGGCTTGGAAAATCAACGAATCTTGGACGTTGCCACAATTACCTGAATTTCGTGAATTCTGCTAAAACCGTCTCTCCAAAAGAACTCGATCAGGTTGGCCAGGGCGCTGGGTCCGGGCATCTCCCTCAGGCTCTTGACTGTGGTTTTCTCGCCGACATCCGCGGGTGTGATGAGTGTATCCGTCATGCTCTCCTCTCCAGTCGCCGGGATCCCCAAAGCCTCGCTGGCAGCTGACTTGTGCAAGGCCCGTAAAACACAAACCAGCTGCTTATTCAACCGGTCGCCTTGAAGATTCCTCCAGCATGCTGCCGTAAACTGATTCAAAACTGACATTCTGGAATGTTTTTGGATACTTTCTTTCCCTGCGTTTCCGATGGCAAAAGCGACGCGTCTTCACCAAGTTCAGAAAGTGCACATCCTCAGATGTACGCTCGCGGCACGTGCGGACTCGGTGTGGTAATGTAATGATAGATGGGATTGAGTTGTGGAGCGCTTTTAAATAGTTGCTTGTACAACCTCAGAAGTAGACGAGGATTGGACGTCTAACTTGAAGGGAAGGGAGGGCTAACTCTGTATTAGGATGTGGGCGTTTCCCCTCCCACCACAACCGCTGCTGGGTCCATTCTTTCATTGGTAAAGGAAATTTCAACGTGCGAAAACATGGTTACATCACACCAATCAATCAACCGGTGTGCACGCGCACTCTACCCACACACCCATTGAATGGACAGAAATGTGATTTACGTTACATAAAGACACATTATATGTTTATGTTAGACCTAAAACTAAAAAGAAACCCCCCCCCCAAAAAAATCCCCTAGACTGCCTCAATCATCAGCTGTTTACTCCACATGTAAGCGCTCACCAGTGTTAGGCAGTTCTAGATGTAGAAGCACTGACGGCCTGTGTGCAATCTGTGTAAATTGTCTGTTCATTAGGGCAACTACACTTCTCCAAACAGCTCTTACAGGTCAGCTTGGAGCTCCTCACTGCCTTTCATCCTCACTTCCCTTTAAAGGAAACTTGAACAACCATTTTGGAAGGTCTGATTCTAGAAGACAAAGAGTGTCACTGAACTTCCCAGAATATCAATGGGCACCTCTCATATTCTAATGACTTCTGCGTACTGTTGGTTTTACTTGACATGGTAAAGTGCTTAAGTCTGGCCGTCCATCCTCTCAACAGACACATTAATTAAGACTGTTAGGTTTCACTCATTCCAAGCCAACAGGCCTAAAGTCTCACAAGGACACAAAAAAGGATTAAACAGACCCTGTGGTCTAGTAGAGGGTGAATGGGAAGAGGTGGGCCCTTTCCCACGCTCACCACTTTGGCAAATTGCACAAGGCACCAAACTCTAAATGGTTTTTGGAAAACCCTCAAAAACAAAGATGTTTCCCCATCAATCTGGTCGGCTTTTACCAAAGTCAAGTGAAAGACAGGGAGTAACCTGAACTGACGTCACCGCACTAATTCAATGAATATGAGTGAATTGAGAAACAGTGTGTATTGTTGGTAAATTTTTGTAAAGTTTATTCACTGATTTTGAAAAAAAAAAGAATCCAGATTGATTCGACTGTATTTTTGTTCAGTACATACTAAACCGAGTCTATAATTCTGTGAACCAGAATTATTATTTTTAGACAAAATACATTTATCCACCCGGCGATTTTGTCCGCTAATGCACGTCGATGCCCATTTCTGTTTGTAAAATTCAAGAGTACAAATAAAGACTTGATACTGAAATATATTACCATGTTTTATCAAAACAACATACAGTTTAGACAAAAAAACAACAACAACGTAATTGAAATCCAGCTGACTTCTTATCTAAAAGTCAGCACTTTTTATCTCAAAAGTCTGACTTACAATGAGAGTATCTTTGATTTCAGGGCCTTCTCTGCTTCTTCTTTTTGCTATTCTACAGTCAAAAAATGACCTTCCACATTTTCCTATCCAGTGAAGCTTGTCAAAAAGAAAAATATATCCTCTCCTCTATCACTCATTTTGGTTACAGTACGCTGTAGTTTCTTCCATTTCAGGTGTTAAACTTGTTAAGAAATCAAAAGCCACATTTCTTTAACAGAAAATAAACATTTAAGAAGAGAAAACTCACAGGTGGAACACTACAATCCAAAAAAGCATCACTTGGGCTAACAAGAACCCAATTATGTTCTCTGAAAATAGGGGTTATGGTTGTTTTCCTGTATAACTGGAGTCACTATTATAAGAAATTGTCCCTCCTGAAGCAACAACTGCCAGTCAAAGAATCCAACATGTCCCTGCGTTGCAACTCAGTTCTACAACGTTGTCCAGGAATAGCAGTGATAGCGACATTTTGTACATGGGGATTAACTTCAGAGCAGCTGAACACGTGTCATTCATGACGGGTCATGATGTGCTTGAGGAAGCGGGCATCGTTTGGCCTGTTTGTTACCACGTGAACAGATCGCCATTCTCTATCGAGAGGAAGCAGTCCATGTTATAATTAGCTCCAGGAGGTCTGCCTCTGTCCTCCAGACCAGCTGGACTATCTGAATTTGTAGACGTTGGTTTGGTCCTCAGACTCAGTTGCTTCTCCGCTTCATCCCCTAGCCCGTCACCACAGTCTTAGAAAGAGTGTCTACTTCCGGAAGCGCTTGAAGAGTGGATGGATGCTCTTGCTTTGTGCAGAGGCTTTGCTGCCCCGGCTCTGATACTCCATATAGACGGAGTCGTCTGCACCCGACATGGAGCTCATGGTGCCTGTTCGCCTTGAGAACTGATGAGGAAGCGGGCAGGAAGAAGAGTGAAGAACAGTTGTGAACATGTCATGTCAGGATTTTTTGAGTTCCACTTTAGGATTAGAGCTCACCTGTGGTCGTGTGCCCACCTCCCCTGCCACCACCTCTTCTTCAGCATCCAGGTCTGACGCAGCCAGGACCTTCTGGAGCAGCTGCTGTTGCTCGTCTCTGGTGGAGAACATTAAATCTTCTTCTTCCATTCCTGCCAACTTTGTGATCACCTTTTGAAGGAGGGAACATTTAGACAGTATGTAAGATGGATAATCATATTACAGATCAAGCTGGAACTAAATACTTCTCACCTTCACGGTTGTGAAATCAAAATATAGCGATGCTATAACTCATGCAGTGCCCTTTGTTTGAGGGGCTATTTAACATCTATCTGACTTTAGTCTTTGAGCTCTTACTTTGAAATCAGGCCTCGAACTTTGAGCCCAGACTTTGATCTCTGAGTTCAAACTTTAATCTCTGACTTTCTAATGACATCACTACACAACAACAACAACAACCCCTCACTCTATCTTAGCCATCGCAATATTTGTTTGAGGGTCTGGGCCATGGGGTCCCAACAATCTCTGGCTTTGCTCTCCCTCATTGTGCCTGTCATCTCAATCATTGCAATGGCCAAATTCTGAATTTTGACTGCTTTGATCTCACCCACCGCACGCATGCACACGCACGCACGCGCGCGCGCACACACACACACACACACACACACACACACACACACACATTGAGTCAAGGAGCTATAGAGAGACAGGCAGAGATTTATGTACCCAACTTTTCACCTTGTGGAATGTTATCATTTACATGAAGTTCATTTAATAATGTCCAGTTTTCTGCCGATTTAAACTACTTTTTGGAAGTGGAAATAATTTCATTGTAATGCAGTTTATTTTTAAGATTAATTCTAATTTCTTTCCCCAGTAAAATCACTCAAATTTCAACAACTTCGCAGCCCAGCAAGAGTGGATCTCATTAATCCAAATAAATCGCATCAGATTCCAACACGTCTCAAGTGTTAAACTGCAATTGTAACAGACTCTGAAAACCTCCTTTCCTTCAGGCCACTGCGACTGGAAACTAATGTGAAAACACAATGCTGCTTTCAGCTTCAACCGGGTTTACATTTAGAATTGGTCTTGATCTTTCCCTCCATTTCTCCTGCAACTGGTAGTGTTCGTGTTTTGGACAGAATCTGGACTTGTCATCATCATTGTGACGTGCATGTTATCCCTACTTGCAAACCTATTTCCTTCCTTAAAGCTGTAATCGAAGAGTATCTGATTTGTAACTTCAAAATTGTTCAAAAATTGGGTTGGAAACTGAAGTGACATGGATGTATCGTGCTGGTTTAAAACCAAGACAGCGTGAGTCTAGATGATCTGGATGAAAGTGGCAGCGTACATTTCAGCAGAGACACAGATAATGAGAATATTGTGTGGAAATTATATAACACAGCAGAGGGGACCATACCTTAAAGCTGTAGCCCTGGTCCACCAGGAACCTCTGCCTCTTGGTAGAGTAAGCCATCTCCTGGGTGTCTTGAGACACCAGCGAATAGAAGTAAGCATTGTACTCCTCCGCTACCATTCCTAAACAGACAGACAGGTGCAGGGTGAAGAATGGCTGTCTTTGTTCATGCAGGACAGTTAAGTCAGCATGTGCCCTGCGTGAGAAAACACATGAAGCAAAACAGTGTTCTGTTACGTTTGCTCACAGTGACTAACCTTTCTTGGCGCGTAAGACTCTACCAAGCCTCTGGGCCTCCTGCCTACGCGATCCGCCGTGAGAGGAGATCTGGATAAGGACATTGGCTTCTGGCAGGTCAAACGAGGTGTCGCCAACCTGTTGGGATCCAAAGGCGTTGAACAAAACCAAAGACCTGCAATATTACTGCTTAATCATAGGAAAGCTTCTGTGAGACGAAGCATCCCTGAGAAAGTGCAAATCTAAATTTCTATCCAGCCCAGAATGTTGAGCTACTTCATTTATTATAATCAAGTACTCCGTCTCATAAAATGGACTCATCAACCGACGTCACTAAGAATGAGAGCTGTGAGCTGATATCTGCTCAAAGAGTTTTAAAATCATCTCTGACAAATGCAGATGGATGCTACGTCACTGGAGCCCTCAGATTCCAGTTCTGAGCTTGTCTATAAACTTGGCTTCACACACATTTTTACCATTACATTTCTGGGACTTCCACGATCGCTGGAATAATTCCATTCATATACACTGTCTGACATTACTGTTCATATGTGAAAAATAAATCCGATTGATTCATAGAAAAATGCACCACCTCGTATTTAAATAAAATGAATGAAAAACTATGAAGTTTGATCCAACATGAGAGATTACTCTGAGTCCATCTTAAATGAACCACCCGTACTTCAAATGTCCATCACTCTTCCCAAATTTTCTGGAATATTTAGGTTTCAAATACTTTTCTAGGCTTATAAACCCGCCATTTTCAAATGTAATGATAAAACCAAACCCCGATATGCATGCTGACAACTCCACTTCACACAGCAGTCAAACTCACAGGGGAAAAAAGAAGGAATGCTGGTCATTCCTCTGGAGGCCCGGGTGTGCCCCCTACTGGAGGCACTAGGAGACTGGACGAATCCAAAAGTGCATTCATAAATCCATAGTACTATAAATATGTGCTTACCTTGGAGATGAAAATGGTGTTGATCTTGGGGTTATGTTTGAAGTTCTGTAAGATCTGCATCCGTTCCCCTTGAGAGGTTGGCCCGTAGATGTAAGGCCTTGACAGAACAATGGCAGAGAAGTTAAAAATAGAGAAATCAGGGCTGAGACACTCAGCGAGGCTGAGACACTGTGAGAGGCTCATTTCATGAAGAACGCACTTGTTGAGGCGAATTGCATATTCTTTCAAGGCAAAGACGTTATCAGCAAAAACGATGATCTTGTCGTTGCGACGTTCGTGGAAACGAATGAGAAACTGGCAGGCACGGAACTTGTTGGGATTCATCGTGTAAAGAAGGATGCGCTTCTTAGTCTTGATGGCAACGTACTCTCTGTAAAACTCTGGAGACATTGGACACCAAACCTGGGATGCGAGACAATAAAAGAACCATCGTCATTTATCATATATCATATTATTTTGGTGACAAATTAGGCTTTCAAAACTTATGAAAGAAAGCCAAAATGATGATTGTGCAGCCTTCAGTTTCCTACTGATGCTTTGTTTTATCATGTGTTGTAAGTCTCCTTCTCCTTTACATCATTGTGCCCTGACAAGAGCCCACGGAGGTCTATACATCAAGGTAATAATGACTGTCACTCTTTATCATCTCATTTATTCCTTTTTTTTTGTACATACATCTTTTATTAAATGTGAAAGTTAAAGCAAATCTACAAGCAAAAGCTCCAAAAATGTTTGTCGTTTTCAAAGTCATTAAGGAATCATCATGTTTTTCTCAATATTAGCCTGCTAACCATGTTTATGGTTTTTGCCATGATCATGGAGCCTTATTAAAAAACTGAAAGAGCCCTTTCAGAGTGCTTCGCATCTCAATGACAAGTGTTTTAATGATAGAAGAAAAACAATGCTCGTCTTTGGAAAAGGTTGAAGAAAGAACAGATGTCAAATTTTACTTGGTAAAATTCCCTGTCTAGAAATCTGGGACTCACCTCTGCACACTGCACTTTAGCAATGTAGCCATTGTTCTGCAACTCCATCCAGTTTGCTTCATAAAGCTTCGGTCCAATCAGGAAGTTGAGGTCCACAATCTTGTCGTCTTCCCTGACCAACGTTGCCGTGAGCCCCAGTTTGCAGTGAGCCTGCACGATGGTCAGAACACGACGAAACATCTTGGCTACAGGAAGAAGATGGCGGGATGATGTTAGCACGAAGTCGGTGTCAGTGAAATGGGTGTCCATATTCAGTTCATGTGCACTAAATTCATAGTCTACCAAATGTTCTTGTCATAACACCATTATGTTGACCAGGTAACATGGGGTTTTAAGCCATTATGAGATAATGACTGACCAGGAATGGTGTGTACTTCATCCAGGATAATCAGACCCCACTCCTGGCTACGCATCCACTCCATGACCCTCTCAGCCTCCCAGGAGCGCTTGGTGGTGTGACCGAGCATAGAGTAGGTGCTGATGGCCACCGAGCAGCCGATGGGCTTGTCTTTAGCATCGGAGGTGAAGCGGCAGATTTGAGAGTCATCGATAGTGGACCACATCTTAAACTGAGCCTTCCACTGCTCCACTGACACTGAGGAGTTCCCCAACACCAGGCAACGCTTACGCACCGTGCACGCTGCCGTCACACCCACCAGAGACTTACCCGCTCCTGGAAAACAACAGACACAAAAAATAAGCCAGCATCTTTTAACAAAACACATTTATGATGCAAAAATAAGAATAACAATCATTTATAACTTTGAACTTTTCCATGAGTCAATAATTAAAAAAAAAAAAGCTGCAAGGGTATGAACCCTCAATTCTACAATGAAGCCATTTCAACTTTGTATTTTTCCTGCTTTGGGAGGGACTTATTCTGTTTGACCCATGTTCCATCCCTAGGCTGATTGATACTCTAAATTGACCGTAGGTGTGACTGTGAGTGTGAATGGTTGTCTGTCTCTATGTGTTGGTGCTGCGGTGGACTGGTGACCTGTCCAGGGTGAACCCTGCCTCTCACCCAAAAACCGGACAGGATAAGAAAATGGAAAGTGGAAGAAAATGGATGCCTGGACATGTTCCATTCCCTCCGAATAACAATTATGCAGCTGTCTCACCACAGGGCAGTACAATGACTCCAGAGCGAGCACGTCCGTTCCCAAACATCTTGCGCAGACTTTTTTCCTGGTAGGGCCTCAACACAGCTGTGGGCTTCAGGTCAATGTTGATATCTGGGTTGACCGAGTCGTTGCGAAAGTCATACTCTGCAAGGAGGGGGTACTCCAGCTGAATGCAGCGCTTCTGCAGCTCCTCAATCATCTCCTGCAGAAAACCAAAAGACAACAGGTCAACAGCATTCAACTGAAACTGGATTGAGAGGTCTTATGCGTGATTTTATTATCATGCTTTGCAAATCGGGGCGGCACGTTGCCTCACAGCAAGAAGGTTCCAGGTTTGACTCCCGGCTCGAGCACGGGATCTTTCTGTGAGGAGTCTGCATGTTCTCCCTGTTCCTGTGTGGGTTCTCTCCAGGTACTCCGGTTCCTCCCACAGTCCAAAGACAAGCTAACAAGGCTAATAGGGCCATAGGTGTGACTGTGAGTGTGAATGGTTGTCTGTCTCTATGTGTTGGTCCTGTGATGGACTGGCGACCTGTCCAGGGTGAACCCTGCCTCTCACCTGAAGGCTGCTGGGATAGGCTCCAGCCCCTCATGACCCTTAACAGGATAAGCAGTAGAAAATGGATGGATGGATTTGAAAATCAGCATGTGAGGCTCTATCTAGCTGAACCATCATGCATTCTTTTTTTTCCTAAAAGCTCCAACATCAATGTGAGGTAATAGTTTTTAAAAAAATTGTGAAATTCATGTCATGACCCCAACATTTAAAAAAAGATAATTTATATGTTTGATGGATTCATAATTAGGGGGAAATGGAGAAAAAAAATCAAATGAATACCTGGCGAATCTCAAAGGACACAGTCTGAGTCTCCTCCTCCTCCTCTTCCTCCTTGTCCATCTGCTCATAGTAGCTGAAGATGTCCTCTGGGACCTGCTGGGTGGAGGTTTGTCCATCGCTGGGCTGCTGCGAGGTAGATGCCCCTCCCCTGTCTGGAACAGACTTGGAGATCTGTTAGAGGGGGACATTTGTTAGAGACCATTCTTTGTTCAGATGAGTTTCTTTCCATTAGTTTTGATGATAATTATAGTTCAGAAAAACCTTTGTCTGATGAGATTGTTCAGTTCCTGCATCTGAAGGCATTCATCCTCATGACATATTATAACATTTTTGCATTGTGTTTTATTTGCATTTTGAGGAAAAGGCTGAAAGTCCTGCCTCTGCATATTCACATCCCAGTGTATCTGGAATGTGAATATGCAGTGCGAGAAAAAAGCAGATGGTTTTGTTTCTTTCCAATAAAGATGTCCTAGCCTGCTCTGTGACGGTGGAAGGGCTGAGCAATGTGTTGTTGGCCTGATAAAACCACCAGCCCAATTCCATTTGAACAAAGATTCACTTATTTGTTCCATTTCCAATTTATATTCTTCTGTTTCCCAACCAGTCAGCAGTCAACAAGGAAGAGAGACAATTTTACAAGGTTACCAAGCAGCAGGGATAAGGGACGAGGTATGGAAGGAAATCGGGGAGTTTACAAACAGTGTACAAATCACAGTAATTGATTGTTGACTGAGTAGTGATGGAGGCGGGTCAGCCTTACTGAACAAGGATCTAACTGAGGATTCAAACTTGCATTACTAATTTGCTGAGGGAGAAAAACACGTGGCAGGGAAAATGTACTCTGATGCCCTTCTTGTGCTGCAACATCGCTCACCCTACATGTGGACAACACGTTAAACTTTATCTGCTTGTGCTGAGTTGGTGAGAGTGAATTAAATGACCACTTTCAGTTGATACAAGTCTTGAACACACTGCTAAATGCCAATGTATTGGAAGCTTGTTTTCATGGGTACATTTTAAGAGAGGTAAAAAAAGCACTGTTATTTTCTAAGTTTGGCAGAACAGATGACATAATAGATGGCCTACAGCAGACTTGCTGTGGATGACTTCAGTAATGAGTTCAGTGTCTGTTCCGTCTGCAGCACGTAGACGACATTCACGAATCACGTTGTCCTGCAGAAGCCGCTGAATCACATCAGGGAAGGCACTCTCGACAAAATACCTGAGGTAGACGGACAAGACGGTTAGAGTGCATCAGGGCTGATAGATGCTGTGATCACACGAGGAACTCTACCTGTTGTGCTTGAGTACCAGCTTGACTTTACCGTAGCTTACGGTGCAGAGCTGACAGAATCAGACAGATTGAAAACAGTGAGAACCAAAACATTTTTCACATTAATTACATGCATTTGAAAATTCCTTGTTCACTGCTTTTAGGATATTGTCTCATTCTGACCTTGATGAACTGCACGATTCCCTCAGGCACAGAAGTCTTGCTGAGTTTCTGCAGGTACTCCACAATGTCAGAGGTCTGCAGCCCCACGCTGACAGCTGCGTACAGGGAGTAGGCTGTAAGCTTGTACTCATGGACGTGGTTAGGCCTGCACACTGGCTCTGCAATGGCCACTAAGAAATCCTGGGCATATTTGTAGACTGGTGAAAATGCCTCCAGGAAGATGTGTCCATCTGGAGCCTGAAGCAGAGAAAAATGTTAAGTGACCCTGCATAAGAACGTTGAGAACAACCCAGAAGAGACAGAAATCATGTCTTACCACCCAGAGGGGCCGTGAGGAGTGATCATTCTTTAGACTCATCTGAGCCCGGTAGTCTTTGGCTCCGTACTCGTCCAGCTTGGTGGTGGATTCCTCCACCTGTTTCCCAGCAGCAGCAGGTATGGCCTCCTGATTCTTGCCTCCCCCCACTTCATCATCGTCTTCTTCCTCTTCTTCATAATATCGCTTTTTGGACTTCTTCTCTGTAGTGCAAATATATCAATTAAAACAATATAGGAGGGGAGACAAATAAGTCACACAAAATTATAACGGCAGATTCTCTGTGATTTCAGTCTAAAATCTGAGTGCAGAATATTTTGCTACTTCTGCCTTATCCTGGCTGATTCATGACGTTATAGTCCTTTTCATTTCAGTTTCTGTCAATGTCAGTTACCCTGACATTGGCGGCACATATTGCTAATGATCCAGACAGGCTCATAAACGTATATTCATATAAAGGGGTTTCTCGTCAGGATATAGTTCATTATTTGAATAGCTGATCAGAACAGAGATTTGTAGCCTGGAACGACCACCTTTGGGACTCACGTTATAAACGTAAGTAACGTTAATAACCAGTGAATTACCTTTAAATTAAACGTACAGCCTTTTAGCAAGCTCGAGGAGAACCTAGCAGCAGGTGTGGAAAGTAACCACCAGCAAACATAACTTAGCGGGTTAAAAACATAGCATTAGCTACCCACCTCCATCTCCTTTACCCTTTTTACCCATTTCACCGTCTTTAAAACAGGTAATATAATTTAAACCATATCAGTAATCTGGAACTTCTACAAATACATCCTATGTGATGTGATCATACAGTCTACGGGTAAGATTCAGTCGTTCTCCCCCGTCTTCTTCTTCTTTAAGATCAATTGGCGGTTATGAACTAACGCAAAAGTACATTACCGCCATCTACCGGGATGGAGTGCGAAGACATGAACATGACAGAGGGGGTGGGTTTAAAATGGGACAGAAGTCAAAATAAAACCAAACTATATCTTTCGGAGTAAAGGAGTTGTTAAGAGTATCTCGGGTCTTGCTTGTGACTCAAGGTAAGATGAAGTTCGAACCAAGATGTTTGTTTGACATGGAGTGACTGACAGAATGCATTTTTCAGAAATGGATGGATGGCACAATGCTCTTTTGTGTTTTTCATCTGTTTGCCAGAATGTTCCATTTTTGCTTTATTTGAAATGTGAGGTCGGCTACACCTCTGTAACCAGCCATGCATGGCTGTGCTGAAGCATCACTTCCACTGTAGTTGATTGAATTCTCTCGTTGATCGAACTGGTCTTTGTAGCCCTTGTTTTCCTTATCGTAGAGCATCAGTTTATCAGGGTTCATGCAGTTCCATGCAGGCTGAACTGCCTGTAATGAGAGTCACGGCACTTTCTGAAATCACTACTTAGTACGGAACAAAAATATAAAATTCTGTTGTGCAGTTTCTCTATTAAAGGGTTTCGCTACTCAAGGGGGAATTCGGAGTAACCAGTGGAGGGCACCGTGACGCCTTGGTTGCGAGTAATCTGCCGAAAAATTAAAGAAGAGTGAACAAACGCGCATGCGCACTTCGAATCAACATGGCGGCAGACCGAGGATAAGTTGTTTTGTTAATTGTATTTAGCGTTTACCATCAATTATTAATCAATAACATACAGGGAGTCACCGTTTACTAGACAGCGGTGCGTGTTATCCGTCGCTAATATGGTGTCTCGTAAATTCAACGGCCCTGCCTTACCCCCGATGTTCAGGAAGGAGAGTGACGAAGACTCCGACAACGACAAAGACTGTAAGTGTCATCTCCCGGCAACACACCCTGTAAAATAAATATCATATGTGTGATCATGTGAAACCATCCACATTCCTCAAAGTTGTCTGTCCTTCGTCATGTGTCAGTTGTGGGTCCAGCTTTGCCTCCGGGTTACAAGAGAGGAGAACCGTCCAGCTCATCAGAGGAAAGCGAGCCGGAGGTGGCGGTCAAAAGAGCCAAGACAGGACACGCGGCTGGAGACGGAGCTACAGAGTAGGTTAACCAGGCTAGAAGTTATCTGTCCAAATGTCCCGACCAAGAAAATATTCGTAGCTGTCTTTTGACAGGGCGGAGAAATCAAGACTTGTAGAAGAAGAAGATGATGGTTTCTTCGGGCCAGCGCTGCCACCAGGATTTAAGAGAAAACAGAGCTCACCAGAGAGGTGAGTTAAGTATTCTAGAAAGTGTTAGGAAGCAACAATGTTGAATCTTGGATGAGAAATTTGATTGCAGGTTTTTGAAGAAGCTGTAACTTCATAGTGTTCCCTCAGGCCACCTGTGCTGGGACCAGCTTTGCCTCCTGGGTTCTGCAGAGATGACAACAGTGAGGATGATGAAGATGGGGAGGGCTTCTCAGGACCTGCCCTACCTCCGGGGTACCAGGCTGACCCGTCCAGCAGTGAGGACGAGGAGGTCATCGGACCCATGCCATCCACTGGCCCGGTTCAAGATACAGTGGCTTTGGACATTGAACGCAGGGCACAAATGATGAAAGACAAGCTGACTGGACAAGTAAGTCCCAGCTCCTGATTCTGACGTTCTACAAGTCTTATATTTGGACTTTTTAAACGGTTGATGGAAAAAATTAGATGGTAGACATAAAAAAAACAAAAATAATAATCTTAAAAAATCAAACATCAGTCGAAATATGTATTAAAAAGAATCAAAGTTACACATAAACACAGAAGGTGTGTGTAGTAGAGATGTAATAATTGTATGAAAGTATACATGACACCTTTGTGGGAACCTGTTGAATTTTTTTCTCACTGTCATTTAAATCCTTTTTTTTCTGAATTGTGAGCAGTGGCATCCTGAACTAAAATTTAGTTTTATTGAACTGTGGTTAAAATAATGACATGTTGGCAAGGCGATAGGATTGTCGTATCGTCTAGTTCTCATCACATAAACCCCACCACCATGTACCACCACTGCATATCCGTGTTAACAGGACTCCCCCAAGGCTGTGACCAGGGAGTCGTGGATGACTGAGCTTCCTCCAGAACTGCAGCACATTGGTTTGGGGGCTCGAACTTTCAAGAAGAGGTCGGGTCCGGAGAAAGGCGACCGCTCCATGTGGACAGACACACCTGCAGACAGGGCACGTAAAGCCATGGTAGGTTTAACCCACACATTTGTTCTTAAATAAGTTTGTATTGTACTTAGTTCTAGAAATTGTAGGTAGTGTGCATCCTATTTTACCTCTCAGTCATTCATTGAGTTTGTTCTCAAATGATAGGAGCACGTTGAGAGGAAGAAAAAGGGTGAAGTCAAGCAGGACAGTGCCCCACAAGTCTCTTGCAAGGATTTGGAAATGGCTGAGAAAGTTTCCAAGTATAATGTAAGTGTTGCTCCCCATCATCAATGTCTCCATACTCAGATGGTGTGTACATTTGACATATGTTGACATTAAAACTCTCACTCTCCCTCTCCTTGTCATCAGGAGTCTAAACGGGCTGAATCTCTGATGAGTTTGCACACCAAGAATATAAAGGAAAAAGCAAAGCAGGAGGCGGACAAGCCAGTGGAGCGAAGGCCCTTTGACCGCGATGCAGACCTGCAGGTCAACCGCTTCGACGAGGCGCAGAAACAGCTGCTGCTGAAGAAATCTCAGGAACTGAACACACGGTTCTCCCACAGCAAGGACCGAATGTTCCTGTGAGAGATGCTCAAAATCGTGTTTTGTAGGAAGAGCGTGTTAATAGTTGTACACTATCTGGCTAAAAGTTTCAAACAGGGCTTCAACAATGTGTTACAGAAAAGGAGAAGTAAGTGGTGTGGTGGGGTGTGTGTCAGCTCAGCTAGACTGAAAATCATACGGTGACATCACTGACATTCTCCTTCATGAGTGATTAATTCAGTGTCTTGCTGAGAGCAAATGTTTCCAGCGGTGATCAAGGAAGTCGAGGTGAGTGTTAGGCATTGTGCTGGAAGAGGAAACGTTGCAGCAAATGGAATTCATTGTTTTTCTCTTCTGATGAATATCAAGAAATCCTCTGAGGTGGGGAAAACAGCTGTTAAATTCTGTTTGGAAGTTACTTTCACCTGCTATCTGAATTTTCCTTGGAACTAAAGGTTAATAATTTTATTTCTTCCAGGAAAGTAATAACTAACATGATGTTAAACAATCTTACAATATTATAACCATGATATTTGATTTGTTATTATAACTACAGTTGTTAAAAAGACTTACATGTTCACCCTAATGAAATAGTTGTCTTTGTGGCAGAAACATATCAAAGGTCCAATTTTGAACCTTATTCTGCTACATTTATATTTTCATTTTGTGAATTACTCTTTCAATTTTTTTTCTCCTTTAGTAATGTCACTCTTTGTAAAATGGAAATATTGAAAGACTTACCGGGAATATCAGAGCTTTTTCTACAGATTGTTGTTAAATGTGATGTCACGTTATTTGTTGTTTAGCAATTTTGAAAGTGTCTTCTTTGTTTTTTGTTTTTTAGTTTGTTAAAAAAAAAATTGTTGGTAGACATTCGTCTGTTTTTTTCTTCTTCCTGCTATCCATGACATGATTAAGGATTTTATTTCTTCACTGAAGTGTCAATTTCTTTCTAATATCAAGATTGCAATGTTTAAGATTTATAAGTATTTTAAGTACTTACAGTTAAACCTTTTTTAATAGTGCAATACCTCCGAACAAACTGCTGCCAATTTCACTTTCAGTCGGTGAGAGACAGAGTGTAACCACCTTTTACATCTTCCAATGCAGCGCATAGAATGACGGATCAATCTTTATGGATCACTCCTGTACAAGAGCTGTGCAGAGCTCAGGAATGGCCATTCAGAAAAAGTTAGCGGTT
This sequence comes from Aulostomus chinensis, assembly GCF_037954235.1. NCBI lineage: Eukaryota > Metazoa > Chordata > Actinopteri > Syngnathiformes > Aulostomidae > Aulostomus > Aulostomus chinensis. The sequence continues at coordinate 14,546,978 of NC_141321.1, read as the reverse complement.
TTACTGTCAGCTCTAAATAGTTTGGCTTTTTGTTCAATAATTTTGACTCAGAAATTTAAAAGTGGTCAGGATTGAAAGCAAAATAGCCAGTTAATGAAACAAGGAAGGGACATTTTTCCAAACTAAAGTAAACTTAGGGAAGATGTGGTCATTCACTGACAATTCGTTGTGTACTCGTTTAGTTTGCTGGCAAAACTGAAACCATTTCTCTAATTTCCAAAGAAAAAAGTAACTTAAATTAATTGCATGCCTTTTTTACTTCAGCGATAAACTTTTCTTCTCTCTTACTAACAGGCTGGCAACTCCAGTCGTCCTCAAAATTATTCATACCTTTGCTAATTCTTGTGATTTTTTTCATTTAGTGATGAAATAAATGCATGTTTTCAAATTTGTGTATTAGCTTTATGTGACCAACAATTGAAAGAATGACAACAATACGAAATTTTAAAAAATACATATATTTCTGGGTTATTTTATTGATGGAGTACCAAAAAAGGCCAAGTTCAAAATTATTCATACCCCTGACAATGTTTCAACAAACATGTGCCAAATGTGGTCATTTTTGTCCAGTAATTCCTTCAAGATGTCACAATGGAATAAAACCTTTTATTTACCTTATTGGCCAAATGCTAAAGCGAAAAAAGACATGTTTCCAGAAGAGTGTAAATAGTGGGAAAGTGTTCAGGTCATTGTCAATTTCTGGTCATCATGGTAAAGAAGAAGGAGCTCAGTGAGGACCTACGTCAGCGTCTTGTTCGTACCCACAGTGAAGGAAAGGGTTACAAGGCCATTTCCAAGCAGTATGGTGTCCCTGTCTCAACCGTCAAGAGCATCATCAACAAGCACAAGAGGTTCAACTCTGTCAAAAACCTCAGTGGGCGTGGCCAAAAGCATAAGGTGTCCCCCAAACTTGCCAGGAAAATCTGCTGAGAGATCAACACCAACCCACGGACCACAACCAAGGCCCCAATTCAAACACTTGAGCAGACAGGGACAAAGGTGTCACGGTCCACCATTGAGCGAGTTTTGCACAGAGGAGGTCTCCATGGACGTAAACCTTGGAAGATGCTGCTGCTCAGGAAAAAACATCTGGTAGCTCGCCTGGCCTTTTGTAGAGGTCATCTGAAGCAAGAGCCCAGCTTTTGGTCAACCATCCTGTGGTCTGATGAGACAAAGCTGGAGTTATTGGGCCACATGGATACTCAATATGTCTGGAGGAAGAAAGGAGAAGCCTATAGACCAAAGAACACTGTGCCCACTGTCAAGTATGGTGGTGGAGGCACAATGCTATGGGGATGTTTCTCTTCCAGTGGCACAGGGACTCTCGTCAAGGTCCAAGGTACCATGAAAAAGGAGGATTACATCAGGATACTTGATGAACATGTCAAGGAATCTGCTGTGAAACTCCAGCTTGGCCAAAAGTGGATGTACCAGCAAGACAATGATCCTAAACACACTGCCAAGGTAGTGAAGAAATGGTTCAAGGACAATAACATCAATGTCCTGGAATGGCCAAGTCAAAGTCCTGACCTCAATCCCATTGAGAATTTGTGGAATCACTTGAAGACCAGAGTGATGGCGAGGAAACCAACCAACCTGACCCAGCTTGAGGCATTCGCCAAGGAAGAGGGGGCCAACATCCCACAGGAGACATGCAAGAAGCTTGTGGACACGTACAAGAATCGTCTGAAAGCAGTCATAAAGAATATAGGCTATGCCATTGACTGTTAAATAAAGACGATGGACTAGGGTATGAATCATTTTGAACATGGCATTTTTTTGGACTCCGTTAATAAAATACCCCAGAAATATTTTTTTTCTTTCATTTTATATTGTTGTCATTCTTTCAATTGTTGGTCTCATAAAGCTGAGACACAAATTTGAAAACATGCATTTATTTGATCACTAAATGAAAAAAATCACAAGAATTAGCAAAGGTATGAATAATTTTGAGGACGGCTGTATAAATTTGCCTTTCAACAAAGAGAAATTACATCCGAATAAACAAACGGCAAATGTTTGGACCTTCCGGGCCGCCGTACATTAGTCTATCATTGTACTACGCACGCGTGTGGAAGTCGTATCGATAAGCTATCTAAAACAAAATTCTTAGCTGCCATGTCAGAGAAAGGAGAAGTGGATTTAACTGGTGCCAAGCTGAATACAGGCGTATGGCTTGTAAAGGTTTGTACATTTGTTATCTATCGTGGATTCATTCATTTATTAATTGAAACGAGGCTACGGAGCAGCTGCTCTAGCCGAGCATCTCCCGCTGCTTGTTAGCGGGCTAGCTAGCGAAGTTAAAAGTTCTTTTTTCGTCTCTCTTAAGTTCGGACTCAGTTTCCGGTTGCAATTTTGTAGTGACTGCAAAGGAAAATTTTGTTAAATTGTCTTAATTTTATTTCAGTTAATGGAAATGTGATAATTAAGCCGAAAACACAGCATGTTTTGCACCACCTGCATAGTCTAAATATATGTACCTCACATGATATATACATATACCATTAACATCTTCTTTTCCTGTTGATTTAAACGATATCTGCACAGTTGTACACTGTTACTGTTTACACTACATGTAACTGCTATAACATCATACTGACAGTGCATATAAGTTGTTGTGTCACTCAACATTTACACATGGAAATATACTGAAGCTGCCATTGCCTGCATGTGTCATACTATATTGATAATAGGGGTTGGAATATTGATGTCATATTGTGACAAAATGCACATACCTATTTAACAGTGATTAGGGTAGGTTAGAAGAAGAATGTCCTTCTACACATGCCTCTTCTTCCAGGTACCCAAATATCTCTCTCAACAATGGGCAAAAGCAACAGGCAGGGGCGAGGTGGGGAAACTCAGAATCTGCAAGTATGTGAAACAGTTACCTATCAACCAGTCTGTCAAGTTAATTTACTTTGTCTGTGTTGGTATGTCATGCATAAGATTGGGGTTCTTTTGAAAAGATACTGTAATAGAAAGGAGGTGTTAACCATAAAACTTTCAGATTGTTTTTCCAACGGGTGCATAGATGTTTGTATTCCACACAGTTCTTGTAAATACATTCATTTTAATGTTGTTCATCATTTTCAACTTTAAAGGAAAGGGAACCAAGGAAAAGCTGAGGTAAGTGATTTTTTTCTTAATCTGCCACATTTGCATGTAGACAGTATATACAGTGCAGTATTTGGGGTAGTATTTGTACTTGCTTTGTTTGGATGTCTTGACATGGTTTCGCTCCACTCATCACTTTTTAAAGACAGGCTTAGGGAGGCAACTTCCAAAGTTTGAAATGTGCACATTTAAACTTGCCTTTCCAGGTGTCTTTCACATTAAATGAGGAGTTGACCGTGATTGAGGGAATAGAAGACAAGACAGTGTGTGCGCCTCGAGAGCACCCATTCACTATGCAGACAGTTGGAGGCCAGGCGTTGGCGGTCTTCACTGAAAATTCATCAGGTGAGCTTCTGGGTTTAAAAAAAAACAAAAACATTTTAAGCCCAGCTGGACGATACCCAAAGTGTTGATTCCTTATCGGCTATGAAATGAGGCACAGTGCACAGAAATGATCTTGATTCGTCTTCCGTGATGTGAACCAACTGTTTGCACCACAGTGCCCAGGTAAGTTGTGTGTAATCAGTTGGTGGAGGCGCTCATGTGTGCAGCTTGCTGTCTTTATTCAGTCTTTATTGTGCCTGCTCTGCTCTCAGCAGCTTTCTCCTTGAGTGTGAGGTTGTCCTCAGACTCAAGTGTGTGTATAAGAGATGCGCATAGTGGATAGTTGAACTCTCACAGGGAAACAGGAGAGAGTTGTCCTGTCGCCAACCTCACCAGTTTGATCTGGGCTTCTGTTTCTACATGCGAGAGACACGGGTGTGTGTGTGTGTGTGTGTGTTTGTGTGTGTGCGGTCAGTCATTCATGGTTTGATCTTTTCAGTCCTCTTGCCAATCACATCAGCAGTTTGGGAGTTGTTCAATATCAACTCAAATCATCACCGCATTTGGAGTTGATATAATCACTGCATGGGTTTTCTTTGGTTTGAGTTTCACCAGCCTTGTCTGCCCTCTGAAGGGAATGTGTGTGTTTTGCTCCGATGGGTGGAGGTAAGCTTGTGTGCTACTACGCATTTGCTGGGACAGTGTGTGTGTGTGTGTGTGTGCCTGCGCATGCACACACACCTGTCCAAGAAGGCAGCTGCTAAAACTATCAGTGCATCACAAAGTCCAAAATTCGAAAGATTATAAGGCAAATAGTGAGTGGAAAAAAATGCATTGAATTTTCTCAATTTTAGTAATCTAGAGGGACAAAAATCCACAGTATACCTACCTTTAAAAAGTCATAGTACTCCTGTGTGTGCAGCCCTGTCATGGATGTGTACCTGTGCTGGCTTGTTGCGAGGGCATGCTTGCTTTGCCTACGTGTGTGTGCTGGTGTGCCGAACTTTGACAGAATATACTGACCCTCTCTATGAGGTAGAATGATTTTGTGTGCAACTAAACCCTGGGTGTGGTTCTGATTTGTTCGACCCCCCCCCCCCCCTTCCTTCCGTCTTCCGTTCCCTATATTTTTATTTTACCATCCCTCCCTCCCTTCCTGTAGGCCAGTCAGAAGAGAGATCTGACAGCGGCAGCTCAGGTTCGGGGGCAGGGGCTGGTCCAGGTGAGTTCACCATTTCGCCAGCGAGTGATTTAGTCATATCACTGGGAATTAGGGCTACTTATCTATGCAATTCAAATTTTCATATAATCGTGTTTACTAACATAGATGCTTTGGAACATACTTGTATGGAGACCGAAAAGTAACAATTAAGGCATCTCGCAAGACCAACTTTGCCTGGATACAGCACCATGACCTCTTGTCTCTTCAAGTGTGACATATCAATGCCCAGCTTCAATGCACTCCATCTTGACTTGAGGATGGAGGTGACTCAGGGTGTTTGCAATCAGTTGATGAGTTTGTCAACTTAGGACGGGGATGTCTTGGATTTGTGGAGTTTCCACAGAAGACTGTCGCTGGTAGCCACCTGCCTACATTCATGGTTCTACTGGGGTCAGTCAGGTGAAGAACATCTTTCTGTCCACTGCTGCTTCCAACGTCAGAGTGACGGTCGTACATGCAGACAGCCAAAATCCCAGTATAGCCGCTGGGTCGCTTTCATGTGTCTGGTGATGGACAACCTCGCAGGTGTAAAGTTGGACTATTAACAGAAGTGGCTGCTGGCTAATTTGCTAATTCACGAATGGACTGTGCTTTAGTCCCAAACTCATGTAAATCCCTCTGCATTTCATAGAAACAGAAGAATTTTGGAAATTGGGCTGTACAGTATCTATGTGGTCACAGGGCAGGGGCACGTTAGGCCCTAATATTGCTGTTTGACATAACTTCAGAATATACCACACACATGAAAATGGTCTGTTCTAAATCGTGTATTGCTTTCTGGCTCTCAGAAAGAATGAAAATAGTCAAATTCCCCCAAACTGCTGTCTACTCAAATATCTTTAACTAAATCAAATACATGCAGGCTGTTCTGCTCGATGTCCTTCAATTATTATTATTCTTTATGCCTTTATACACTGAGCCTCCCCTGAAACAGCCAAGGCCCCCCCTTTGGAGACCTTGCAATAGACAATAAAAACACACATGGACTTTGTATTCATTCATATAATGTTAGGGTGGGCTATTGGCGTCAGCAGATCGCTGTGATTTGTGAGTATATTTCTAGGTTTTGGTGGCATACTTTAGGGATGCACAGATCCAGTTTTTTCCAAATTCCAATATATATTTTTCCAGTTCCAAACTGATTCCAATAGCAGAGCTCGTTTGTCTCAAATCTTTCATTGTTTTCATTGGCATTATGGTTAAGGTTACATCCTGAGGTTGTTTTAAACCAAAGAGCACCTTTTTAATAAGTTGAAACAAAAATATACACTAATGTATTCAATTTAAATGGATTTCAGAGAAATTAGTTGAAATGCACATATGTATGTATGTATATATATATGTGTGTGTGTATATATATATATATATGTATATGTGTGTGTGTGTGTGTGTGTGTGTGTAGGGATCCATCACCCATTATGTTACATTTCATGGTCCAGCACAAGCTCTGGAATGGAGTCCGTTTTGTCGTCAGGTGATATGCAAATGTCCATATCAAGACCCGACTCTGGTCTCATATAAGTCCCGTAAAACTGAAGCATTCAGGTTTTCATAATACATCCCATACTTACTTGCGCATTATACAGAAGTGACATTTAAAACATTACCGATCTCTTTAAAGTATTCATCAAATAAACTAATCCACTACTTCAGGGACACACAGGTGGTGATTGTTCTGCTTGAACTCCTGCAGTGGCTGGAACATTGTAACTTTCAGCATAGTGTTATGGACTTGCAGGACAGACGGTGACTTCAGTTGTTGCTTAAAGGGCCGTCAACGGTTTGGAGGTTGATTTTTTTTTTTTTTTTTTTGAGGAGCTTTGGTTAAAGTTGTCAGTAAATATAATGATCGGGGGGGCTGTCCTTATCTTCTCTTGCATTTGCGGGACCAGGAGCACGTGAACAGAATGTCAAGTGTTTCAACTGATTAAATGATGAAGAATGCAGAAATAATGGCAGATTGTGGGTTCAATTTTTGTGCTTTCCTGCTGTGAAAGACCCTGGCTAGACCGGACATGCACAATGGGGATGGATGTGATTGTGAATATATTTTCCATTTTGTCCACAAAACATGTTTGCTTCCACCCATTATCTCTCAGATGAATGCAGTCACTCACCTTTCTGTGTACATGGCATGCACATTACATTGCGATTAACTTTGTTTTCCAGATAAAATAGCCTTGGAGGGAGTCGTAGTGCAGCGAGCCGAGTGCAGACCTGCAGTCAGTGAGAGCTACATGAAGCTGAAAAGGTGAACGGGTTTAAAATTTTAAACATCAATGTTTCTAGGACTGCAGGAATTGGTCTGTTTTAATGTGGAAAAGATTTGAAAAAATGTGGAGTTTATACTGCCAAATAACTGAAGTACTGAAATACATCGATACAACCTGTATTGTACCGTAAATTCCGGACGATAGAGTGCACCGTTATGTAAGCCGCAGATGCTTATTTTAGGGAAAAAGTCAACTTTGTACACGTATAAGCCGCACCGGTAAGTAAGCCGCGGTGCACGGCGGAAACACCTCGGCCGCCCGTTCTCGCGTTTTGACCCAGTCTTCCAGAGCGTTTTCAAGTCCGGGCCATCTGCTATTATGACCTCTGAAAGCTTTTGTCGTCTTTTTGCATTGGGTCAGTTCATCATGTTGCCGCCTCCAGCGTCTCACCATCGATTCGTTTATGCCAAACTTACGTGCTGCAGCTCTATTTCCATCTTTAACCGCCAGATTGATTGCCTTTAACTTGAAAGCTGCATCATAAGCATTCCTTCTTCTGCTCTCCATCTTGAGGGTGAGTACAAATGACTGAAAATATCGTGTGATGCTCTTTTTACACTGCACCGCGGCGTGGACTGGACGCTCCAAGTACTGTACTTAGAGAAATTACCATAACATTTGGCTAGGAATTTCCCTAAGTACGGTACCTGGAGCTACCATCAGGAACAAAAGGGAATTACTGCCCACTGCCCGCCACACCCCAGGGTGAAGGTAAAATCCTCGTATAAGACACACCGGAGCAGAAGCCGCAGGGCATGAAGCGTCGGAAAAAAGTCGCGGCTTATAGTCCAGAATTTACGGTATATGTACAGTTCAGTATTTCGGCAGTCAGATCCTTCTTATCGTCTTAACAGGTTACAGATTGAAGAGTCCTCCAAGCCTGTCAGACTCTCACAACAGTTGTCAAAAGCTGTCACCAGCAACTACAAGCCTGTGGCTAACCACGCGTACAACGTAAGCTATGAATTTCTAACTGGTCTTTTATATTTTCGAGCTGCTGTCTGTGTTCATGATTGTGCTAAATGTACCCAGTACATCCTGCCTTACATTCATGACTAATTTCCCGTGGACGTTAAGTTTCCTGCTCTAGCCCACTCAGTACAGACCATGTTCCAGTACCATTTGGTTGATGATCGCCTGTTTTACAATACCCACAGTTCCTTCATTTCTATGCAGTATGTCAATGCATGGGAACCAGTGAGAAACACGTAACTGATGCCAAGATTGAAAACCAGTGATATTTGATCTTTGTCTGTATCACAGCTTGAGTATGAGAGGAAGAAGAAGGAGGAGGGCAAGAGAGCAAGAGTTGACAAACAGCAAGTACTGGACATGTTGTTTTCTGCTTTTGAAAAGCATCAATACTACAACATCAAAGACCTGGTGGACATCACCAAACAGCCTGTGGTAAGACTTGACAAGATGCTGGGGCTGTTCCGCTAATGTTGGGGTGGTCTATGTTATGAAGTACCCCTCTTCAAGATATAGCAGTACATTTACATTTTACTGCTCCTCTTGTTTTCAGAGTTACTTGAAGGAAATCTTGCGGGACATAGGCGTCTACAATGTGAAGGGAACACACAAGAACACCTGGGAGCTGAAGCCAGAGTATCGCCATTACCAAGGAGAGGAGAAGACTGACGAGTAAGGCTACAGCGTCAGCACTTCCTGGTTGTAACCAGAGTTCATTCCTGATTTCCTTAGGTCAGGCCTCCAAACACAGTGGATGGTGTCAAGCAAAGGTTACTTTTCTTTTTGAGGGTGAGGTTGTTGCATCTGTTTACTTTTCAAGAGACTAGAATACATGACATTGGGGAACAAATCTAAGTGAACCGTGTCTCCCTGAGGCAGGTGTGTGTTTGTGTCACATCTCTGGCACACCTGGAGAGGGGGGAAAACCCACAATTTGATAGTTCTGTTGTCAGGGGTGCCACAGCTGCATTGATCCTGATGTACTTTTAGTGTTGAATTAATTTTGTCCTGATCTACGGGGTTGGAGGTTTAAATTCGCATCAAGATAAAAATTAAACTGCACCCTTCACCCATTCAACTAGTGATGTTCCAAGAGTAAAGCGCTTCCTCCGGAAAACTTGCAGGATAAAAAGCGCTTTGTGCAGTTCAGTTCTTACATGATCATGTGATCACAGGTTGAAGTTCCTGCTAGAAATGTGCACCAAGACTGCTCTACACTTAAAATGACAACTCTTTTTTGACATCTGCTAATTTGGATTAAGATTTCCTCCATTAAGTGGTCAGAATTAATTGTAGTATTGAAATTTATGTAATTTTAACTTGTTTGTATTGACTTTATGCAATAAATGTTTTAATGCCAACCCATTTCAAGTTCGATTTGAGTACAAGTACACAATAGTAGCCACGCAGCCGCTCCTCTTTGCTTTATTATTCAGAGTCCCGTTTTCACAGCAGTGAACTGTTACCAGATGGAAAAGTGCATTTGAAATGACCCAAATAGTCAGCAGTCTCTGAAGTTGCATTTTATTTTCCCAAAGGACACATTTTACTGCACACACTCATGCTGCCTGGGTGTATTTTCAACAAACAGCAGCTGTCAAATAGTTACTGACCCATAGAACTTGATCCGTTCTCCATCAGGTGCTTCATGGCCTACAAGAAAATGTAACATTAAATCAAATACAGAACCCCCCACCCCCAAAATAGTCATCCTGCAACACAGTGTGATGCTCTTACATCAAGAAGTCCATGAAGCAAAAAAATTCTAAAGGCTGCCTGCCAATGCTCTTATCATTTGCAACGAGTGATTCAATCAAATGTGCTGACTACAAGACCAGTGGGCGCAAACACAGTTGACACCAAGCTGGTAAAACTGATACCACATTCAAACATTACATATTACAGCCATGTCATGCAACTTAAATGTATTCCTCAATTCAATCTGTGCTGCTATATAATGTAGCAGTCAGGAAGCGCGAGGAAAGTTCAGTTTAGCATCTCTATGCAAACCGAGAAGCCAGTGGCACCTGCTTCAGGTCTATCAGTGGATGCAGCCCAACAGACAGCAAAGGTTTTGACCGTCACCGACCTGGTAAACCACTGCCGACACACACGTGTTTGAACACCTGCTGGAAGGCCTTTCCTCCAAAGTTCAGGCTGGGGAAAAAAAACAGAACGTGACATGTAAACTTAAGCTCAATTGTAAGTGGTTATGGAAGCTCACCGGGAAGTCTACATCGCTTTTACCCAGACCAATTATCGTCCCCTCTTCAATCCGTGACGCCATGTAAAAGGCGCGCAGAAAGCGCGGGGACATTTATTATTGCATCTGATTTATTAAAACCTGGGAACTCTCACAACAGGGAGCACAGGCTGTCAAAGATGCACGTTGTATACGAAAGGCAAACACTATACGATAAAGCTAAACATACATTTCTGAAGGATTTGTTGCAGAATGGCGGAATCAGACGTCCTGCTGCAGGACAGTTGTCTGGGATGTTCAGCTGACTGATGCACTCAGTTATCCAACATCTGGCTGGTGTCCATCACATGTCACACAACCATCTGGGGGGAGGACAGCAAGGAAAAAGGTCATGTATCAATTTAATTGCAAAGGAAATGCAATCTCATTAAATAAAAATGAAATAAAAGTTTCCATATTTAACTACTAGAATTGTTCTACAGGCTCATCAAGTAACTAGAAGCAGCAGCTACTTTAAATCGCCTAACTTCTGGTTAAGGGAGGTAATTACAATAATTAAACTGCCAATTCATTTGCTAGCATTATTCTTAAATCTTTATTGATCATATATAGCGGCAGTTTAAACGTGTAACATCAGTTTAAATGCATGTGTGCCAGCGTAAAGCACCTAAGCCCGTCCTGTCCTGGAGTCGCAGCCCCTCTACTGAAACCAAATGTTCATTACCCCTGCTCGAAACACTAAATGTAACAGTGCCACAATTTAGGACTTCCATTACAGCTGTGTTACTGCAGAGACACGCCAAAAAAGGCGCTCATGGGATGGAATGGCAGTGTAGCATTTAGCTATAAGTCTCTTGTTAGCATTTGATAGTTACGCTACAACTGGTAGAAGTGTGATTAACGGGAGTCGAAACCTCATTTATCAACCACTAGGTCCTCAGAAGCGTGGTCTTACATTTACCAACGCAAATGTATTTCGTTAAGTCATAATTTGGGCGAAAGAGCAGATATCTCCGTCTGACTAGCTAGCAAATCAACACGTGTTTTGTACTCGTGTCAAAGATAATGTTAGCAAACTCAAAATAGAGAAAAAAAAAAGATTACCCCAACTTCAGTTACTTTCTACTCAATGGCGTGTATTTTAATGCAAAGCTAACTCACAGCAGGTCGCGTTGGTAAAGAAGACCATGAGGTCACCGGGAAGCGGACCGTCCATCCCCGCAGGTTCCGATGAAAGGCTGGTTTAGCGTTAGCTTCCAGGATATATAGGTTTCCGGTGTTACGGCTCATTGCTGCCCCCTGAGGACAAAGAGGAGAGACGTTCCTACTCCTAATGTCTTCTGTTGGTCGTTTTTAAAGGTGAGAGTTTATGCTCACTTGATTATGGATACTTTGGCAATGTACAGCTTCTGAAAAATTTGTCACTTGTATTTATTTCCCACATGGTTTCGGTGCGGTGAGGTATTTCTAACGTTTCAAAAATGACACTTAAAACAATGTGGGCTCCTATGTATCTGCATTCAGCTTGATGCTGGAATCTGAATATATGATATGCCTCAGTGTAAAAGGGAACACAGTTCATTTGGATATATCATGATATCCCAGTTAGTATTTTTATTATTGTTATTTTTAGTAAGATGGGGGTGGTTTTGCCGTGGCAGAGTGATGTAAATGAGGTAGATCAAATCGAAAACAACCCACACTGTAAGTTAAAAGAGCAAATGCAGTCATAAAATATTAAAACGTCAAATTTGGGACATAAAGCCAATACGCATGTGCACTGCCGATTCTTCTATCAGTCTGTGAGTTGACAGAGGAGGAGCAGCACTCCGGGAGAGCGAGGTGTCCTCCATCAGTGGATTTACATGAAGACATTAAACACGAAGTCTTAAAACAGGTAACAATGAGATCTTCAGCATTTTTTATGTCCTCTTTATCTATGCACTGTGAAGAAATGACTTGATTTTCGTGATCGTTTAAACAGTCTCCATTTGTATCTGGTTTGTCAGCAGTAGAAATAAAAGTGAGGGGAAACAATGTTCCTAATTCCATTACAACATTTGTTGAATCTTTCACAGGCAGAATGTTCAAGGCAGTATTTGGGAACAAGAGACAGGCTGGAGGAAAACAAGGAGATCCGAGGAGACGACCAGGTAAGGACAAATACATGAAACGCCATAATTGCAACCCGATGTTTCACCTTTTCATGTATTAAATGCATTCTCTAATAGTTTTGATCATCAACATCAAATGAAAGTTCTTTCTGACACTGTCATGTAGCCCAAAGGTAACATTCATCTTATGCACTTGCATTATTTGATGGCAAGCCAGGTTCTCTTCTCTGGGGTGATTCAAGTAAAGCCAATTCAATTAGCCTAATTCATGTTCTGTCCTTCATGCTGCTGCATTTAAAGTGTGTCAGTAGAAGTTAGAGTGGGTTATGAAAACATCCTGACCTATTAAACACACTGGCAAGAATCTGTGAGTGGGGTGAAACTGAATCAGATGAATCTGGGCACTTGCTGTCTCGAACCTGCTATAAACGGTGCCAAATGTTAAGTCAGATGGTTGATGAAAGGTGAACTGAGAAGTGTTCTGAAAACATCTCGCTGCTGATGTCGAGACAAGTTTGTATTTTGGCAGAAAGGAGTTTTCAACTTGCTGCAGTCCAGACAGCGATGACAGATAAACATGAGTAGAGCGCCGTGTTAGAGCAACCATTTTCCTCGTTAATATTTAATTATCTGCTGCAAGAACAGAGGGGAAGACGGAGAACTGTGTCAGTCTCATTAAGATGATAGATTATGTTTACAATACAGTGGCGTGGTCCTGATCATTTGCAGGGAGATATTCATGCTCCTCAAAGGCTGTGAGGATCCTGGAACACTTGTAGGAATTCTGCATCCATATTGGGGTTGGGTGTTGGCAAGGATCTCACAATTTAATTCACTTTCAACGTTGTGGTTTATGATTTGATTCGATCACAATGCTATTCCATATCACATCAAGTTTAAATGACATCAACTGATGAATTGACTGAAATGTGCAGAGAATTTATAAGAGCACTTTTAATATCATATTATGCGAAGTATTGCGCCCAAAATCTGTCCAGTAAAGAATCAACTAATTAACTGCTATTTTCTTAATGTAAAATTATTTCAAAGTGGACACAAGTTGATATCAGAATTTTCAATATTGATGTTGACTTGGAATGGGAAGATGAATGTTGCTTTGTATGGATCAATGGGTTTGAATCAGTAGTTTTTTGACCCAGCTCTAATGCATATATGTTTTGAGTTTGTTAACTTTTCATGTCCTTGTTTTGCTTTGAACACTTACAGCAAAATGAATCGCATGCAAGGTGGGAGGAAGTGAATGGCTCTGTTTAATGGTAAAATATTTTGAATAATGGAACTGAAACAGAAGTAGTTTAGCCTCTTTATTGAGCCTGATCTTAAAATATTTCTGGCACTGACAACTTTCCATTAGCTCACTCTGCAAAATGCCTCCAAGACACGATATGTTCACTCCCTGGCTGCCTTATGTGAGACACATTTAATACTGCTCCCTCTGGGGTGTGTTGGAGCTGCTATACAGCCACGGTTGTGTGAATCAACACAGCCGTTCCTTCAACATTTACCCCTGCTCCTTTCCACCCCTCATCCTTATAGGTGCTGAGGTGTACACCCACAGCACTCTGCAGAGGGACAGTGGTGGACGGGCCACACACCTCCAGGAACACGCCAGCGGCTTCACAGAGAGCTCAGGAAAACTGAATAGACTGACCAAGGGTGTGTCCATCTCTCTGCCATCCTCCCCTCTTCTCCCTCGGCAGGACAACATTGTTCCCTCCCAGTCTTGTGTCAAGTTCCCAGGTTGGTGGATTCGACATGGTAATAATGATACAAATGTGCGTCAGCAAGTCGCTGTGGCAAATAGCAGAAAGCTTCCATGGATTCGCCTTGATTAGCAGAGAGCTTCAGTGCATTCAACTGTTACATGTGACAGCAAATCCAAGAGTATACAGACCGCGCCTGCGGGCCCCAAGCACATGCCAGATTGTCAGAGTAAATGATTGAACAACATCACCTAAGGCAAGGAACCCCAATTAGGTAGGTCAGTGTGAGATATGATGTTATTTCAGTGAGATAGCTGTGAGATCTTGGTGAGTATAACAATCCTGCAAAAAAATCAAGTCATGTAACTGTTTCAAGCCATATTTTCAGAGAGAAACGTGGATGTTTTAACGTCAATTTGATTTTAAATGCAAACCATCATCTAATGATGTTTCCACCTCTCTATTTTCCATGACTCATTTAAGTCTTTTAGCCACTGGGGAATAAACTGAACATGACAAAAAAACAAAAGAAAAAGAAAAACCTGATTCAGGTTTAATCAAGTGTGGTTTAGACACGACAGCTTTAGATTTTTCTTCAAATTACATACCGTTTGTGTTTGAAGAGGACAATACAGATTTAAAACTCCATTGCAATATATCTTGGAGGAATGTGCCACATTACTGGCATATCTTTTTTTTTTTTTTTTTTTTTTTTTAAGGTATATATTGACAGTTTTGGGATATTTTGGTATCCGTCGTCTTCTTTGCTCACCACCAGAAGAAGTGGTAAATATATGGTTTGTTTGTTTGTTTTTTTCCAAAAGTTCTGGAAATAAAAACCTTGTTTAAAATCTTTTGGTTTTTACAAAGTGGGAATGTCGCATAAACTTGTTTTTTTTACAGATAATATCAGCATTTATGAAAATCATCCAGCTGTAAATCCGTTGTAAAATATCAGCACATTTACAAATGATCCAATATCATGCATCCCACAGGCAATATGAAAGTAGTCAGTGGAGGTGAATAACAAAGTCAATTTACAGTATTATTGTACTTGGATCCAATTTTCAATTATTTACTATTTATTTCTTTAGACACTTGTGACTTTCACTCCATTACCTTTCTTAGACAAATGCTGTGCTTTTGACTTAACTCCATTTCAGCAAGGGTTGTCATTGCATTTCTGCCTGAAGCTTCCCATACAGAAAAGAAATACAAAAACCTTATAAAATTATTCAATGCCTGCATGTTAAATATTTATATTTTATATGTGTAAGGCTTTTATGATTCACTCATGATTTACTCATTAAAGTGGCTACTTTTGCATTGTTTTCATACAACATACTTATAAAAATTAAATATGTTTTATGTAACTTTATATATGTTACCTATGAAAAACTTAATTGTAAGATATGCTTTCCTTATATAGTCCATATATGTTATTTAGTAATTACCTACATATTTTTACTATGTCACAGAACTAAAATTATATCCATTACATATGTATGTTTTGTTTAAGAATTGTAATTAAATTATATGAAATTTTCCATTGCTAGATGTTTTCTAAAAGAATACTATATGTCCTCAAATGTAAAATATCCTAATCGTCTAAAATAATTATACAACTTTGATGCAAACAATACACATTACTTATATTATTTCTGAGTGCCACATATATGAAATTCAAAGGAACATGATACTATTTGTATAGGATTCTTGTTAGCCTATTAACATTCATTCATTCATCATCTTCTGCTTATTGCTTTCTATTAAGGGTCGTGGGGGGGGGGGGGGGGTGGAGCCTATCCCAGCATCTACAGGCAAGAGGCAGGGTTCACCCTGGACAGGTCACCAGTCCATCACAGGGCCAACACATAGAGACAGACAACCATTCACACTCACAGTCACACCTACAGTCAATGTAGAGTATCAATCAGCCTCGTCCTCTCTTGATGTCTTTGGACTGTGGGAGGAAGCTGGAGTACCAGAGAGAACCCACACAGGAACAGGGAGAACATGGAGACTCACACAGAAAGATCCTGTGCCCGAGCTGGGACTCTAACCCGGAACCTTCTTGCTTTGAGGCCACAGTGCGAACCACTGCACCACCGTGCAGCCCAGCCTATGAACAATAATTTCCATATAAAAATTGACTAAAAGGTTTTGCGGACAAGTGTGGCGAATTTCATGCATGTTCAGGGGTGAAATTAGAAAACCGGCTCCGGTCCCTCTGGCCGAGCTGCCTCATGGGTGTTGGGGGGGGGGGGGGGGGGGGGGCTGGGACACTGTTGAGTGGGTGTTTTTAGTGTTTTTAGTGCTGCTAATGTGTTGCTCTGCAAACATAATAGGGTCTTCGCCTGAAGTACCTTCAGGCTCAGGCCCTAATAATTACGGAGACATATAAGGGACATTTTTTAAGGATAAAGTGCAAGCTATTTTTACCATGTATTGAATGGATGATTAACAAGTATAATTACCTTATTTAAAAAATACAGGGTAATAAGATTGTTTTCTACTCACTGACTACTACAATCATAGCCTAAATCTACATGATTTCCAAAGTAAGACGTAAATGTTTTTTTTTCTCTCTTAAATTCATTATAATTTTGACTTATTGGTCTCGTGAGTTTTACTTGAAAAACCCTCCATTTTAAGCTAGGTTAGCCACAACAGTTTACAGTTAGCATACTAAGTAAAGGGTGTTAGCGATACAGTTGTTTGTACGTGAATAATTTATCACTTTAAACACATTGTTTCAAAGTTGAAGCCAAATTAAAGCTGCAAGCAGCGTTGTTAGGGCCTGAGCCTCTGCACGGCCTGCGACCAGGTGCCAAACGCCGCCCCAATCCAAAGGTGTAATTGTCAAATCCCTGGGCCTTGTAGTTTAGGAGATAGAAGCCTGAGTCTGATCAGAGAGAGAGAGCAGAGCTGAGAGCTGTCCCTTTAAGAACCCCTCCCCCACTGCTCTGTCTTTGATCTGTGCTAGAGAGAGAGCAGAGCTGAGAGCTGAGAGCTGTCCCTTTAAGAACCCCTCCCCCACTGCTCTGTCTTTGATCTGTGCTAGAGAGAGAGCAGAGCTGAGAGCTGGCCCTTTAAGAACCCCTCCCCCACTGCTCTGTCTTTGATCTGTGCTAGAGTGGAGAGCAGAGCTGAGAGCTGTCCCTTTAAGAACCCCTCCCCCACTGCTCTATCTTTGATCTGTGCTAGAGAGAGAGCAGAGCTGAGAGCTGGCCCTTTAAGAACCCCTCCCCCACTGCTCTGTCTTTGATCTGTGCTAGAGTGAGAGCAGAGCTGAGAGCTGGCCCTTTAAGAACCCCTCCCCCACTGCTCTATCTTTGATCTGTGCTAGAGTGGAGAGCAGAGCTGAGAGCTGGCCCTTTAAGAACCCCTCCCCCACTGCTCTGTCTTTGATCTGTGCTAGAGTGAGAGCAGAGCTGAGAGCAGAGCTGAGAGCTGGCCCTTTAAGAACCCCTCCCCCACTGCTCTGTCTTTGATCTGTGCTAGAGAGAGAGCAGAGCTGAGAGCTGGCCCTTTAAGAACCCCTCCCCCACTGCTCTGTCTTTGATCTGTGCTAGAGAGAGAGCAGAGCTGAGAGCTGGCCCTTTAAGAACCCCTCCCCCACTGCTCTCTGCTGTCTGTGTCAGAGTGGAGAGAGAGGAGGATGCTGACATTTGTAGTGATTCAAAATCAAATAGCTCTGCATATGTTGGGCAAAAGTGGAACATAATACCATATTTTAGTAGGGATTTTTGTCAGGAATACAGTGGTGTGTATTTTGAAGCTGTGGGAGTTTTAGTTTACATGTGAGAAGCGAGTGTTTGAGAGTATGTACCATGAGAGCAGACAGGTGCCCCATTGGTTTCCATTGTAAGGTAAAAAGTGTCTCCCCCACTTTGAGGTCTTGTAAAATCCAAAGCGTTTGCGCTATATAAAAACTTTTAACAACTTTTAATCAGCAGAGTTTGGAGAGTCATGTATTAAGTTTTGGAAGTGATACCATGAACGACCTAGGAGGAAATAGCGTTTGTCCAAAATTGGACATTCGTGTCCAAATTGTGGACGTCCTGTTAGAGTTAGGTCAGGGGTGTCTGTGTATGATTTGTCCGTCTTGATGAGACGAATAAAACGGTGTTGGTCCCATGTCTGTAGGACATTCCTACAAGCCATGTCGTGGTTTTTTTGTGTACGTAGGTGGCGCTATTGAGTAGAGCGTAGAACTGCATCCGATGTGTGTATCAAATTTGGTGAGGTTTCGAGCGTGTTTAGGGGGTCAGATTAACTTTTAAAGTGGCGAGTGTGTCGAGCAAACATAATAGGGTCCCTAAGAAGATGCATCTGTTGCTCAACTTACCACTTAATTCACAGAGCAGAGCAGTAGACGACTTGGAACGACCGTTGCCTGGGGATGGGTTCAAAGATGTAGTCTCGCGAGATCTCCAAGAAACCGCGAGAACACGACTCTAGTTGTTCGCCGGGCTTTGTAGGCGTAATCATTTTGTTCGCCCTCACGGTCACGGATGGCAGTACACTTACCAGTCTCTGGAACTCCATATTTAGTCGTATGTAAACCCCTCACTTAGCAAACAGTTAGTAGCAGTAGTAGTAGTAGTAGTATATAATAAATATATATATATATATATAGAGAGAGAGAGAGAGAGAGAGAGAGAGAGAGAGAGAGAGAGAGAAATATATATATTTAGAGAGAAATATATAAATGTGCGTGTATAAATATATATATACATATGTGTGTGTGTATAAATATATATATACATATATGTGTGTGTGTATATATGTTCATATAAATATACACACACACACACACACCAGGTTTTGACTATGTAAGTACCTTAACACCATATCATAACATGTGATACAGTTATTTTGTACAATCCCACAATGTCTTTTCCATAAGGGTTTGAACTCGGCTTTTTGGGTTTTTAGACGTGATTGGCACAAGCTGTGTTCCTGACAGGAGCAGAAACAGTCACTCTCAACTAGATTTGATTTAAAAGCCGAAATAGGCCGTCCAGCTCTGTGAAACCTGACACATCCACGTGTGAAACAACAAGCCTGAGAGACATCCACTTTCAGAACACGCCTGTGGTGGTGGCAACGGGAGATGATCATGATGAGTCTGGCCCAGAGCACCAGTGGCCATATCACAAGTCAATGTTTGAGATTTCATAAGGTTTCATATTTGTGCAGTGTTTACAACAAACTGCTGGGGGCTTTGTGAAGCAGTGACGCTAAGGAAGTCATTTATTACAGTTGTAGGTTTCAGAGAGCTGCACGGTTCTTTACATGCTTTGTGAAAACTCCACAGCAATGTTTTGATATTAAAAAGAAAATTAGTTTTTGAATAATCAAGTATTTTTATAAGCAAACATTCCAGTTCTTACACTCAAGTAAGAATAGGACAGCTATTTTATTGTAGTAATATTTGACCAGGAGTATCTATTCTTTGACAGTAGCTCTGGGGTTCTGTACTGAAAGTAGTGTACAAACATGAAAATCTAGGAACTAATTTTGAGCTGTAAAATCGCAATAACGTTTCGGTGCAAATATAAAAAGACTTTGACATTATTAAATATCCTCGAATGGTGAAGAAGCTGTGCCAGAATATCAAGGTAACTGGTAAGCTTTACTTTGTTGATGTTGCATTTAACTAATTAAAGCAAATAAAAGGTATGGGAGGCAAAAGGTTTTGTTCCATCTTGAATGAGTTGATATTTGTTAGATAAAAACTAGGTGTGTTCAATCTTAAGATATGCACTAGGTGGCAGTGTGCTGCAGCAAGTACGATCCTTGAGAAAAAGGAGCTATTATACCTCAACGCTTGCTGCACTGCCTGTTTCCCCATAGTTACACTAAATGAACATAATGAGGAACATTGCAGCATGTGAAAATACAAACTGGCATGACTTTTTCTGGCAAACTCCAATACAGACCCAGGTTACACCTGGTAGAGTGTGTGTGTTAGTTCACCGGCATGCATGACTCAAACACTGAATAACCTTGGGTGCAAAGATACTGGACATCTCAGTGTTTGCAAACATCTCATCCTTACAAATGAAGAATCTGTGTTTCCAAGAACCTTCAGATCTTGTTGCATAAATTGAGACACACCCACACATCAATATGAGTACACCGCTGTCCCTGCCAACACACACACACACACACACACACACACACACACACACACACACACACACACATTAGCAGTGTTAATATATTATAGATAAACGCCCACGGTTCAGTGAATATTATACTGTTTGCACGACTCGCAATATGTACATACTGATTTATACTCCTGGGACACAATTCAAATTCTGCACCACAGATCTCATCTGGAGAGGCTTAATCTCTCTCTCTCTTCCCCTCTCTCGCTCCCCCTCTCTCACTTTCTTTCATATCTCCACCCTCAATCCCTCTCTCCCTCTCTCCCACCCTGCCTGCCTGCCTGCCTGCCTGCCTGCCTGCCTGCCTGCCCTCCCTCCTTCTCTCTCCCTCCCTCTCCCTCCCTTCTCGCTCTTTGCTTTGGCCGAAGGACGGGTAAGGAAGCTGGAGTATGTGGATGGCTCTTCCGAATCGAGAGACCCTCCTGTCTTTGCCTCGTGCCGTGGCAAGACAGACCACAGAGGTGAGAACAGGCATGCGTGGGTGTATGTTCAGCATCGTCTGTTTTCAGGTATTGATTAGGGAAGGTAATTGAGAATGACTGGGGTAGAGGTGAGAGAGGGAGAGAGGTGAAAGTGAGTCACTGTGTGTTTTAATTACATCTACAAGGTTTTGCCACAAGTTTTCCCTCTCAGGTGGACATAGAAAGAAAGGTGTCAGTATTCTCATCAGTGTGCTATTGGTAGTGAATTTGTTTTATTGCAGTTTCACTCGAGTCTTTCCATTCATCTCTCTGCTTGTTCCACAGACAGCTAAGGTTAGACTGAGACAAAAAAAAAAATGTTGTAAACAGCCAAAACTCCACCAGATGTCTTTGTGTTTTGGACCACAAGGCTACCCGAAGGCTCTACAGATTGTGGTTGCCAGGCATCTTTCAGCTTCCCGTTTCCCATGGCAACTGCTAGGTGGTTTGATGAACAGTACTGGACATTCAGACGGTCCTCTTGTTACTTGAGATTGGATCTTAGTGCTCAGCTGACTAAATGCAAAGTTTCCCCTGTCTCTGAAATACACAACCCATGTCTACTATTCTACCATAGGCTGCAGAGTCTTCGGCAGCGTTTCAGGCTGTGAAGTGAGAAGGGCATTAAGAGAGGCTACAATAGGTGTGCCTTTATGGAACAAAACAACCAGCCCTGCCTCTCAATATTGACCTTGGTCCTCTCAAGACTAGGCCTGTGTTGGAGTTTCAATTTAGGAAGGATGCAGCACACTTTCAAAGACCAGAAAAACAGAGAAAGAGAAGGAGAGAGAATCAGTGCAGGGAATGAGAGATGAATGTGGTGTATAAAGGCAAAGATGTGCGCGAGGAGGAGTGAGCTGTTCCTGTAATCTGTGATGTTCTGTCATCCTGTTTATATGCCTACTCAATATGCATGTTACTCAGCTGATAACAGTACATGGATGAGGCACAAGGACTGAGATCTGTATTGCTCAGCTGGTTAAAGCACAGACATGAGATGCAACAACAGTTCAAGTGTCTACTCTGTGGAGGTGAGCGTGGACCTTTGAGGAGCCTCAGCCGGGGTGAGAGGTCAAAGCATCAGGGAGCCTTAAACAGTGATAAATGAATGCAGCACATGGCCTGTGTCAGCCAATCTCTCCTGGAGCAACAGAAAAGGCAGAGCTCAGGCACTCCCTCTTTCTGCTCCAGAGTCGACACCAAGCTCATTGAAATTCACAACCCGTCTCTTAATCGAGAGCACCTGGCAGGCGTGTGCAAAAGCAAACTCACAACCTCACACAACCTCTTGCTGCTGCCTCAACTAGGGACTGGAAAGCCACCGTCTGTGCATTCATAATCAGGGGAGCTGGGTGTGCTGACCTGTGGATGCGTGCATTTCTTGCGGTCCACTAGCGATGCTGCTGGGCGGGACGCTCACAAGCAAGCTGAGCTGAAATGGCAACATCAGTTCGATGGCAGTTTCATCTGGCCTACCATGTCTCCATTTGTTAATCCTTGTGTCCTAAATGTTTTGTGTGTGTGTTCTAGACCTCCACGTGGAGCCCCAGCAGGGCTCCTCCCTTTCTACCCAGGAACTGATGACCAGGCTATGCTTCTTACTGGGAGAAGCAACACCCGGCACAGCTAGCTCTCCTATGGAGGACAGGAGGGGAAAAAAGGTAGGTCAGCATATTGATTTACTGGCCTTTCGCTGTCATGTCATATTAGAAGGCGATGGATCACCTTTTTTGGCCTCACATTGCCTCAAGGATGGTGGAAAGGAGCTGTTAATTTGGGAAAAACAACATTTAGTTCCTCCATCATTTTCTTTGTAATGCATTGTCTTGCTGTCCTTCTGCAGGGTTCAATTCTTTTTGTCAGTGTCCTATTAGTCTAACCCTCTGTATGAGTTATTACTTCTCTCCATCTCGATGCCTTTGCATTGCTCAGCCTTGGCCCATTTTCTCAGCCTCATTCCACCACCTGAGCTCCAGATACAGTCAGTTTCACGGAGATAGCAAGGATCATATGAGGAATGTGGGTTGTCCTGGCTAAGATAGATGAGGCTCTGGTACAAAGGGAATAACCGTAAGCTGCTTCAACTCTGTTGCTTTGTCTGTGTTGCAGGAATGTTGCATCAGTAATAAAAAGACCTGAAATGCATGTGATCAAACTACATTGAAAGTGGAATCTAAAAAAAAAAGAAGGCTGAGGCTGTTTTGAAAACATTTCAATTTTTCTTGCACGTCTCATGATTCTTTTATCATCCGTCTTCATGGGAAATATCCCACACATTAAATAATGAATACAAATATCAAAACATATTTTAAGTATTTTCAATGGCATGGTTCATGGTGTGAAACCTAAATTTTAAAAAAGAACAAACAAACAGGCGTTTATATCCTAAAATATTGATTACATTAATTAATTACAGGCTCCAAAAATGATCATTGAGTAGAACCACCATCCCTCCGGCAATCTCAATTTATATTTTAATTCACTTTGATTGCAAGCTTCTTTGCAGGGCAATAGAAGATGGCAACATCCAGGATTGTTGGAAACTTGTCCTCAGTAATGCAGCTCCACAGGCTGCGTCAGTCAACTGCATGTATTGATGGAGTTTATGTAATTAATCCATTTTTCTAATGTGACTGTTTTTATTTTTGTTACTTCTATACTGAAATGTTTGATATCCATTCTGGAGAGCTTTACCTGTCATTGCTCCATGTGCTGATGCAGAACACATGCATTTCTACCGCCATGTTTGACATCTCAAGGCAGTACCATTACACAGGGCCTGCCTCCATCTAATGTCAGCCTCCACATTACTGACATGGTGTTACTTAGCCTGGAACCATCAGTCAAATAGTCATCTGCTGTGTTCACTGGATATTTTTGTCCTTAAATACATCCATGCACCCGTGAAAACTGTTTGCATTTCATTTCATCCTTGTGAAGTCAGCTCTGTCTGGAACAGCAGTGTGTGTGTACAGTGACTTTTACAGCAAACTTTAAATGTCTACAGCGAGGGACTTAGTTTGGAACACAACCAGCTGTCATTATGAAAAACTGGGAAAAATGACAGCTAGGATGAAAATAACTGGAATTATCCTTTCATTTCCCATCTGTGCACACACTCAAACATCGTCAGTCATGATGACAAAAAACAGCATGATTGGAGGCAAATGCTGTCACACAGAAGGATGCACAGTTTATAATAGAGGCAACTGATACTGTTAATTTACATGCTTAGGATAGTCAAGTATGCTTACCTCATTCCTTTCTTTTGATGGCACATTGCTGTAGACCCTCCTCTGGTACTTATATTCAAATATTCTTGCTCTTTCTCCTCCAGTGTGAGACCCCCGCCCAAGGGGGGAGCCCAAGCTCCACTCTGACCTGCAGCACAGCCTCCCCCTGTTCAGAGAGCCCCTCTTCCACCCTGAGCACCAGTGCTGGAGGCCAACCTGTGCTGCAGCCTTTACCCCTGCCCTCAACACACTGTGTCACCAGCACAAGCCCCAGTGGGACCCTCTCTGGCCCTGTACCCAGTCCGGCTTTATGTTCTGCCCCTGGAGGTGTTGGCGGGAGCAGCCTCGGGCCTCCTCCGCGGAGTCCCACCTCCACCCTGGAGAGCAAGGATAGTGGAATCATAGGTAATGTTTGCTTCTGAATATGTGTTGGGGGAAAAATGTTACATATACAAACCAATCCACGCATCACCAGAGGTAAAAAAGTAGTGTGGTGACAATATAAGGGTTTGCTTAGTTATGTCCATATAGAACCGCTTACCTTATCAGAAATCTCAAATGACTGATGTGTCTTATGGTTGCATCTTGTAGGTGGTCTGAAGCAGCCAATCAGATCATATGTCACTCTTCATATCAATAGGGAACAACATATTACTCAGAAAGCTGGGGTGTCCACCTCTATTGAAAGAAATCGTTTTTACCGTTAGATCTGTGTTCTGGCTCATCCATGGTTGTGAGCGAGTTGATGGAAGAATGAGATCTCGATAAAAGCAGCCAACATGTTAACTGTGTAGGGTGGCTGGTCTGGGCAGCTGTTCTCTCACGATGCTATGGTGTCTCACTACCTCTGGATGAAGAGCTCTGCACAAAGATAGTTATGTAGCATAACTTCAGAATCTATGAGTGGGGGTGAAGCCCCCTGGTACAGTCCCAGATCATTCATACTACAGTTCCTCACTATCACTGAGGGGAGAGCTCCAGAGAAAGACAATGATGCCACAGTGACTCAGTACTGCCTCTTGAGGCAAGATGATGCTAACGCTCTCAGATGCCCCCCCCCCCCGCCACACACACACACACACACACACACACACACACCACTGTACATTTATACAATAATCCTGTTTCTGTACTATCCTGGTCGTTGCTCCACCCCCTGCCAATCTGGGGAGGACTATACACAAGATTACCACATACCTCCTCCTTCAGGCAGGGACACACCACTGAGGAACTTCACCAGGGGGACATAGTGTGTGGGAGGGTCACACAACTCCTCCCCAGTTCCTCTCCTCGCTGAGCAGGGTTCCCCACCGACCAAGTGCTAATGCAGTAACTGGGACACATGCACTCAATAGGCTTCCCGCCTGCATCCAGTGTTGTCTGTAGCAACATCCAACCAAGCTGGATGTAACAACCAGCCCCCCCCCCCCCAATGCTGGAAGGTAAATGAGTCCTTTAAGTGCCCCACCTACCTATATGGAGTTGGGAAGTTGGATGCGGCATCACTTAGTTTTAAGTCCTAGTCAAATTTGTAGCCATACCCCACAGTTTCTCTTCGTCGCCTGTGCCACTTGAGCCTCCAGGCTTCAGCTCCCTCCTGTCAAAACTGGGACACTGCTGTCTTTGTTGCTTATGGGTCTGATTCTCCTAAAATAGGACACTTTTTTCTCTCTAAATAGACTTTGTATTTATAGTTAAATACAAAACGGCAAAGGCCGTGTCATGTGCAATAAAACCATTTGATTGATGAGTTTTGAGAGAACAGCTGATAAAAGAAGTGGGTGTATTTCTCTTAGTACTCCCAAGTACTTCAAATCCCTTTTGAAGACCGTGCTCAACTCAGCTTTGGGATTGAAAGTGCAGATGACAGTAAACTGCATGCAGTCCACCTGTCGTGAGGTTTAATTTAGTTTTTGTGTGGCTTCCCTGGCTGAACTTTATTTGTGTGTTACAGCAACTATCACTAGTTCTTCTGAGAATGAGGAGCGCAGTGCCTCCAGTGCGGATCTGGCTACAGATGAGGGGCCGGGGAGCAGTGCAGGGGTCAAGGGCCAGGCAGGTGAAGACGGCCATCCTGGGCCCATCATGGACAATCTTACTGTCCAACCAGAGGAGGCCTTACCCAGAACTGACATCATGGAGCCCAGGACTCCACCCCCACCAAAGAGACCCCTCCCACAGCACCACGTACACAGCACTTCCTCCTTCATGATGCCCCGTCCAAATTCTGTGGCAGGTACATGTGCCCTTTCTTCTGTATTGATCTGTTGTTCTGTGATTAAAAGAATTCCTGTTCCTGCAGAGACTTAGATGAGAAGATCAATAGCACTCGCTCATATTTGTGTGTTCAATATGAAGCTGTGAAGCTGGAGCAGAAATAGCTGGCCTGGCTCGGTCCAAAAGGAATAAAATCTGTCTGTCTGCACATCTGAAGCTCATTGAACATCTTGTTTGTTCATTCCATACAGAAATGAAAGTGTTAAATGACATCTTATCGTCATTATGTTGCCAAGCAACCAGCAGAGACTCCAGCAGGTCACTTCTACTGGCCAAGATTTGTGCCACACTTACTCTCTGTAAAATCCACAACTTGATGTTTTTACACTTTAGTTTTTGAATATTTCTGATTTCTTTGTGTCTACAGTCTCCATGGTGAACTCACAAACTGTTGCCTTCAGCTTCATATTGAACAAAGAAACTACAAGAGTGGTAGCAGTCCTCCCATCTAACCCTGCAGATAAGCACGCTACCTGAAATGAATAACTAGTTCCTACAGATTGAGGTTTATGAGGAGAATAAAGCAATCGTTTCATAATCATGAGATCCTGACGCCCCCATGGAAATATCAGAATCAGAATCAGAATACTTTATTAATCCCGGGGGGAAATTCTTTTGTTACAGTTATTAAAGCTCTCGAAGTACTACAAAGTGAGAAATTACAAATTACAATAATTAGAAAAGTGCAGACTTTAAGAAATAATAAGATCAAGAGTAAGAGTAAGCATAAACTATTTACAAAGCACAGTAGTTATGGCAAAGAGTATTGCGCAGTTTAAGTATTGCACAATTAAGTAATGACATGAGATACACTGAAGAATGTGTTTATCACTCAGAGGGAGGAGTTAAAGAGTTTGATGGCCACAGGTATGAATGACTTCCTGTGGCGCTCTGTGGTGCATTTAGGTGGGATGAGTCTAGCACTGAATGTGCTCCTGTGTTGAACCAGGACTTTATGGAGGGGGTGGTGGATGCTGTCCAAGATTGATCGGAGTTTAGACAACATCCTCCTGTCTGTCACCACCGTCAGAGAGTCCAGCTCTACCCCTACAATGTCACTGGCCTTCCGGATGAGTTTGTTTAGTCTGTTGGCATCTGCTACCCTCAGTTTGCTGCCCCAGCACACAACAGCAAACAGGATGGCACTGGCCACCACAGACTCATAGAACATCCTCAGCATGGTCCTGCAGATGTTAAAAGACCTCAGCCTCCTGAGGAAGTAGAGACGGCTGAGGCCCTTCTTGTAGACAGCTTCAGAGTTCTTAGAAAAGTCCAGTTTGTTGTCCAAGTAGACCCCCTGGCACTTGTAGTCCTCAACAATGTCCACACTGACCCCCTGGATGGAAACAGGGGTCACTGGTGTCTTTGTCCTTCTGGGGTCCACAATCAGTTCCTTTGTCTTTGTCACATTGAGCAGGAGATGGTTCTTCTCACACCATGTGACAAAGTTCTCCAGCACAGTCCTGCATTCAGTCTCATCACCCTTCCTGATGCATCCAACTACTGCAGAATCATCAGAGAATTTCTGAAGGTGGCAGGACTCTGTGTTGTAGTTGAAGTCAGTGGTGTACAGGGTGAAGAGGAAGGGAGACAGGACTGTCCCCTGTGGAGCCCCAGTGTTGCTCACCACTCTGTCTGACACACAGTGTTGTAAGCGTACAAACTGCGGTCTTCCAGTCAGGTAGTCAACGATCCAGGACACCAGAGGAGCCTCCACCTGCATGGCTGTCAGCTTCTCACCCAGCAGCACCGGTCTGATGGTGTCAAAAGCACTGGAGAAGTCAAAGAACATGACCCTCACAGTGCTCTCCGGTTTGTCCAGGTGAGCGTAGACACGGTTGAGCATGAAGATGATGGCATCCTCTACTCCAAGGCGTGGCTGGTAGGCGAACTGCAGGGGATCCAGCAGGTGTTGGACTGATGGCCTCAGCTGTTGTAAATGAGTGTATGAATATGACCCCTGTAACCTTGGTGAAAAATTGAGGGGAGTTGCTATGGCATTATAATCACACAGGGAGCCTAATCAGTGCGGACTCAATGATGCAGTGCTAAACTTCATTGCACCATGTGTTGGTGCTCTACTTACCACCGAGGCTGGATACACACCGTGAGCAGTACCAGTTAAATTTCCTGGGAGGCCTCCACTTGTCATAAATATACTCCCCCTCCCCTCCCTTTCCTGTCACGATCTTTGCTGGTGCACAAGGCGCTTTTTCTTCCTTTAGATGTCTGTTCATTTGTGGTGAGAGCAAAAGAAGAGATTCCCTAAGGAGTGGATTCACAGTAACGCCTGCCAGATTCTTCTGTCAGCTGGTGCTTTCATTTAGGCCCTCTTGATGAAATTCAGAATAAGGATGAAGCGAGTCACATCGCACTGTATTTGATAGAATGTATTCCACAATCATGGCCAGTGAGAATATGGTGTAACGGCATAAACTGTATGTGGGTGATTAGTTGACTGCATGCATATTCCAATTTCAGATTAATCACACGCACAATGTTTGGATGGTCATTCCATCACCATGAGCAACCGTGTGTTCCACACAATTACTCTTTAATTGCATCCAAATAATATATGATAGTGACATGATAAGAGGAAGCATACACATGCTAAAAAGGCTACAATCAATATTTTTAAACGACTGCAAATCTCACCAATGGTAGTGTAATGTCAGAGGTGTCACTGGTGCTGATGAACCTACAGAGAATAATCACTGACTCCATAATGATAGTAGAGCAAATAAATATCTTGCTCGATGATTATAATGAGCAAGATATTTTTTTTCCACCGCAGTCTATGGGAAATCACAACAAACAAACACATTTCCAAATTAATCATAACGATGATCTGCAACCACAGAACAGATGCTTATAAGTTTGTGTTCCAACTGTAACATCTAAGTGTCGTGTTTCCTAAAAAAAAAATTAAAAAAAAGGAAAAAAGTTAATACAGGTATGGGTGTAAAAAAGCAAGCACTGGGATATAAAAGATGGACCAGGCGTCAGTTTGTGGGGTCAATATCAGTTACCTGCTTCATCACCTTCCCAGTGGATTGAGAATTGAACCATTCTGACAGAGGATAAAGTGTCCAAATCACTCTGTGTTATGCTTTGTGAGCTGAAAGCTGCAGATGGATAGAAGTGCCTCGTCCAGTTTAGATGGACTCTGTCAAAGTGAGTGTATTTCACTCAGTGCTCCAAGATATGCAGCAGCATTCTCTTTATTGTGTTAGGGGTCAGTTCCGTTGGCCTTTACGGGTTTGCAGGACATTTTGTGCTGTTGCTTATGTGTTTTGAGCCTTATTGGACTGATGCTATCAGGAATGCAGGGTGCTGAGGCTGAGTTGACCTTTTAAAGTGCTGAAGGATCAACGGGGGATGGAGGGTAATCAGTCACACTGTCATCAGCGGGGGACCGAGTTAGACTGTAGGGACCGTGGGATAGGTGGTGGTGACCAGAAATGTCCTGAAGTCCCCATGTGTCTGTGTGACCGGCTAAAAGAACAACAACAACAAAAAATTAACTCTTACTTCATCCTTGGTCCACTCACCAATGTGGCCTGGCTGCCTTTAGCCAGCATCTTTCTCATCCCACTCCACACCTCCTTCACACTCGTTTCCCTGTTCACACCTCGCACCGAAGATGTTCTTTCAGTCCTCGATTATCCTTTTCATCCTCAGTGTTAAAAGCCACCTGCTACCTGTTTAAGGGATTTCTTCTTTCTTTCTTTTTTTTTTTTACAAGTATTTATCATTTACAGTATATTATTCACCTTTAAATAGACAGTATATTAGAACTGAAAGATACATAGTATACAGTCACATTGTAAATTTTCTTTGACAGATATATTGTAATTGTGATATCCATCCATCCATCCATTCATTTTCTTCTGCTTATTCCTGTTAAGGGTTATGGGGGGCTGGAGCCTATCCCAGCAGCCTTCAGGTGAGAGGCGGGGTTCACCCTGGACAGGTCACCAGTCCATCACAGGATCAACACATAGAGACAGACAACCATTCACACTCACAGTCACACCTACAGTCAATTTAGAGTATCAATCAGCCTCGTCCTCTCTTGATGTCTTTGGACTGTGGGAGGAAGCTGGAGTACCAGAGAGAACCCACACAGGAACAGGGAGAACATGGAGACTCTAAACCAGGAACCCTCTTGCTGTGAGGCGACAGTGCTAACCACTGCACCACTGTGCCGCCCTCTTCATGTAGAATGAACAAGATTATTGTTTGAGGCTTGTGGAATGCCATCTAATTTTTTCCACAAGAGCTGTAGGGAGTTCACAGATATTCCCAGGGGTAAGAACACACTGACAGACCCGATGGTCCCACAGATGCTCATTAGGGGACATGTTTGGTAAATTGGGTGGCCACTGGAGAACAGAGATGTTTTTAGCTTCCACAGAGTGTGTGGACAACCTAGCGTTATGAGGCACAGCAGTGTGATGCTGAAAAGTTGCATCATGTTGATGGGAAAGGGGCACATCAATGAGACACAGAATTTCATCCTGACATCTAAGTGTATTTATGTACCCTGGATGACCTGCGACTGTGTCCAATGTCCATGGTATTTGTTAAGCCCTTTGAGACAAACTGTTTGTGAAAACGGGCTATACAAATAAAATTGCCTTGCCTTGCCTTGTTACCCCCAACCAGAACCCCTCCAGCACCAAGGGCCACTCAGCAGATGCTCACATCAGGAAAAAGCTTGTAATAACGTGGTGGAGTGAGAAGGTAGAGCTGGGCCCCAGAGTTAGATGATGAGAGTGGGTCCTGGTCCTCCATCAGTCCTTAGACATGATGCAGCAGCTCAGTCTTTTCCCTGTGTTTCCAAGATGGATTCTCCACATTAGAATAGTTTCTCTGGATAAAAAGTAGCTGCTAATGTATGATGCTCCTTAGCCTCTCTGCAAAAGCACCGTTCCCAACCCTTGTTCTGAGGCATCCATCTGCGACACAAAGTCTAAAGCAAACTCCAGACTGCAGAAAACACGCTTCTCACTCAGTGTGTCCTTGAGGTCTTTAAAGAACACATCACTTCCTCTCTCAACTGCAGCTGTCTGAGATAGAACTCTCTGTACCAACCTGACATTCCAAGAAATGATTTCAGGTCTTTGTGGATCTGGATGGGACTGAATCAGTTGAAGTTTGTGGATACGGGATTTGATAACCCCACTGACCCTCACTTTTAAGGGTTGACATCCTTGTTTCCTGTAGAAAATCCACACCACACCTGATCCATTAATCTTCATGACATAGCTGTGTCTAGACAGCTGTTAGCTCACAGGACTGCTGAGTCATCGTACCTACTATTGACCTTTACAATGATCAATGGTGGTTAGAAATTTTTATTTGCCCAATCAGCCAGTGAGGTCATCAGTACAAAAAATCCCGATAGGAATCAGATTCTTGAAATTGCATTCAAATAACAGAAGGGATGGAGACCGAAAGGCTCTCATTTATCAAATAGCAGCATTCTCTTTACAGTATGTTTCTCTCAGGGTTCACTGATCAGCAGTGAACAGATATTGAAGGTACTCAACATCATCATCATCATCATCATCATCATCTAAACAACAGCACCACCGGGGAAACCATTTGTTTTGAAAAAAGATTCAGAGTTCTTTGTGACTGCCTTGCCAGCAGTCTGTATTTGGTGGGACCCATTTTCCTGTAAGCAAAAACCAAATAAGGCAGCCTATGGTCAGACTCAGATCCTGAGGACCTCTTTGGAGGCTAAGTTGAACATCATCAGGCTGATTTTATGACTTAGATGCCTTTAATCCCTCAGTAGTAATTCGTCCCCTGAACATTAAGAAAGGCCTGGGGCGACATGAGTCGAAGAATGGAACCAAACAAAAAGCATGACTTTTCCTCAACAGTTTTAAGTGAGAAAGCGTCTGCCAATCTCATAGAATTGTCAGTAATTTGTTCAAATAGAGTTGCAATAACTGGCCATGGCTGGAGCCGAACTCCAGAAGGAAGAAGCCTATCTGGCTGGTGTTTGATGGCGTTGAGAACAGCTCCTGCATAGTGGACCACATCAGCATGTGTGTAGAACTGTTTTCTTAATGCTTTCAGATTTTTTTTTTTTTTTGTTTCCCCAGGTGACCTAAGAGGATAACACAGATGTCTGTAACAGGTTTAGATACCCTTGATTACCCTTGGCTTTGCTGAATCATTTGGCAGCACAGTTTCCCGTTTCCTGTCTGATATCTCTTTCCATTCACTAGTTCAAATCATCCTCTTACCTGAAATGCACGAGCCTGCTATGGAGAAGGAGTTGTCCTGGTATCACCTGGCTCTCAGTTGGCACATGAAATGCTAAAGGCTGTTGTGGTGTCAATGGATGGATGTAAGTTGGTAGCGTCATTGAAAAGGAAAAGTTGGCCATAACCCCCTCATCCAAGAACCATGGGTTAGTGACTCTCACACTGTCTATGGACAAGGATCAGGGGGCATTTGTTTTTACAGTGGTCTCTTCCTGAGGTTGCTGTGGGTCCGTCTTTGGCTTCAGGCCACTGGTCTGAAACGAGCATGTTCCTTCTCATCTTGAGAATATGATTTCTAGGTCAGGTCATCTCTGGAGCACCACCAGGCTTCATAACCTGGTTTGTTTATCTTTGCTGATGATGTAATTTAATGAAACTTTATTGGATCATAGAGCTTAGGTTGAGGAACAATAATTTCAATTTTGAATGTGTTTTAGATGCAGATCTGATGATGTCGTTTCACCTTGGCATTCTCTATCCCAGTGCCCTCTCGTTTATAATGGTTTACTGTGACCAAAAAAAAAATTGCAGCTCTTGCATTTTTTGGAAATTTCACCCAGGAATATTGTGATTTTCAGATCGCAATGACTTGTTCCCCTCTTATTTATGTATCTCTGTTTCTATGTATCTGTAATTGATTGATCTAAGGAGACCCTTGGTGTGCCCTGACCAGGTTCTCTGTGCTCTAAACAGCCCCGTGAATGCTAATGTATCCTCAGTAACCTATGACTACTCTCCCACACTCTGCTGCTGCAGGATGATGGACACATGCTGCGATGCTAGATGTATCTGATTATGATCTGATCTACCAGAGTGTGGTGGGTGGGGGGACTCTATGTACCCTTAAAGTATTTTCAAAATGAAAGTTCAGTGTGTTCTTCTCCATGCTCTGAATAAAGATAAAGGAAGGCAGAGTCCACCATTGCAAGCGTAAACAAGGAGTTCTGCATGCATAATGTCGGCTCAGAGAACCCAGTGTAACAGTTCTTGTGCGGCTCACATTTAAATGCAGACAGATTTGGTGATTTGTCTTGATGAGGGATATTGGACATTGTTGGATGAAGGACGTTGGCTGGCATTCTTCAGACTGCAACCATAATTGCTGCTTTAAAGCTTTAATCCTGTAACTGCAAAAGAAATGTACTTCAACTCCCGCAGAGATTGCCAGTGACTGCGTTCAACATGAACTATACATGATTATGATGACATCAGCTCATCATCTTTCCAAGGGCTGGTAGAGTTGGTCTATCTACAGTATGGTATGGATGAGTGCAACATGACTCAGGCGTTTTTATCCCACTCGGAGGGGATTAGAGGCAGCAGTAATGCCAGATTTTCTGATTTTACGCAGGATTTTGGAAATATCTATGAATGAATGACCCGAACAAGTCTGCGACTTGTCATTGAAAACAAACTTTTAAAAAAAACAAGTTTGGCTTGCCAGCATTTGCGATGCAGCTTAGCATTTTTTTCATAATCACACCATGTATTGTTTCTTAATACTATTGTTATTCAGTTTAACAAGATGTACCCTCTTTCTGCACAACATGGACTAATAAGAAGAAACCAGCATACTTTTAAAATCCCAATGAGCACAGCTACTTCTGATGCCGTGCGTGTACTCTGGGTTGCTGGTTCCGTGCCACGCTTGGATTCATAAACCACTTGGATTAGATTCCTCTTCATTAATGGAGAGATGCAACTAAGACAAATTACACTCCTCTAAAGGATGAGCTCGATCCGAGGAGGTTACATTTAGAAAGCTAGATTTTAGGTTCAACTAGACTACACTGGGTGCAGCAGAATGTGCCTCTCCCCAGGCATTCTGATGTTGGTTTCTGAGGTTTGAATCATCCCCATATTTGTTGCATTTTGTTCCCAACTGTTTCTGTCCTCCCCGATGACTCCTGGCAAATGTTGAATACAGGAAAGCTTCCTTTAACAGGAAAACTGCCAAAACAATAATGAAATAACAATCTCAAAATCAGTACACACAATTTGATATGCCAGAGAGATTTCATGGATTGCAGCAAACGCTGCTTCATTTAAAAATGACTCCTGCTATACGGTCATCTGCCGAAAGCTTTACAGTTTTTAAAAAAAAATGCCTCCTATTCTAAACAAGTGAATGTAACAAAAATAGGTTTGCTGTTTTTTTTCCTCCATCTCATATTCTGTCCTCAAATTATGACTCAATATTTCCACAATCTACACAATCAAAAATCCAATATTCACAGAACCATAACATATTTACTTCTCATTTACAGTAACAGAATAATGTCCTGAAGCTTGCAGAGAGAGAACCTGGCTGACCTGTAAGCTCAGTCCTGTGAGTGGGTGGACGGATAGGCAAATGTGGGAGTTTTTCAGCACTACATGTTCTTCATTGTATTTCTTGCATTGGCTTATTTAATTGTTAGAGGAATGTGATCTGCGATGTGTTTCCATTGATTGTCACAGATTTCTTAACATGAAATTTTCGACAGCAAGACAAATTTCATGTTAGCAGGAGATTACAGCACATATTTGTTTTTCTTCTCATTTCTCCTGGCTCAGTGAGGTCACCAAGCATTGATCATTGAGGGCAAAAACACAGTTTATGCCTTCCATCTCCATGGATACATAATTGACTCTAGCAGTGAATTTGACTCATTTGTGGTATGTATAGGTATCTTTGCATGCTTCTCACACTCCGTCCATTCCCTTGCTGCTTTGTCTTTATAGCAACCTGCTCTACTAGACTGGAAGATCTCAGTTATCTGGACAACCAAAGGGCTGCTGGACACAGGGGCTCTGTCCGTAAACACAACACAGCTGGGCGCTCAAATGATGATTCCAAAGGTATGTGACCTACTGTAACTTTGAGGCGAAATCAGTGTGTAAATATCTCGGAGGAATCACTGCGTGGGGCAGTCCCATGTACAAAAAGAGCCCTTATGTCAAATCTTAACTGTGTTGTGCACTTCACATTTAAAAAAAGAGCTTGACAGTTTAGTTCACGTAATTTAAAATCCACCACCATTTATTGCGCTAAGCTAACTAGCGCTCTGCCAGTCTCTGAGGGTCCCCACTGCACACACAGAGGAGAGAAGAGTTTCTGGCTTCTTGTCTGGCTCTGTAAAGGATGGAAATAATTTCCTACAAAGTTGGTGTGTCAATCTCTCACTATTCTCTGTCTTTCTAGGGAGACTGGTGCCATACAAACAAGCAGACATAATGCTAAAGCCGCTACTGTTTGAAGTCCCTGGCGCTACTGCAGAAACACCTTTCGTGGGTCGGGACTGGCTCTTCACCCGTCTGGAGGAGGTCTTGAGAAAAACAAGCAGCTGTGAGGGACGGGGGGCCGTCATTGTGGGTAATGCAGGATCGGGCAAGACTGCCATTATCTGGCGGCTAGTGGCGCTCAGCTGTCATGGCTTGCGCACACCACAGGGAGGCCCAAGCATCGCTCACAGTCCCAGCTCCTCCCCTAAATGTAAGACTCGAATCCTCATTCACAGCACTGTTGTTACTTTTGTATCTCAAAATAATAATGTAACAGAAAGCCCACATTATTGGAATAGAAACAGATGTGTTCTCTCGTGTGCTCCAGTGAGGTCAGACCCTTGTAAGATATTGGAAGAAATCTGACTTTTTTGGGAAGGCGTTGGTAACTGGGCCACACACTGTTCTTTCAAGTTCTCCCCTGAGGTTTTTCTGCAGTTGTGTGAGGGGATTGCGATGGTTACTTTTTTCTTTTCACAAGTGGCCCTTTAACTGTTTTTCTTTCTGGAAAAAAACAATCTCCCTTATAACCAGATACTGAACATTACGCTATAAATGTTTCGTGCCGTAATGTGCTTTTTTTGTTTTTTTAATCAAATTTGAGCCCACAAATACAGATTTCTTTCATATCAGGAGGAAAGTGCTCCTTGGATTGTAGACCCGGAAAAATATCAGCCTGACATTGTTTCAAAACAATCCACTGGTATTCATTTTTCAGCATCATTGCATTATTCATCCATACCTGCACTACATGTTGTCATTCATATTCAATGTGGGTATACTGAATCATGAGGTGTGGAGCTACGACCCCTCTGTGTTCTTTGAAACAGACTCTCATTCATTTAATGTGCTTCTGCTTCACCTCATATTTCACAGTCTTGCTTAAAGAGGCACTAATTAATGGCGGCAGTTTAATTGTGTTTCATCGTAGTCTTCGCTCCTGTGCTCACGCCAGAGACTTAATAAGGAGTGTAAATGTCAGTTTTGTGTTGGTTGCGTGTTCAGGTGGGGATAAGCAGGGGAAAGCAGCCTCCAAACAAGCAGCCGATTCCCAAACCAATCACGGTGCTGCTGCAGGAACCAGCGATAGCTCAGCACAGAGGAAGGAGGCTGTCAGATGCCTTGCCACCAAGGTACCACAACACGCACATGCACACACACACGTTTGTGTTTTGATGCTTGTGAGGCCATATGGCTATAAAATAGAGCCCATAATGTTTTAATTAATGAGTTTCAAATATGCTGGTATGCAGATTTTGTTAGCTTGTCAGTCCAGACTGTTGCATCCTCCAATTCTCCTAAGTTTACTATTTGTATGACATTGTTCCATAAGATCGTGGAAAAATGATTATTCCCATGAGTGCGGTGAGGGTGATCAGTCGGTTTTCCAACAACACGTTTTGATGCTCATTTGGAAGTATTGCACTAGAAAAGGTTGATGGTAACAGAAAAAGTTGAATCACTTGAGGAAGATTACTTTTTTTTTTTTAGAAAAATTGTAAGATGGAAATCTGTATTGTGATTTCAGCTTCGATTTGTGAATCTTTTACTCTCATGACTCCCAGATATTCCGAAACATCGTCTTCATCTCCAGACTGCGTGCAACATGGCCGCTACTTGCTGGCACCAAAGAACTATTACAGCTTGCCCAATTGAAAATAATCCTTCAAAACCTCTCTGCATTTTTCACTGGTTGATGGCTGTAAATGGCCAAGACGACACCTTCCTCTGCAACTTGTTACATCTGTTTGTAACATTGCCTGTACCCCCATCCTCTGATGAAATTATGCATTGGGTAGCCACGTTTATTCGTTCCAACCTTGTTGGATTGAATAGCAACTACTTTGCTTTTTTTTTTTTTATTGTTGTGACATTTCTACAGTTTGCTTAAAATATTCAGGGCAAACTTTTCATTGTGAAAAGTGTTTTATGTCATTAATGCCAGCGATACTGTTGTCCTGGCCTAGCGATTACATTACAATTACGGTAGAATCAGGCTGATAGGTTGGGCAACATGGGATTTCCCTCCTCCACAGGAATCAAAGCAGAGGCAACATCAGACTGAAGATGGAAAGAGAAGAGAGCAACACCATGACAATTCTGTCTGATGTCAGGCTAAGTTTGGCTAGTTGTTTCAAGTCTTGACTCTAAGCTAAAGTCAAGTTCACACTTCACAACTTCTGTGAGACAGGAAATACGTGAAACAGGATCTGTTGTTCCAATTTGTGTAGGTATTCCAGAGAAACACATGGTCCAATTTGTTTGCTGATTTGTTTCAGGAAACTAAATAAGAAGAAAAAGGAAAAACCATAACATGAATGAAAGCATGTTATCTGCAACTGCTAACAAACTGTAGGCTTTTTGCAGAAGAGTTCACCATTTATGCCCAGTGTCCAGTTGAAGTAGCAAATGCACAACTAGAAACAACAGTTACTACAGATGCTGTCGACTCCTCCTGCAGGGTTCCAGTCACGCTGTGTCTTGGCCTCTCGTTGCTTGAAGCCAGTGGCTGGCCTGATACAGATATTTGGCCTGCTAGATATCTGGGATGTGTCTGCGACGCATGAGAGCCATTTGCCTCGTGCCTTTGTTCACACTTAAAGTAGCGCTCCAGTAACTCCACATCTTCGGCCTCTAATCTCAAGCTTGTGTCTGCAAACTCCAAAAAAACAATAGCTACTGGAAAAATGAAAGCTGATCATCAAATATTGTGAACGATGCATAAGATAAACCGGCTGCTTGCTGTTGTCTTATATTTAATGGACAGATATGAAAGCACCTCTCTCATCTAATTCTCCTCAAGAATGAAAAAAAGTACATTTTCCAATCATGTAAACTCTTCCTTTAAGATCATAAGCTACATGTCTCGCCCGACTTCTGACTCCACACACTCAACCCCAATCAAGTCTTGACCACCAAAAAGCCATTCAGCCAAGTCATTTGAAAGGGATCAAATTTAAATGACTTCTTACAAAGATATAATCTTAGAAACACTTGAAGACATAGTGCACATCTGTATAGTTCTGGTTATCTATCCAGATATTCAGCCTGCTGCTGACTGGCAGTACTTAGAGTGAAAAGAACGGCAAGAAACGCATGTTATAATGCCCCTTGATTTAGCGTCTTATAATGGCTGTTTTGATAGCGCTTAATTTTTTTTCTCCTTTTTTTTTGTTTGTTTTCTCTCTCTCATATTTTTTTTAAGCACCTTCATATGATAGAGCCTCACAAGAGTACTTAAGGGAACTGTGACTGTTCAGAGAATTCACAAAAGACTGAAGAGGGAACCATTCAAAGAGCTAAACACACATCAGCCAGCTCCCGAGCTGCACATCTCTGACACACATTTTTAATGTCAGAGTGTTCTCCTCCCTTTTTGGGCACATGGAGAACATGCTGCTGATTGCATCACACGGATGACATGGAAGCTTCTAAATTTACTAACTTGGCCTCAATAAGAGTTTCCATGGGAACTAGTGCAACTACTTGTGATGGAGGATGTTTGCTCGAAAGTCACTGACAGTGTTACATGTGTGGCACTCGCGGTCTTGCTGTGCAAATCGTCAAGCTACAACTGGAGAGTTTTGGAAGTCTTCCTGCAAAACTGACACATCATGTATTTTACAGCAAAAGAGCTGCTATTTATCTATGTGTTGCTAAGATGTTTTTGCAATGTGTGGCTTCTGCATCAGATCACTTTCATTAGTATTTGTTCTTTGTTAACTATGTCTACTAGCTGGTAGATTTAAAGTTGTTTTGTTATTTTTTTATTTAGTTTTATTTGGTTATCCTCTTGTTTGACACCTGAATAAACCAACTGGTATATACAGAGAGAATGTGTTGTCAAAGCTTGTCTTTCAGAGATTCATGAGAGGAATTTAGGCGATGACTAAGTTATTTCTATCCCAAATAAGAATTTTATGTTATGTTTATATATAGTTTATAGCGTTTTTTTTATTTTTTATTGTAACTTTCATTCTACATGCTCGTTGTCTCGTCAGGTGGTGGCCTACCATTTCTGTCAGGCTGACAACACCTACACTTGCCTGGTACCTGAGTTTGTTCACAGTGTCGCCGCACTGCTGGCCAGAGCGCCACAGCTCACCCCGTACAGGGAACTGCTGGTACAAGAGCCTCACCTACAGAACACACTCAGCCTGCGATCCTGTGTCCAAGACCCCATGTCTGCTTTCCGAAAAGGTGTCCTAGAGCCCATAGCCAACCTGCGCAAGGGTAATAAAATCTGAGAGCGCGC
The DNA here is from genome assembly GCF_037954235.1 of Aulostomus chinensis. NCBI lineage: Eukaryota > Metazoa > Chordata > Actinopteri > Syngnathiformes > Aulostomidae > Aulostomus > Aulostomus chinensis. The sequence continues at coordinate 14,507,076 of NC_141321.1, read as the reverse complement.
GCACACACGCACACGCACACACACACACACACACACACACACACACACACACACACACACACACACACACACACACACACACACACACACACTGAAACCTCAAGACAAATGTGATAGTGAGATTAAAGATGAGTTAAAGTTAAAATAGAATCAGCTTAAAGGTTTAAAGGTGGAAAGCTTTCCTCACTGCAATCTCCTGTTTGAAATAGCCTATTAATGACTCCATGAGAGATTATTTTCCCGAGTTAAGGTCAGTGATTCGAAACACTCCGGAGTGAGACAGATGCAAGGTCATTTACATAGAGAGATGTTGAGTGTTATTTTTGCCCTGGTGAATCATCAGCCTCCCCCTAGATTTCAAGGTCACAAAATACTCAGGAGAGGCTGTGAATGTTAGGGGCCTATTAGGGGGCTCAGTTTCTCATGATGCAGCTAGATTGATGTGTTATCATGGTCAAGCCCTTCAGAGTCTGAGCAGAGGAGTGTTTTGTCTACTCCATCTCTATTAAGCAGGTTAGAAAAAAATGAAGAGCCCTTGTGCCTGAGTGTATGAGTCCTCACAGGCTTGCAGGGGTGCATTGACAGCTTCGATGATGGAAAACATGATGGATATGTCCTGTTTGGAGATAATAAACAACAATGGCCTCTGGCTCCTTTCGGCAGAATATAATCAATACAGCCATTTGGTGCTTTCACAACATATCCTCAACTGGAATACAAAGAAGCGGCCATTTTTATCCGGGATAAAACTATTATGGAGCTATGATGCTGTCTTTCTTTGTTTCCTTATCAGCTCCTCTTCGCTGGCTCAATGTAATGTATCTGGCTTTTTCTTGTGAATTAACCTGCCTTCTATGTCTTCTTCCCTCAGAGCGAAGGCTGCCTGAAGAGGACTACATCATATTGGTTGACAGTCTCAATGAGGCGGAGTTTCACAAACCTGACTACGGTGACACCATTGCCACCTTCATCACCAAGATCATCTCCAAATTCCCCCTCTGGCTCAAGTTGGTGGTCACCGTCCGGACAGGCCTGGTGGTGAGTGACACGACAGAATCACACACTGGTAGCACAAACAAACCCTGCTGAAATATTCCCTCACTTATCTCCTCTCAGCCACCCAGTGTGTCTTTGTTTGGTTTGTTTTGGACTAACAGGTTTTGTGATATTCATCTTGGAGATTTTTTTTGTGTTTTATTTTGTTTTGAACTGCAGATGTAAATGGAATTTGAATTGTGTTGGAGGGCTGTACCGTACCCTGTCACCACTGATATACTGTTACATGTCCTTTGTATAATAAGGGCTTATTTAAACATTATGTGCAGGTGCATGAAATAAAAGTGTCATTATGACATTTCTGTGTGTTCATCCAGGGGTTCAATTATGAAGAGAGTATTTGTGTGTGCATTTTATTCAGTATGTTTAGCCAGCTGAATTGATTTAGTTCAGTGGTTGATGATGTTGAAGTGTTACATTTTTTTGGATCAATATTTGTGTTTACAGTACTGCTTGGTGATGTAACATTAACAGCCAAAGAAAAATAGAAAAATAACTTTGAATCCATCAGCCTCGTCTACTGTAACGCTCGTGTTAGTATAACTTAGATAGAAAGATAGAGCGATAGAAAGATAGATGGATAGACAGATAGATGGATGGATGGATGGATAGATAGATAGATAGATAGATGCATAGACAGATAGATAGATGGATAGACAGATAGATAGATGGATGGATGGATAGACAGATAGATAGATAGATAGATGATAGATAGATGGATGGATGGATAGACAGATAGATAGATAGATAGATAGATGGATAGATGGATAGATGGATAGATAGATAGATAGATAGATAGATAGATGATATATAGATAGAAAGATAGATAGAGATAGATAGAAAGATGGATGATAGATAGATAGATAGATGATATATAGATAGAAAGATAGAAAGATGGATGGATAGATGGATATACAGATAGATAGATGGATAGACAGATAGATAGATGGATGGATAGATAGATAGATAGATAGATAGATAGATAGATAGATAGATAGATGATATATAGATAGAAAGATAGATAGAGATAGATAGAAAGATAGAGATAGATAGATAGATAGATAGATGGATGGATGGATAGATAGATAGATAGATAGATAGATAGATGATATATAGATAGAAAGATAGAAAGATGGATGGATAGATGGATATACAGATAGATAGATGGATAGACAGATAGATAGATGGATGGATAGATAGATAGATAGATAGATAGATAGATAGATAGATAGATAGATAGATAGATAGATAGATAGATAGATAGATAGATAGATAGATAGATAGATGGATGGATAGACAGATAGATGGATAGATAGATAGATAGATAGATAGATAGATAGATGATAGATAGATAGAAAGATAGATAGAGAGATAGATAGATAGATATATAGATAGAAAGATTGATAGATAGATAGATTGATAGAACTTTAATGATCCCACAACAGGGAAATTTGTGTGTTACTGCAGCTCACAGCAGCAGCGTTTTCCAGCGCCGTCGTAGGTTGGCAACCTAACACGAGGTACAGTGCAGGCTGATGGGAATGTCCTTGTGGTATGTGGTGCTAAACAGAAGCACTGGATGAGAGCAGGGACTGAGCAGACAGTGGTGCTGAATAAAAAGTGACAAAATCACTGAAGTTACCAGTGGAGACACAGATGGCACAAGAGCAGGGGGGGCCAAACTTTATCCCTCTGAGGGCCAAAACTTACTGGTGGGCTGCAGGCCAAAATAGTACTTAGTTGTGAGGTCCCCTAAATCAACACTATTTAAGCTGTTATGTACTGGAAAAACAACTCAACATCACGTTTCAGTGACAGGGACATGTATTGTGTAAGGTTCTTCAGTTACAATACGGGTCATGTGTTACTCATTGTCAGGAAAAATAAAGAAGAATTAACAATAGCAACAAAAGCAAAAAAGACAAAAGCAACAAAAAAAGTGATTTATTTTTCATATTTCTTCAAAGATCAATACTGATAATAACAATGACAATAATAAAGATTATTATACCCATGTCAGTGAGGGCTGGATAAGCATCATCTGTGGCAAGTAGAATGCTGCATTGGGCTAATAAATCTTGTATTAAATTAGGAAAGTGTTAAAAAAAAAGAAGAAGAAAAAGTAGCTCAGAATTAAGCCATCTTGTTTCCTTTAAAATTTTGGACCCACTTGCTGAAGGAAAAAAACAAAACAAAACCTTGAACACCTCGTGTGGGTGGATTTCCTCCTGGAACCGAAAAATGTGGCACTAACATTGGCCAGATGTGAGACTGTGTATGAATGGTAGTAGTGTGTCAGACCCCCCGGTGGTCCTCACCGCGCCACACTGTCAACAAGGATACGCAAATAAGCCTGTTTGGATGATGGGTGCATGAAGAATTTCACTTGGTGCCTGTGAGATCTGTTGATTATCAGGAGTAAAGGTAAATATGGGGCTTTTGAATATTTCAAAAGTGATTGGTCAATGGTTGAGTGCCAGAAATGATCTTTCATCATTTATGGTTGTTAATGGCACTAAATTAAATTTAAAGTTTGTTATATTTTGGGTGGATTGGCTTTTTAAAACTAACTTTGTCTCACCTTACCCACATCAGTTACTCCCAGCACATGCTTCTTTCCCATCAGCACCGTGGACTCTCTATAGGAAGATGTGCATATCATTGCCACATCGCATCTTCTGGCCCAGCACGGCTCTCTAGTCCGATGTATTTTCTCAGTCCGGTTGGTAATCCCACCAAACAGCGGATGCATCTGTCTCCCGCCAGAGCCAAGACTCCAAATGCTGCATGGATTACGCCCTGAATGGATGGCAGTACTACTGGGAGTCTGGAGCTTGACAACTAGCCAGCTGGTTATATAATTGGATTAGTGTTTTAGGATACACAAAACACGTTTGGGGTCATTTTCTTCCTGATGCATTTCAAGTCAGCAACATTAACTGTCAGAATGTAAAGGTGAGGAGTACAGCCGTTGTCACACTGTCGCTGTAGCCCTGCAACCAGATTAGATCATTATTCATCTTTTTTATCTGTCCTTTCACAGAGAGTACTTGCTCTTATAATAACAGGATATTTAACTCACTGGTGTGAAGGAGTTAAGTGGAGTGGACAATTCAAATGCTCGTCGTTGAACCGAAATGTCAGTCGTCATTAAAGATGAGCTCATCCACAATAATGTGGATTTAAAAAAAAAAAAAAAAAAAAACAGTCCTCGCTGGTTTGGGCCAGTTTTGAGCAGTTGAGGGGGCAAGAGAGGAGATGAAATGTTTATGTGAGAGAAGCCTGTGAGCAATGTTGGAGCTTGAGTCATTGTCACACTATTTACTGTACTGTATCCCATGGCTCTGTGAGTCAGAGGCAACAGCATCTGAGGAATGGCTTCAGATTTTGGTGCTTTTAATTTGTCCTTCATTAATACACCAAAGACACTTCGCCTAGCAGTCTTTAGATATTTAGCTGTGTGTGTGTGTGTGTGTGTGTGTGTGTGTGTGTGTGTGTGTGTGTGTGTGTGTCACATTAATAATCAACAATAATTTATGTTTTCTTCCTGCAGGAAATTACAACCCTACTTCCCTTCTCCGGCATCTCTCTGGACATCCTGCCAGACAGCAGCGATCTGGGAGCCGACCTGAGCGACTACATCCATCACCGGGTCAGCAGCAGCACCCAGGTTGCTGCCAATGTCACCACGCCTACAGGCTCCGCCCCTGATCCGCTACTCCTCAGCAAGTTCTGCAGCCACCTTTCAACGCGAAGCCACGGCTCCATCCTCTACCTTCAGCTGACCCTGGATCTGTTCCACAAGGGCCATCTGGCTCTGAAGGGAGGAAACTACCTGGTGGTGCCCGTCTCCCTGTCAGAGGTGAGCCACGGAGCGTCTAAAACATCTGTTTAAGCCTCTGGAAGAGTTTGAGATTGAAAAAAAAAGCAACACAATAACACTTATGATTTGGTCTATCGCTGTTCTGGTTCACAGTCTAACAGTTGTCAGTCATCTGGCTGACGTCTGTGCTGTGAAATGGCATCACACCTGAGGCCGAAGCAATCAATGTCCATCACGTCAACCAGCCAGGACACGCAGGAGGAGCCTATTGTTCAGGCACGGTCCTCTCAGGACAGGGCAAAACGGATCTTTAATCAGTGGGAGAACAAACTGACTGGATCATAGACGTTATAATGGGAACCAAAAATAGTCCATAGTGAATGACAGAGGCATTTTCATGTTACATAATAAACATTGTAAAATAGAACAATAGAGCCACAAATGCTGGTGTTGGAATATGATGAACTGATAGTTGGATAATGAGTCGACAAAGTCCTGCCTGAAGGTGTTCTCCAGTGAGGTCAGCAAATCACACATATATATTTTTTTCTTTTTTTTTTTAAATTCTCCTTAAATCAGAGAGAATAGAATAGTAGTTAGCAGGTTCAAACCTTCCATTTGTCAATAAAACAAATAGTTTTATGCATCTGTTCAGCAGATTTTTGGGGAGCAAATTCAACAAGTCGGCCCGATACTGATTTATAGTTGGATGTGTGTGATGCAATGGTAATGATTTGAATTTGAAGCACCACATCTTGGTAGATGACAGGAACCATTAAATTACATTTCAGGTATTTATGATATTCCCTAATGATTTGCCAAACTGATCTATGGTGCGATTTGTCCTGCAGGTTTTGTGATGATTGGCCCAACAGCCACTACATGAGACATCAACAAGCCTCAGGCAGCTTTGGTCCACTCAGGCCAACAATGATCCAGGGAGTTTGGTAGCAATCAGATTTACAATTTAGATGTTAATAAATGTTAACTGTGAAAATCCATCATGGAGGAACTTTATGGCCCAAAGGTTTCTATCTTAGGCAGGAATGAGCTCTGCATGTGGGTGAATTTCAAATCAATTGAGCTAACAGGGGTGGGTTTGGGGGCATCAATTACAGCGCCACCATCTGGCTGATTGAGCTCATTTTTCTTGTGAAACATCTGCTCATCATTTCTAGGTTTTTGGCCAAGTATCATGTCTAATAATAAAAATTATTATAATGAGCCGTCAGGAAAAACAAAAGTCCCTTGGGGTTTGACTCCTCATTATTCCACTCCACTGAGTCTGTGGGCCACAAGGAACGCTCACACACTCGTGTTTGATGTTTTTTCTCTTCTCTTCTTGTTCTGAATTTGTTGCTCATTCAGGTGGAGCTCATCATCTTTCTCTACAGAGATCTTATTGTATTTTTACTGATGTTGCACTCCTATGTTGTGTCTTTCATTCGTTTTTAACATCTCCACTGTTTTATTGGTGCAAGTAAAGCACAATCGTTTGTGAGCAGTACCACCCTGACCACTTAGTGTTTCAGAATGATTCAACAGTTTAATATAAATCTGAATATTTCACTGTTAAGCAGATGAAACTGCATTATTCTGTTGCTTGTAAAAAACTCTAACTCTTGCATATCTTTTAGGTGTACCTGCTGATGTGTCGCGTGAGCTTTCCGGATAAAGAGGTCTTTGAACAGGTTCTTCCGGTGCTAAATGTGGCACTGGCATCGCTGCACCCACTGACTGATGAACAAATGTTCAGGGCACTGAATGCTGGCAGTGTGAGGGGGGAGCTGGTGTGGAAGGACTTCCAGCAGAGATTAGACAGCCTGGCTGGATTCATGGTGAGGTTCTTAATATGACTGCATGCATGACTCAAATGACTGGGTGATGAGTCACAGTGACATCCATCATTCACATGTATCTGGAAGGATTATGAGCCCATAGATCATGTCAGCTTATTGTTCATTTGAAGGACTGTTGTGTGGGGTTTGTGCTTTTAGGTGAGACGCAGGGATGGCACACGGATGCTGTGTCATCCCTCCTTCAGAGAGTGGCTGGTGTGGAGAGCAGATGGAGAGAGCACCGACTTTCTCTGTGAGCCCAGGTGAGGAAGGAAGAAAAAGTATCGAAAACCCAGTCAAAAAAAGAGCTTCTGTTAGATTAAAACTAGCCAAATCTGATATCTCCCCGGAGAGAGTGGGGTTGATCTGTTCTACTCAGCTCTTTATATTGAACGTGCACATACCACATTGCAGTGCTGACAGCTTACAGAACTAAAAGGAAAAGTTCATCGTTTCAGAAGAATCTCTCGCTTGCAACTTGTGTATCAATTTTTTGAATAATAATACCGGTCCAGTAAACTTGTATTTATTTGTTACATTTTGTTTTTCAAACTCAGGAAAGCAACATAAGAGAAAATTATGTTCCACATAAAAGAATGATCCCAGTCTCTTCCACACACCGAGGCAAACAGCTCATTACTTAAACTTCACACAGCCACATTACACATCGGGTATCTCTATCACTATCTAGACTGAAATCATTTCTTTGATTTGCTAATTAAAGCTTCCGTTGATACATGCAGGCTGTTTCTGATAAATTAATAAATTAATCCATCCATGTCTGCAGGAGCGGCCACGCTCTCCTGGCCTTCATGTTCTCCAGGCAGGAAGGCAAGCTGAACCGTCAGCAGACCATGGAACTGGGACACCACATCCTCAAGGCTCACATCTTCAAGGTATCAGCAACGAGGATACTCCATACGTGTGTGTGTGTGTGTGTGTGTGTGTGTGTGTGTGTGTGAGACACACACACACGCGCACACACATATATATATATATATATGAAAGCATAGTATAGTGTAGCATAGTATAGTGTTATTGTGTAGATTTAAGACTAGAACTGATTATACCTCAAACTTATCTGAATCACTTTCCCTTCCCAGGGGATTCACATAAACAAAACCCTGCACTCTGTTGTATATTGTTGTATCGAAACACAATAACACACCCACAAATACAAGCGAACCTCTGTCTGCACCGTCACCCACACACATTAGCACCCGTCATATACATCTACCCCCAGGGGACGGTGAATATTGAAGTGTTTGTATGCACACTATTGCTTTACTCCTGGGACACGATTCAAATTCTGCATTGCATCAAAGCATAATTTCTCTCTCTTTCTGCTTCTCTCCTCTGTCTGTCAAATTGTGTGTGTGTGTCTGCCTGCCTGTGCTCACACACTCAAAGGGTCTGAGTAAGAAAACGGGTGTGTCCTCCAGCGTTCTTCAGGCCATGTGGGTGAACTGCAGCACAGACAGTCTGTCCGCTGCACTCGCATCCCTGAGGAACCTATACACACCTAACATCAAGGTTACACACACTCGCTTCACATTTAAACACACTCCATCAGTGTTTACAGTCTTTTACACAAACAAAAGTAGAGAAAAGACTGGGAAAGGTAGAAGTTCTGATCCAACTTCTGTACTCAGAAATGGAAAAGTCAAGGCTAGTAAAGAAGTAATTTGGTATAATATAAGATATGATAATATAATATATAAAATTCAAAGCCCAATAAACCACACATGAGGGGTTTATTGAGCATCATTTCTATGTCGTTATGTCTCATCCATTTTGGGTGAATCCGTCTTGATACTGAATAAGAAATAATTAAAAAGGCTCAAATGTATGAATACAGAGTCTGTTTTCAACATGTAAAAGGAGAAGATATTTTTTATTAAAATGCGGAGGTGGAAAATAAAATTGTGTCAAAAATATTCAAGATCTCATTCCTGAAAGTTCCACTTAGGTAAGGCAAAGAAATATTTTTATTTTGTTACAAAGACTGCTAAAGTTGAGTGTTTTTCTCTGGACTTAATTGAGTTTAATATTGTGGTTGGATTGTGGCCTTCCTATGAAGACGCTCCAGTGTAACGTACCGCAGGCTCACACCAACACAAGAATAAAATAAATCGCCTTGGTACCATAGAGTCAATAAAACTGGCATCTACTTGTCTCTAGCTATCCCTAAATAACTGTCATGTGACCATTTGCACCCACAGGTAAGTCGGCTGTTGATGCTGGGTGGTGCTAATGTGAGCTGGTGCACGGAGGTGGTAGGACACGCCCCCATCCTCTGCGTCCATGCCCACCTGGGACATGTGGAGGTGGTTGCTCTGCTAATTGAAATGGGTGCTCCTGTTGACGGGACCACCGACAGCGGTATGACACCCCTCTGTTTGGCCGCCGCCGCCGGACACACTGACATCATCGGCCTTCTCTGCAAGAAAGGGGCCAAGGTCAGTTGAGTTTCAGAGCAAAGAGGGAGATGATTTATCCATGGCATAATTACTGTGGGTAAATCAGACTGAACTCAGAGTGCTCCATCTCTTAGTACCTTTACACCAGTGATACCCTGGCTTTATATACACTTTCAGCATCTATTCTGGGAGACAGATGACATAAACAGCCCTGATTTAGGCCAGCCTATTGGAGCTGCTGCCCAGGACCAGGGTTGTAAGTCCTTCTGTGTCCCCTCTGTGCCAGGTGGGCCATGCTGATAAGAGCGGTCAGTGTGCTCTGGTCCACGCCGGGCTGAAGGGCCACGCAGAAGTCATCAACATCTTGCTGGGCCAGGATTGGGGACCGGAGAACCCCACTGACCCACACCACAGCCATGAGACTGTGACAGGGAAGAAGCAGGCAGTACAGCAGGCAGTAACAGCTGCAGCCAGTATAGGACACACGCAGGTACGCTTCATGTCAAGGTCCTGGGATAAAAGTATTTTTAACTGCTCAAAGTCATTTTTTATGTCAAGAACTGTGCTTGTCCTTGCTTGAGGATTCACCAGATGCACTTTGCTATTTTCTTTGGTGAAGGTCTTCTTTTTCTTTAAACTAGGTTTTCTTTCTGCACGACAAGACAGCAACACAGCGGACTGTAAAATTGTGCTTTCCTGCAGGTGGTGAAGAGCTTGCTGGACTTGAAAGATGAACAGCTGGCGGTGCAGATGGACACTCACGACACTCTCTGGGGAGAAACTGGTACGTTTTCTTCCATCAGTCAAATGAATTTAGCTTTCTCACTTCTTTCTGTCCATCAGTTTGGTGTGAGAGTCGTGCCCAGGGGCTGTGGGAGCTGCATTTCAAGCATATTCTCCTTGTAAGGAAGGGAATGATATCAGATAGCACACCTACCTGCATAGATCTTCATATACACACACAGTAGGACCTTTGATTCTAGCAGCAGCTGCAGCGATACTCGATAGACTCTCTTGTTTAATTATTATGGATTTACGATGCTCTGATTGTTATCAAATGGAAGAAATGGAACGTTGCATTTATCGTGCAGAATATCTGGTCCAGCTCCATTGGCAGCATCTAAAAAGCAGCTGTTATTCAATTGTAATAGCCTTACCTTACTATCACAGATGCAAGCCTGCAGAACTCTGTTAGGTCCATTTCCTGAGAGCATGTCAGACGACGCCTGTATCTCTGCCTCCAGTGCCATTAGAGCCTAATTCTATTACACAGTCCCCTCCAGTGCTGCCATTGAATAGTGAGAGCATGAAATTGCCTCTGAAATGTTCACCTTCGTATGTACCGTGTCTTTGTCTGACACTCAGTTTTACCAACAACTACTAGTACTACTATTACTACTACAAGTGATAACAGGGAATGAGGAATATATCTTTTTTTAAGGGGGGCTTAGTTTCCCAACACAGAAGTGCATATGAATTATATTATGGAGAGTGTTTCTTTCAGTTTGTATAATTGAAGCAGCACGTCAGCTCAGGACAACTGGACTGATGTCATATGTGATGGTAATAATATCCTGTTATCAACGTGTCCACTGAAGCAGCAACCACATAAAACATGATGTCATTCATCAGGGGTGCGTAAGGTGAGAGAATGAGATCATTACCTTGTCTCTGTGCCCAGCCGCTCAATTAGCTGAAGGACTTGTATTAAAGCCAGGAAATGTGTCTGTCGTTGTCACAGCAGCAAGTTAGAGGTGCGCATAGTTTGTTTTGCTGAATGATTCTGAGAAGGTTCAGTTGCTTCAGTGCCTCTTGTATTAAAAAAAGAAAGCATTAAAAATGTCTCTCAGTCAGTAATGTAATAGAACAATCAATCAAATAGATAACGGAAATGATCAGATCCCTTTCTTCTGCTCGTCTCACAAATCTCCGCCTCTCGTCCCTCCGTCAGTCTTGAGTGCAGCAGCAGGGAGAGGGAGGACAGACGTGTGTGTGCTCCTCCTGGACCGTGGGGCAGGGCTGGAGATACCAAACCGTAGAGGGATGGTCCCACTCCTCAGCGCCACCAAACATGGACACACGCAGGTGAGGAGTCTGGGGTACCGACCCTTATTATGCTCTTACCCCATATTTAAACTGTCTTTACCTCCTTTTCCAGGTGGCAGAGTTGCTGCTGAAGCAGGACACCGACATCAGCGTCGGCGACAAGCAGGGCCGCACCGCACTGATGCTGGCCGCCTCCGAGGGCCACGCCAGCACTTTAGAGCTGCTGCTGTCCAAGGGTGAGAGTCCACCACCATCACCACTCACATCCCCGTTTGATGAATATACATGGACATGGATATACATTTGTATCATTTGTGGTCCCAGGAGCCTCTCTGTCCACTGCTGACCAGGAGGGGCTGACTGCTCTCAGCTGGGCCTGCATGAAGGGTCAGAAGGGTGTCCTGCAGCTGCTGGTGGAGGCGGGTGCCGACCTGAACCATCCAGACAGGCAGGGGCGCACCCCACTTGACCTGGCTGCTCTTAACGGGGACACAGATACAGTGAGTCCATGTTGATAATAATATATTAAACGTAGCTTAAAAAGTGCTTTACAAAAGAAAAAACACAAGAGGATTAAAACAAATTCAAAGCCATAAAAAAATAATGCATAAAAAGAAATGAACTAAAAGGCCATGAAATATGAATGATTTCATCTCAAAACAAAAATTTAAAAGTTATATAAAAGCCGGAACAGCATTTGCAGCCTTTATCCCCTCAGGCAGGTTGTTCCAAAATGTAGAAACTCTGACTGCAACGGCTCTGTGGAACGAGCATCGTTGAAGCCACGGATCTCTGGAAGGGACCCAGAACCATAAAAGATCTGATGGATAACAGGCCGAGGCCTTGGTTCATCACGAACATCCATCCTATCCATCCATTTTCTACCGCTTATCCTGCGACAATGCTAACCACTGCGCCACCGTGCCACCCCAATTTGAACAAAATGTGTAAATCTCAAACATTTTTTGCCTCAGATTGGATTTATTTTATGATGTAATCAAAAGTCCGATTGGCGTTTGGTTGAAGTGCCCACATAGCTGACGCCTGTGTTGGCATACACAACTATCGTCTCTGCAGCTCTCTCATGTTATTTTTGCAAACTTACAAACTGAACACTGTAGAGCCTAATGATTGAGTCAAATGCACAATTGTCTCAACTCACATCAGCCTCTTTTATGTAGTTGAATAAAACAAATCCTACCTGTGTTAATCATCATGGTCATATGTGCGAGGCTGCAGCACCCAGGAGGCCATTTACAATCAATCTCATCGGGGGTAAAGAAACCGAGCCGTTCATGTCATTAATGATCAGCGGGAACACAATCAAAATGAAATGATAATCAAAGATGGAATCAAAATGATCAGGACTCGTGATGTTAATGAGCCTGAGCAGCTGATTAGATGTAATATGTTGTTATTGTCTGATGTGCTGCAGGTACACTGCCTGCTAGAACACGGGGCAGTGCTGGAGAGGGTGGACAACAACGGCACCAGAGCTTCAGACCGGACTCCTGGCTGCCAGAACCCTGCCCTGGTAGCCTCGCTGCTCAAGAAAGGATCCAAGATGGGTATAAAGTTTTGATTCCGCGAACAATCTTTAAAAAAAAAACGATGTAAGATCATTCAGTATAAACAGACATATATACCACCTCTGTAGCTGAAGCGACTCCTCAGATTGAATCCATATTTGTGTCTGACGATTGATTTCTATCCGCATCTACATGACTTCATATTGGCCGGCTCCACTTCTACATAGTATATTACGCTCTATCCTGCAGCTGCTGCGGTGCCACATCCACTTACTAACTCTCCCTCTCTTCTCCATCCCCCCGCTCTCCCTGATCAACCGGAAGGCTACAGAACAGCTCCACATGATCGATCAGGTACGTGATTTATGCAAGACACAGAGTCAAAAAGACAAGTTGAAACGGATGATTAAAAAACAAAATATTCGTACCCCTCTGTCAGGTCACGCTACCTGGGCTATGGCGTCCTCCAAACCTGACATTCTCCTCATCCTGCTGCAGAAGCTGATGGAGGAAGGGAACATGCTTTACAAGGTACTTGAAATTGGGACTGGAAGGTTTGAAAAACATTGCAGCTTTTTATTTAGGTGAGCTATTTTTGTGAATTGTTTGTATGCAGAAGGGACGTATGAAGGAGGCAGGCCAGCGCTACCAGTATGCCCTGAGGAAGCTCCCTCGCGAGGGGCAAGGAGAAGAGCTGAAAGGACTGAAAGACCTGCGGGTTTCCCTTTATCTCAACCTCTCCCGCTGCCGCAGGAAAACCAATGTAAGAACCATGGCTGCATCAAACTGCTCATGCACTATTTAACACCGTCAGGTTTATTAGATGCCGAGGGAACGGCAGAAGGTCTGGCCAGGCGAGGTGGGTGATTCCTTAAGATATATAATTTATTTGTATCAACACGAAAAGATGCGGGCACCAGTGTGGCTGGCTGTAAAAATATCTCTGCCTTTCAGATGTAATTTGCTGTTTCTCTGGTAAACAGACAAAGACCTGGAAGCAGGTGGTGACACAATGAATTGCAGTGTGCCGTTATTTCAGAGATGGATGAGTGTAGCCTGCAGGTTTGGAAACCACCCTGGTGATGACAGACGTCCTAACAGACTGTGTAAAACTGCCATCCTTAGGGTCACTGTGGCCAATGAATAATGGAGCGGCTAATGTGATGTGATAAGGTCACTCTCTCCGGTGGATCAAGCACACGCTCTTCCTCTGTGTCTCTACAGGAGTTATTTACAGTGGACCTGGCTAATTCCATACATTATATCAGGAGAAGGCAGCCAGGAGAGCGACTATATGATACCATCATTAAACATTCAACAGCAATGTGCACATTCAAGGCTGCCATTTTGACCTCGCGCTCAAGGACAGAATCACAACGCGTTCTCGTCATCAAATATTCACCTGAGAGTGATGATGAGAGCAGTAAAAACCAGCAGAAACACCAGCAGTTCCCTATCTATTCCTACACTCATGGCAGTAAAAACGAACTTTATGATGCTAAGTTATTTTCCCATCTCGTCAGCTGACCGTACAGTAGGTTTGTCTGGTTGCTCTGTTCTGTCTGTTTTAAATGGATTTTTCTGTGTGATAACTCAGGACTTTGGCATAGCTGAGGAGTTTGCAACAAAAGCCCTGGAACTCAAACCCAGGTCTTATGAAGCGTATTATGCCAGAGCACGAGCCAAGCGCAGTAGCAGGTACAGCTATAAGTTCAAAGTAATATTATATTGCTCGAAGGATCAGTCGCGTCTCTGTGTCATAGTAAATTAAATGTTTCTAAAGTTCCTTTGTTCATCTTCTCTGTCCTCCCCAGGCAGTTTGCTGCAGCGCTGGCAGACCTCCACGAAGCAGCACGACTCTGCCCATCCAATAGAGAGATCCGCCGCCTGCTGGCACGAGTTGAAGAGGAATACAAACATCATCAGAAGACATCCGGCAACAACGCAACGCAGGGTTACAGCAGGGACCCTCACAGCCACCACCATTCAGCCACAGAGGAGGAGGACATGGATGTGTTTTCACAGGGAAGTCTGGAGAGGCATGTCCCTGAGGAGCACCCCGATGCAGAGAAGGACGAGGAGAGGGAGGACGGCGAGGAGGTGAGCCTGCAATGTGGAAAAAGCCCAGAATTTTGGCCTCTGAATCCATACGGTCCAAACAGGACTCTACCTGGAAGTGTGGCTTTTGGTTTAGCCGATCAGTCGCCATGTTTCCCCCAAGAGGAGTACGTACAGAACCAACTGTTCATGGACATGTCGGAACCGGTTCCTGCCATCAACAGGCAAAACCAGGGCAGCAGGACTCATCACCACTGCCACTCCCTCCAGTCGGGGGGCAGAGTTGGGGGCAGGCCTCTCTCTCTCTGTGGCCCCTCCAGTCCTCTGCCAGGCAGACACATGTCCACCTCCCTGAGACCAGCACCAGTTCTGGGAATTGACATCGGTCCTGGATCCGCCACTGAACACTCTGGACTCAGCCCCACAGAGCATTTTCACCCCATGTCCCCCAACAGCTCGTCCCCACCCGGCCATGTTCCAAAGTATCAGCCTCGCTCCTCCAGCTTCTCCAGGGGCTCTGATAGACTCGCCACACACTCTGTGGCCCTGGATGGTCTGGGTCTGGCTCTGGGCTCTG
The DNA here is from genome assembly GCF_037954235.1 of Aulostomus chinensis. NCBI lineage: Eukaryota > Metazoa > Chordata > Actinopteri > Syngnathiformes > Aulostomidae > Aulostomus > Aulostomus chinensis. The sequence goes on along the minus strand of NC_141321.1, from coordinate 14,491,729 downwards.
GTATGGAGGTGAGGAGGGAGGGAGGTGGAGGAGGAACAGCAGGCTCTAGAGGTTCTAGTTCCAGTCAGGCTTCTAGTGGGAACCTGTCAGACGGCGGCAGACAACAGGTACCGGACGCACCATGCCCCATCAAGAGCAGTGGTAGTTTCAAGGCAAAGCCAGAGCTGAAGCCCCGCCCCTTCATGGGGGTCATGGATAAATCTGTTAGAGTGCAGGGCCAGCAGGCCCCTGGCCTGGGCCGACAGGGGCAAGGTGGAGGCTTGGAGAGTTTCAGTATGTCAGTCATGGAGTTCCAAGGGTTGAACAATGAGTTCAAACGCGCCTCATTCCAGGAGCATCAGGCCAGCAGCCAGCAGCAGAGCCGGGAGTTTGGAGAGCGCCACCACCAGCGAGAGGCTAGAGCCACTCTGTCATCCCAGCTACGCTTTCCTGACGGGAGGCACAGACAGGCGAGCCTGACAAGAGACAACCCAGTGCTGCATATGGCGCCCATCAAACCCAAACGCTCCTTTATAGAGTCTAACGTCTGAATAGAGTTGTTCAAAGCACAGATTGGAGCGTTTTTCTGCTGTTTTCAACAAACCATGTCCCACATAAGGTAGCAAGGGAGACTTCTGAGAACTGCTTCCCCCCCCCCCCCCCCCAGCCTGTTTGTAGAGTTCTGCTGCGGCGCTGCATTCACAATCTAGAACCAGTGTTCAACTCAGGCTACGACGCTTCTGCTTACATGTTTACAGCTAGCACACTAGTGTATTCAAGAAAACCAGACATACCTTAATTAAATAAGTCGTCTATTGTCTCAATTTTATTTATTATATCAAATATACAAGTCTGAGAAAGCTTTGTGCACGAGTATACAAACCCTCACGGTAGTTGCAGGATATGACCATTTCTATTGTTGAGTGTCTTTTAAAAACATTTATATTTGTACGGTGTACACTATATTTGCAGATTATATATATATAAATATATATATATATATATATATATTTCCCTCTACGTGGTTATCTGTCAGCATTGCAGCCTTCAAAAGAAATGACTTTATGTACTTGAGATGCTTTTTCTTGGTACACTTGATTAAAAAGAAAGCACTGTACATGACATTGTTCTTAAACTAATATTGAATTGATCGCTTCAATATTCACAGTATCCGTTATTTATTTTTGCATAGCAGAGGACATATTCATATGAAGTGTTTATTGGTTCATTTGGACACAGAGACACATGCAGCTGAGGATTAAGAGAGAGAGAGAGAGACGTCTTACATTGTTCTATGTCCATGGTTGTCATCTATCCTTCTCAGAGTCATGCTATGGATTACACAATCAGACCACTTTACTATTGTGGTACAATAAAATGTTCATGGCGGACTGGATTTACTTCTTTCACAGTGCTGTTCCTGAAATGTGTCAGGGTCTATAGGAGTGGAAGCAAATCTCACCAAGGCGTCACAAAATATGAATGCTGCTAAAACCTCCTCACTCACACAAGAACTTGCAAGAAAAATCCATATCTGCTGAAGCAGGGCCGTGTGCAGACCACAGGAAAAGTACATAAACATGGTGTTGTCTTTTCCAACTGCCAACAGAGCAAATAGTGGTTCAGTAAGACGAGAGACATATTTTCTTGATATTAAAGCTACAGTGCATCACTGTAGTGCTACTTCCTGTTAGGCCTTTTAAACTTGGATCAAAAGTTTAATCATGTGGCTCCTCAAGACATCCCAAATGTGATCAGACCAAATTCTAACTGGTGGGTTTACGTGACACTCTTTTTAAAAACAACCAAAACAGGAAGTGGTCAAGTGATGTAATGTTCTGCAAAACAGCTTTAATGGCAATTCAAGAAAGTCCCTGTTCATGTGCTTCATGGAGAATTGAGAAAATTCTGAAAACAAATAAATAACGTGATGTTCAGGACGATATAGTAAATCAAAGTTTAGGGGGGAAAAATTCCCCTGATTTACATCAGCGAGTGTTCAAAGCAATTAATATGATGTCATATGAGACATTACAAATTTGATTAAGACAAAGTAAAGATTAAAGGCATGAGTATGAGAGCAGTATGGGTTTTTTGAGGTGTTAGTGGTTCATTAAAACACGTTATTTAAAATAAGCTGCTGTACTCACGCCACCTTGTGTTCTGTGTGAGCAAATTTAAAGGTACAGTGTGTAGAATTTGTGATAGATTATTGTCAGAAGTTGAATTTTCGGAAAGAGTTTATTGTAATAATATGAGCCCTTTATACCTCCATAGGGAGGAGTCCTCCTCCACAGAGCCTGCCAAGTTGCATCTACAGTAGCCCAGAATGGACAGACACCTTCCTATTTCTAGCACTAGCTTGTTCTCTTATTTATTTTGTTTTTCATATGTTTTTGAGTTGTAAACAATTTAAACAATGTAGTAAAGTGTTTTTTTATTCACCTACATTTGTAACTGAATGCTTTTATGCAATGGCTCCACCTGGGGGGGGGGGGGGGTGTCAAAATGCTCCAAGTCCACGATTAATTTTGACTGATTCAATTTACGATTTAATATAACTTACATTTTCAGCACTGTCAACTTTGCTGCTGTTAGTCGATAGAATCAAGATTTGTAAAGATAGAAAGTAAGGCGATTTTTAAAAAAGAAGTAATTGTGGGACTTGGATAAGTAGAGTGAGTTGACAGCTTCACTAGTGATGTTCTTACAGAAGGTCCAACACACTGGTCATTTGATGTAAATACACTGTCTGTAAAGAAAATGTAACATCCTTAAGTCAGAAAGTAAATTATTACATCTACATATACAAACATATACCAGATTTAGTGGCATTTTTCTGAAGAACTGGTAGACCAAACCAGAGCTTTAAGTTATGAATGAAGAAATGAGAGCGGTTGAAAGGTGGGACGTGTTTGCAGGCAGATGTTGTCTTGGTATGTCGTTAGTATTTCTAGGTAAATATAGATGCCTCGTCATCTTCCTGCACCCTCCAGCTCAAACGCATGATGCAATCACATAAATAAATGCCACCAGGTAAACACGCACATTGCTTCAATACCCGGTTGGCACAAAGGAGGACACGCCAGTACCTGAAATGTTCTGGTTCTTGCTCACTTCAGGGGAGATATTTGGGCAACAAAAGAGTTCTTAAGGTTTCTACTGGCTCGTCTTCCATCGAGCGATAGCCATCTTCAGGGTGTGGTTGGGGGTGAGCAGGGTTGTCAGTAGCGGGAGGTTGGTCATGGGGCTGGAGCGGTTCTTGGTGTGGATCCAGCTCTCGATGGCCTCTCTTTCATAGGAATATCCATCTGACGGCACAGGTGCAGAACACTCAAGTTACATGGGTGAACATGAGAACATCAGCTCATTTTCAAGAGAACGCTATGTAGAGGCTGTGTTTGCGTTGTGACACTCAGCAGCCTGCACCAGACCACAGTTTAAAGAAGCAGTCTGGAGGATCCAGAATGAACTCATTCAAATGCTGACTGTCGTGTTCTAAAAGTTCCCACGAGAGAAGCATCACCTGAAGAACTTTTTTTTGACAGACTTACAATGAGCTCTTCGTAGCTACACAGGCAGTGGGTCCACATCCACGGGAGCTGATTGGTTGCATGAACATGGTCGTCCACAACACCAGAACCAGAACCATTGCATTCTAGTTTACTTTGATTACGGAGTTATATTTTAACACAAGTTAAACAAGAGGCTCCAAATTCCAAAAGGAAAAATGGCCTTTAGAACTTGGACAAACAAGACGAAGCGTGGATTCATATGTTGTACAAATCATGGTGATGTCGTTTGGCATGACCTTGATATGATCATTGCTACTGCACAACAGTAAGGTCTAAGCTGGGAGCAGCAGCTTCAGACGCAGCTCCTGGAGTGAGACCCTGCTCCTCTCCTATTTCAACTTTTCCCTGTCTTGGCCAGTCGGAGGCTCATAGTGTTTTCCTGTGGGGATCTATTGGTTCGTGGGAAGTTTAAGAGCCTAAACATTTGACAAATGTAGGACCAAAAACATAATAGGGTCTTTGCCTGAAGTACCTTCAGGCTCAGGCCCTAAATATAATCTGTCCCGCAGTTCTTCATAGATTCTCATATGGGAGCGGTGAAGAGAGGTGTTGTAATCTGTAGCTTGACCACTGGACGTCACTAAATCTGACACATTGTGGACGTTAAGATTTCATGCTGCTTTGACGTTTTTGGGAGTTAACACCACAACTTACGACCAACAAAATATCCTTCTGCATCAAGACTGGACACTGGCTTCTGGTCATCCAACATCACAACTTACATCGGAGCAAATCTCAAAGTCTGACAGCGGTAGCAGCCAGATGGGTTGCCTATGTTCCATTATTCAGTGCTATTCGTGCTGAGTGGAAACACTGAGAGGAGGTTTGGTGAGCGGCGAGGAGACGTGTAAGCTCACCGGCAGCAATGACCGGCTCCCTCATCAACTCTCGGGTGATAGGACACAGGAACTCGTCAGGAATACCTGAACACAGCGACTCACTCTTCAGCTCCTCCACCTTCCTCAGAACTTTGCTGCGAAGGCCCACTGACTCTGCACATGCACAAACACAGGAATTTGGAAGTGTGTCCGAAACAAAGACAGACTAATCATTATTGTGTCGTCTCTCATTAAAGGAGAACTGCTGGGACATCGAGTGGAACAATGTGGACTGACACACACAATGATGAGAATATCAATATCCAGAATTTGAGCATTTGTTATTCAAGTGTTTAGCACTTTTCACTCTGGGATGGCAAATGTGAGCGTGGGTGAGCGTGAACATGGTGGGAGCCAACCGTGTCTGCTGACTGTCTGTCCAAATCAAAGTTGAACAGCGAGCAGCCACTCGAGTGCACATTGGTTGAATACTGTTGTTTTAGTAATACTTGGTGATTTTACAGAGCCCGTCTGTCAGAATAAGCATTTCAAAAATGTAAAAACAAAAACTGAACCGTATTAATAAAAGAGAACACTCAATATTCCTGCTGGTACGTTCGCTTTTATTATACTGATTCTTTAAGAGGAAGTATTGATTTCACTCCCATCTTTGAAAAATGCTGATCCCTCTTTCATTTATTTGTGCTGGATGAAATATGATTGCTAGTTTAGCTAAAAACAAAGGCTGCATGCTAATGGGCTGAAAGCGAAGCCCAAAGTCACGGCTCTGCGGCTGTGGAAACTGACTGACAGCGACTGTGGGATGATAATGACGGCACAGCAGCACAACAAACATTTGCTGACAACTACATGACGAATACAAGTCGAGCTGGTAGACTGACATTGGCAAAGTAACTCAGAAATATGCCAAAAATCTGATATACCACAATTTCCAAGACTCCAGACTGACTAGGAAGTAACCAAGAAGTTCTAAAAATATGACCTCACGGGAACTAGTGTTTTGGGGATTGTGTTATATAACTGATGAAGTGCTCCAGATTAAAGTCAGAACTGCTGAAGCCCCAAAGCTCAGTGCCTTTTTAGTGCAGCCTAATATTATGTAATCATGCTGAGTAAAACCCCCATCAACACTCATTCACTCCTTCACCCTTTCTTTAATGGGCCTCTTATCCATGTAAATAGATGCAGAAACGTTAATCCTAACATGAAGCCAGCGGTGTAAGTCTGTCTTTACATGTACTCATCAGGGCGGTGAGAGGAAGCGGAGCTGAGGACGTGACGATGCTCACCTATGTGCAGCTCTGACGCCAGTGTTTCTTTGGTGAGACTGAGTAGCTCCGTTCCGTCTATGTTGTTGGCCTTGAATCTATCCACCAATCCCCCGAGCCCTTCCTCCACCAGCCACACTGACACGTCCTCCTCTGACCAATCGGCGACCAGCAGCTTGGAGCGGCCCGCTGAGGTCGTCCCTGAGAGGGTGAATCAAATCAAGACGGTCAGTCCTTTCGCAGCGCCTTTTAATAATGTCCCAGTGTTCCTCATGCAGAACTTTCTTGGCATCCTGCTGACTATTGATCAAAGAGCTGTGGCTTTAATAGCTTGTGTCACTTTATAGATTCGCTCTGAGGGCTTTTTTTTTTTCGACGTTTTCCGTTGACACAGGAGGAAACTAGAAAGGCGGGCGGGAGCTTGTACTTTGCAGACAGAAAAACAAGGTTAATGCTCAACGCTGTGACTTGGCACCTGCTCATTAACAAAAGTGCATGGAGAGTCACATTTAGTGAATTTATTGATGTAATGCACTCAACAGTATTTTCTCACTGGTGTCACTGAGTGAAGTTCCTACCTTGGCTTGACGTCAGCGCCGACTCCTCTGGAAGACAGAGAGGGAAGTGTGAGTGCGTTTGTGTCCTCCACTTGATGACTTAACGAGTTTAACACTGATCTCCTACTGCTGAACGGCAACTACTTAGGATTTCACTCAAGATTTATAGAGACATCTACACACAACCTTCCAAACTCTTAACTGTTAAAGCGCTCACAAACAAACCCTGAAATAACTGAGAGAAGCTGAATATCATTATCTCAGCTAGGAGAGTCAAATTTGCACTGTTAGTCAGCGGGACTATGCAAAAACTATGAGGCCCATTTTTTCCCAAACTTGGTGGAGGGTTATAGAATGGGTCACAGGAGAACCTGTTCACCTTGGCTGCCATTTAGTCAAAGCGCCACCTGGTGGCAGCACGAAGAGCCTTCTTTGTTTTCAGCACTCAGATGGACTTCTCCTAATGGGTGGAGCAGAGCCATTTTAGATTTGGTCAGAAACATCTCAAGAAGTTTATGATTGGTTAGTGTGAAAACTGGTGGTTTTCATTACACTTCGTCACCATGGTGAGGCGGAACAGGAAACAGCTGGAACTGGACTCCACATGTTCAGATCTTTTTGATGTTTGACCTACTGGTTAGAGGAAGTTAACCTGACATCACAATTAGGCTGCAGTTATATTCATGTGGTGTACAGCAACATAATACATAGTAAGTATGTATTCTCTTGCGCCACCTTGTGGTTGCAGGAACTAATATTTACACCAGACTGCATGCATTGCTATGCTCCTTCAAGCAAAATCCGAATATCCTCAGGTGTTACCTCGCTCTCACTCTTTGAACAACCACACACGGCTCGTCGCTGCTCACAGCTTTGATGAGGCTCAACTCTTGACTTGCTGGCGCTAAGCGCAGTGTTTTGTCTGCATTTGGCTTTCTAAAGGAAACCCTCGCTCTTTTTACGACGGTTTAATTTTCAAACATTTTTGAGGATGAACAGAAAACTCACCAGGCAACGATTTCCCATCTTTTAAATGGAAATGAGGTGCAGTGAAGTAGGTGAACACAAAAACAGAAGACAAAAGAAAACAAATCATTAAACTACAGATGTACACTCCTGGAGGGCTGTGTGTGTGTGTGTGTGTGTGTGTGTGTGTGTGTGTGTGTGTGTGTGGCTGTGTTGCACCCACCATGGCCGCTACACCCATCCTCCACCCTCCAGATGTTAACCGTGTTGTCCATAGATCCTGTAGCAATTAGTGGTGAAGTCGGAGAGAAGGAACACGCCGTCACGTACCTGCAGCAGACGACAGCGCTCACCTGAATACTGGTTTACTACTGTGGTTGATTTCTCTGTGTTGTAACATCTGGGAGTAAAACTCCGTCAGTGGTTTCCAAACCTAAATATGTAGCTGTGATGGACACATTGTGAATCAGAGGGCTGAGTCTGTGATGGATTAATGTGTCAAAGGTTGAACCAACATCTAAATAATGATTAAAATATTTCATTTTTTCAGGGAAACAGGAACAACGTCGATGAGGACACAAGCTCGGTGGCTTCAGGGACAGTAGAAAAGCATCCCCTCCACTACACTCGTCTAGTTGCAGTCTATAATTCACATTTTTAACATTTAAACACTTTCCTTTTACTTGCCTCTCTTTTTCTATAATTCCACTTAGAGATTTTCCAAAATGACTTACAGTGTGCTCTTCTGAGAGGAAGTGAGCCTTTCAGTCACAGGTGAGGCTGAGTGCGATCATTAGGCAGCGGCTTTGTTAGCGTCCCAGCAGGAGAGATGTAGTAGTAACTGTCCTGCCACTTTCTAAAAGAGCGTAATACATCGTATGCTGTTTCTAGAAGAGGATTTTGCCGTCTAATAGCTGCCACATAAGCCTGAAATATACTGCTCATGGTTTATTTCACTAAACCAACTGAGATATCAAAAACATCATAAAACCTGAGAGGAAATATCTCAGTGTGAGGTCCCATCAAATGCGTCAAGTTAAGAAAACATGTTAACAGAGCGGAGCATCTTCCCCAGAGATGGTTATTTAAGAGCTTTGTTAACGGAACAGTTGCCACAGAAACTGTGTCACAGAATTCCTTTAGATGATTTTCACAGAGAACATCAAATGAGCACGTAGAGGAGTAAACACAAGTCCAGGCAATATGTGAAGCAGTATTCCAATGTCGAAATGTGAAGATACATTAGAACGCATCATCGAGATTTGAACAAAAATCATTAGAACACTGACGTTAGAGATGTAATGTCAAGACACAAACATGTGAAATTATCCCTTCAAATAACAAGTGAACAGCACTAACTGCACAAGGCATGGCGCCTGAGAGGACGAGAGAGAAATTATGTGTAATTTTTAGAAATTAATACTTATATTGACAGTCAAAAAAAATCTACAATAGTGGAACAAATTCTGCCACATAAAAACACATGAAGGTTTACCTCTCATGTTGGTTCAACGTGTAAAGTAAAACAGCATTTTTCTGGAAAGACAAAGTGTAGTCAATTATTTGAGAGGTAGAATTTCTAGCACAGACCGAAACTAAACGACTAAACAAAGGAGGGGTACTCACTGCATCATAGACGGTAACCGTTTTGTCCACAGAGCTGAAGAAAATAAAGATAAAACTGTCATCCTGTTTGAAAATAATTCAGTTTCTAAATTCACAAGATTATATTCACTCAGGGGGAATGAAGTGGTCCGTGTCTCCCTCCAGTGGCTACAATGTAGTATTGCACCCTCTGGTACCACAACAAGCAACATTTGACATCTGTTTCATGATCCCACATTGATCACTTCCTGAATTTTTTTAGGCAAAGACATGGATGGAAAACTCGCATGATTCAATTATGTAGCAGTTTCCTGTTAATTGTCTTGAGGAAACCGAGATGTTAAATTAGACGAGTTCATAGGAACGCAACGTTCGTCTGTAACTGATGCAACGAATGCAGCCACCCAAAGCTCACACAGGTCATTTTCTAAAGTCAGGACTTGAAAATTCCAGAAGTATCCACCAAGACCCCTGTAAAACTAAATCCAGTTTCTTACTCTATGAAATACATCTGCCCAAAATGTTAGGGGGCTCTTCCTCAGACCCAGGCTCCGCCCCTCTAACAAGTGTACAGAGACTGTTTCACCTACACAAGCAATGTCAGAGACTGAGTAGTGATGGAGTAGTGACTAGCATTTGCTGAATACACCTGAACCATGCAAGACCAGCCTCTCAAGTTATGCTAGACAGACCCATCAAACCAACTGGACTACAGGGTCAAGTGTACTCCGACTCTGGCCCGGGATCCTAGTGTGAGAGGTTTCGTTGTGATGGCAGATCTTACCCAGAGACAAGCAGCTGTCCATCTGAGGAGTACGAACAGGAGAGGACAGGAGCTGACTGGCCAGTTAATGTGTGCAGGAGCTGCATCCTATAGGCTACGAGAGAGAACGGACAACCATGGTCACACACACATTGGTGGGATGATTCTTCTTCTTACTATTATCATCATCATTATCATTGTTATTATTGTTATCATTATTATTATCATCATCATTATCATTGTTATTATTGTTATCATTATTATTATCATCATCATTATCATTGTTATTATTGTTATCATTATTATTATCATCATCATTATCATTGTTATTATTGTTATCATTATTATTATCATCATCATTATCATTGTTATTATTGTCATCATTATCATCATCATTTTCATTATTATTGTTATCATTATTATTATCATTATCATCATCATTATCATTGTTATTATTATCATCATCATTATCATTGTTATTATTGTTATCATTATTATTATCATCATCATTATCATTGTTATTATCATTATTATTATCATTATCATTGTCATCATTATCATCATCATTATCATTGTTATTATTGTTATCATTATTATTATCATCATCATTATCATTGTTATAGTTATCATTTAGTTGTACTTACCCGATTATTATTATTATTATCATTATCATATTATTATTATTATCATCATCATCATTGTTATTATTATCATTATTATTATCATCATCATTATCATTGTTATTATCATTATCATCATCATTATCATTGTTATTATCATTATCATCATCATTATCATTAACATTGTTATTATCATTATCATCGTTAGCATTATTATTATTAGGGCCTGAGCCAGATTATTATTATTATTATTATTATTATTATCATTATCATTATCATCATTATTATCATCATTATCATTATCATTATTATTATTATTATTATTATTATTATTATCATTATCATTATCATCATTTATTATCATCATTATCATTATTATTATTATTATTATTATTATTCCATCAGACCAGCAGGATCTGATGATGTGACTGTTGGAGATGTGACACAGAAGCTAACTCTGCTACTCAGGTGCAGCAGGGTAGAACAGGTTTACCTCTGGAGCTCAGCTTGTTCATCACCCAGAGCTTCAGAAGACTATCTTGGCCACAGGAAGCTAAATGAAACTGCACAATTTGGCTGCCTGAAACAAAGCAGATTCAGAACTCAAGAGTCACACGTTTCCCTCTCACATACATCTGAGTGGACACAAAGGCGGCTCTCACCACTGAGGATGCCGGGAGCGAAAGTGCAGCAGGTCACTCCAAGGTCGTGGGCATTCTTCTCTGCGTGGAGCTGGTTCATGTCCAGGTCCCACAGACGCAGGTCTCCATAGGTGGAGCCAGTGACAAACACCTGGCTGCAGGGGCTGAAGGAGCAGGCCACAATTGTGGTGTCCTTCACCGAGCCGTGCCTTCAGAAACACAACCGACCGCATTAAGCTCTTTTGTTGCAGATATTTTATCATTGAAGGCGGCACAGTGCGCAGTGGTTAGTACTCTCCCTGTTCCTGTGTGGGTTCTCTCTGGTACTCCAGCTTCCTCCCACAGTCCAAAGACATCAAGAGGGGACGAGGCTGATTGATACTCTAAATTGACTGTAGGTGTGACTGTGAGTGTGAATGGTTGTCTGTCTCTATGTGTTGGTCCTGTGATGGACTGGTGACCTGTCCAGGGTGAACTCTCGCCCGTAGCTACTGGGATAGACTCCAGCCCCCCCCCCCCCGACCCTTAACAGGATAATTTTCGCATTATTGTTAATTAATTTATATTATTTATACAGAAGCATCTTGAATGCCTTGTACTAAAAACATCTCTTGTCTTCTCTAATCCCCAATACATTATTGATGTTAGTTATTTATTAATACAGAGTAGAATACCAATATCATAGTTCAGTTCAACAGCAAAAAACATCCTCTTATGAAAATGATCTCATAATAATAATGTAGCCGATTCATTCTCTGTTGATTCCATTCATGGATTAATTGTTTCAGCACAGTTGGATTTTTTTTAGACTGTTAAAATAATTACAATCCATCAGTGCACTAATACGTGTCTAAATAACTTGGAAAATGGAAGCAATTATAAACGTGGTAATTATTGAGCCAAGTTGACACCAAGGTTGTGATTTAATTTGTAGTCAAAATTAATGTTTGTCATCGGGTGGGTCGGCGTTCACCTGTGCAGCTGTTTGGAGGGGAAATCCCACAGAGCCAGAGTGCCATCAGAGCCGCCTGACACCAGGTGGGCGGAGTCAGGAGAGAAGGCACAGATCCTGACGGGGCTGCGACCAGGATGCTCCAGGACAGCCTCGATCTCACCTGTCGCCATGGACCAGATCACCGTGGTTGCGTCTGTGGAACATGAGGCCAGGAACTGTCCGCAGGCGCTGAAGCAGCAGCAGTGGACGCTGTAACCATGTCCGGTCAGCGGCGAGAAGGCGAGTTCTGAGAAGTCCCGGCTGTTGTATACTCGAACTGTTTTGTCTCCGGAGCACGTGGCTAACAGTTGTGCTGAAAAAGCACAACTGTTGACATCGTCACGGTGGTCTTGTAACGTGCAGATCAGGGACACCATTTGGAGGGCCAGTCCTGACGTGCACAAGGAAGGAAGGAAGAAATACGTTAGAGAATTAATCTTTAAATCCAAGTACCCAGAGACGTGAAATACTAATAACCTGTCAAAGCCTTCAGGATAGATGAGGGACAGCAGAAGTTGACTTCATAAATAACTGACATCATAAATCATAATCTTCCCTCAATCACAGCGGGGGTTTTGAAGTCTTGGATACTTGAGGACAGCTTTAAAGAAGTAAAGAAGACGCACATTGACAGACAACCCTGATTACACGAGACAGCGCAGACGGATCACTCACTGGTTTGGTGGGTATGGAAACAACGTCCATCATCCCAGTGTGGTGTCCATTCTTACCAGCCCCCACCAAACTAAGCACTGATGGACACTTATGACCTTCATATAATATCCTAAACTGATTAATGGTGAAAACACAATTAGGGATTCTGAATATTTGAATAAGATGAAAAGAAAGTGTATAAAGAGTGATTTAAACAATCCATCCATCCATCCTGTTAGGGTCATGGGAAGGGGGGGGGGGGGGGGCTGGAGCCTGTCCCAGCATCTACAGGCGTGGTTCACCCTGGACAGGTCACCAGTCCATCACAGGACCAACACATAGAGACAGACAACCATTCACACTCACAGTCACACCTACAGTCAATTTAGAGTATCAATCAGCCTCGTCCCCTCTTGATGTCTTTGGACTGTGGGAGGAAGCTGGAGTACCAGAGAGAACCCACACAGGTACAGAGAGAACATGGAGACTCACACAGAAAGATCCTGTGCTGGAGCTGGGACTGGAACCCAGAACCTTCTTGATGTGAGGCGACAGAGCTGACCACTGCACCACCGTGGCGCCCGATTCAAAAAAATATCCATATTTATTTTTCCTACTGTCTAAATTATTATATTTGGGCAAATCAGACTTTACTGAAGGCAAAATTTGGGCCCACCTCTGAGCAGCTCTACACTGATGGGTCCCTGTTTGGTTCAAGTTCACTCTAAGAGAGGGGAAATAACTTTCAGGAAAATATAATAGTAATACTAATGGTAAGTATGTCTTTAAACCATGTAAAAAAAAATAGAATATATAAAAATTATTCGTTGAGCTCGCTGCTAACTTTAGGTTGAGTTGCGAAAAATAATTAAACACTTTTGAAGCAAACGGCCATAAAATATCAAAGAACCTGGTGGTTTTTATGGTATGTGTTTGACTCCAGAATTCCCACCTGTATAACTACTGAATGTGGGATCTCTTTCTTCTTCTTTGGTGGCTCCTGACTCGTTACAAGTACGACTGGACGGCTCTTCAAGCGTCAGACAGCCTCTTCACCACCATCGTCATCACTACGCTTGTGACGGAGCAGGATTCCTCCTTCAACAACGAGGGAACAGTGGCACCGGATCTCACTAGGACGCTTCACGACCCCCGAAACTCTGCAGAGGTGCTGGCGTGCCTGTGTCATGTGACCTGGGTGCTGCACCGGACGCACTGATACTTACAATGTTAGCTGGTAACTTAAATAGAATCATAGAGGGGAAAACTAATCTCTCAAGAGTTGTGCTGTTGGATGTAGAAACGTACCAGCCAGCAGAGGTCTGGTAATATCAATGTCCACTCGAATCACAGAATTCCTGCATCCCGCCATACCAGCTGTAGCCGAGCCTCCACGATGAGAGCTCTCGCTGCTCCTCTCTACATGTTCGGACGATATCTGTGGATACTTGGAACTTTACATGACTTTCGGTTTCTCGTGGTTGTTGTGACGATACCAACACGGGTTCGTTCGTCCAGGGTCCCTGGGATCCATCAGCTACGGATCAACGACGATGGTCGGTCACTGCCTCATCAGCCTGCAAGGAACACTCGCGCCTTCTTTACCCACCTGTCACTACGATGTACTGCAGCTTTCAAGCTCAATATGTACCTTACACCAGCGACGCTGTTCGAAGTGCTCGGTGTCGGCCAGCAGCAGTGAGGCTGAAGCTAGCGACGCCACGCGAGGCAGTGGCTGCCTTCATCAACGGGTCGTGAAGTTACGTGTCTCACCTGCGGTTGGAACTAACGGCGATGAAGCTGCTCGACGATATTATGAAAGCTCCACGGTATTTCAGCTGTTTAACTAACTAAAGCAGAGTCTTTTGTCTCTCCTCGCTGTGTCGTCCGCTCAGTTGTTTACTTCCTGTTACAACAGCTGACCGTGACGTACTACGGGTGACGTCACCAGGTTGAAAATCGAGTCCCGAGGCGCGACTTATTTGTTTGTGGGCTTTATATATTTGTTTGATGTTCTTCTTTTCTGTTCGGTGGTACTCTTTACTTGTACTTGTACGCTACTTATATTCTAGAAATGTTTTTGAGGCCCAATAAAGTAAATAAAAGGGGGAAATGAACTCTAAAACTATGATTTAAGAAGTAACGCAGTACCCGCTGTCGCATTCACACACTGCAATCACGTTTATGAAGCGCTTCTTTCTGTGCAACCGAAAGTGAAACTGAAACTGAGGCGAATAACAGTCCTTATTGGTTATTTTGTTCTTACTATTGCAACTTGATTTTTCAAGGAAGAAACCATTACCCAAATATAGAATCCATCCATCCATCCATCGATTTTCTACACCTCTTAACCGTTAAGAGTCGGGGGGGAGGAGCCTATCCCAGCTGACATTGGGTGAGAGGTGGGGTTCACCCTGGGGTCACCAGTCCGTCACAGGGTCATCAGGAACAATTAAGGGTTCAGTATCTTGCTCAAGGACACTTCAACATGGTCACCGGGGGAAGTGAGGATCGAACCAGTGACCCTTCGGTTGCTAGACGACCACTACCTCTGAGCCATGCCTCTTCTATTTTGCAAGTCCACTTTTTAAATATTTTTTCAGGAAATTGTTAGAACATTTTCAGAGCGTTCTTTACAGTTTGTAACCTTGCATGTTGTAGCAGGCTTATCATGTATTAACAATCCCAGGACCACTAACCATTTGGTCCTTAAGAGTCCCAAGCTTTTGAAAATATATTTGATTTAGTTAAAAAGAGAAAACTCAAACAACAAAATAAAGGATTCAAATATTGTTTTTTTTCCCCCCAATTTGACATAAATATCATTGTATCCACATAAAAATGAAATGTGATTTAATCACGCCAGTGACTCCATGGTATGAATGCATGATATCATCAGCATGTCATCGTTATCGGCCATTTTATTTACCGAGTGATGTTCAGATCAGCTCAGTTTTGCTCAGGTCAGGAATAATAAACGACGAGGGAACAGTGCATTAAAAAATGATTCATGGGCTTTTCCAAATGTTTTGGACGTAAAACAAAAGAGTGACTTCTATCCAACTCCAGATGTTCACAAGCGTTTGAGTCCGTGAATGACTGAACAGCCATGACTGGGGCCTGTTCCATTTAGAGGGGCCGGGGTGAAAAGGGTCTACTGTAGAATTCACGGCCTTTCAGTATAAATGATCTCCAACTTCTTAAAGAGCCCTAACTTACCTCTGAACTAGCTGCAGTAGGTGGGACTGAAAGAAAAACAGTTAAAGTCTTTTACGTTGAAAAACATCCTTTTAATAGGTCCGTGCCACACACTAGTGAAAAATAAAGCTCCTACAAAAGAATGATACTTTTATTCCACAATATCTTAAATAAAGTAACTTCAAGTACTTTTGACTTGGGTACAAAAAAATCTAGCTGCCTCCATCAGGCCACAACACACAGCAAGGATCAACACAGTGGTTACAAATGGCCTTAGGTCCTCTGAATTGTGGCAGATTACGAGGAAATGCATCACGGAAGCATAACTGAATGCTTGTTCCTTTTTATTTTCTATGGTGAGGAATGATGTCTGTGTCACTGTCCAACTTTGGAGGCCTTGTTGGATTGAAATCATATAAAAAAATAATGTTGTCGTAAAAATGAAAACTAAAAACAAGAACATCCCCTACACGCCCCTGTTGGAAGGGTAGGCACTACCAAGATTAAGGATACCACAGTGTTTGCAGAGGATATGTATATACTGTACAAACAATATTTATGATAATGTTTTCATCACGTTCACTAAAATAGAATGCTACAATCATTCTAAGGCATAAACAATATCTTAATATTCTTAAACAATTTGTACACATCGTTCCAAACAAGACATAATATTGACATTAATAAACAGTATATACACATGAATCACCATTGTCTAACTGTCCCTCTGCTGCTCCTGTAAATAAACGCAGTTTTACAGTTGGAACAAATGAATACATCCTCTGATGCCCCAAAGCTCTGAACAGTGTAAACAGTTATTTTTTTTTTCTTGGCTTTGTTTGATATTTGGGAGGAAAAATTATAACACAAAGACACATTCCTTTTCAATTCAAAGCAGTTAATGCTGATTCTTCCTTTTCATAGAAAATGAAGTGGACCTTGATTCATAAATAATTATTACAAAATTAAATACATTCACTATAATACGATTAAATAACAAAAAGCTATTTACAAGTAGTGGAAAGTATTTTAGCGCAGACACATCAGTGACAGTTGGGGGATTCATTCAGTGCAGTGTTCTGAGACAGGGAGTGGTATTGCACTACAATACCCCGTTTCTCTGCGAGTCTTTGGGGCTTTTATCCCTGTTGTAATAAATCCAGCACACCTCATGTAAAGACTTTTGTTTCAAGGTGACAGCTCTTTCTTAGCACACCGCAGGCTCCATATTAAGGACCGGACTTCTTTTCCATCCTGCAAAGCCAAAATTGTCCACCAAAAATAAAAATAAAAGCGGGTGCCGCGATATGAAAGTAGGATGGGTTTACAGGGAGAATCTGAACAGACGTTTAATTAGTTTGTTTCAGAAGCTCAGTCCAGCGCTTCTCAAAGAACTTCCTCATGTTATGGCCGGCTCGACCAATGTCTGAATTGTCTTCATTGAACTTTTCGCAGTTATCAAACACCAAGTTGACATCGATGATGAAAGTCTCCAGGTTTTGATACCTGAAAGTAAAACAAAAACCAAAGCTTCTGTTAATGAGTGGATCTATGACACACGGCACTGTGAGTATTTCTGTGAAAAACCTTGAAAATTCTGTGCAGAGAGCAGGAGAACAAGAGCAAAGAGAAGTGATGGACACTCACTGGCTGCTCACAAGCTTCTCACGTATGGTGGAGAAGTCCATAGGTTTCTTGATGACCTTCCTGTAGCCGGGGACCGATTTCAGGTTGACAGGTGTGAGAAAGGGCCATGCATCCTGATGCCGCTCCAGCTCTGCCAGGAGAACCCTGTCCAGCAAGCACGCACACACACATACACGCACGCACACACACACACACACACGCATGCACACACACGCACGCGCACGCACGCACACACACACACACACACACACACACACACACACACACACACAGTTTCATTTTATTTGTGAGGACACCACACAAAGAAACCTGGATGGATTATTTGAGTTTGTGCCCACAACAAGAAGATGTTTTCAGCTGATGGACACTATCTGACCTGCAGCAAATGTCAGTCAAAGCTATCGACTAGCTTGTGAACATTTAGCTGCAACAGAAACAGACGTGGCGACTGCGGAGACACGAGACTGAAATTTATACCATCCAAGTCAGTAACTGCTGGATGTTTATAGAGACAACTACTTGCTAACAGGTTCGGTTATATGGCCATAATAAAATATTTCCCTCATGAAAAAAACAGAATTGAATATCAACTATGATCCACAGATAAAAGCAGTATAATACAACATTATTTGTCTTTATTTCAATAAAACATTTCTGACCAATTACAAGGTGCTGCATGCAGGAAAGAAATTCAAACAATTAATAATAAAACATAACAGTTCCAATTTTGTGCTGAAAAATACCTCCCATGAAGGGAAAATTATTTTAGGAGAATAGAAAATGTTGAATTAAACTGAACTTTTCATTTTCTTTTATTCGTCAACAAGAATTAATGCTGGTGAGATGAAAACATGGGAGCTGGTTGCTACTTATGTTGGTCCAGTGGGGCTGCTGCTACAGACGAGGGTAATAAAAACATCAGGGATCCAAGAGGAAGACAAGTAAGAGCCTGCCGGGGGACATACCTGCATAATCCCAGGTCCCTGTTGTTGTCTCTCGCTGTCTTGGCTCTCTTGACGCACACAGGGCTCTCCTGATTGGCTACTGGAGGAGCAGGTGAGCTTTCCTCTGTTTTCCTCTTCCTGCTGTTGTCCTTTGAGCCTTTCTTGGGTGTACTACTGGCACTGGCAGAGTCCTCCTCAGACACCTCCCCGTTACCGGCCGGCTTCCCATTCTTCTTCACATCGCCACCTTTCTTACTGCCTCCTCCGCTGGATGGTACTGGTTTGCTTGCAGGCTTCTTGCTTTTGGGGGATGGACCGCTTGCCTGCACGGAGTAAACAATGCATTTCCTGAGATTTGGCACAAATACGGCCAAAAATTTAGAATACAGATAGATGGATCTATCATAATAAAGGTCCTCATATTTTAAACTACATAAACATACACACATGGACTCAAATGTATTTGTTTCTTAGAGCCTCATCATGATAAATTAGAGGTGGGACACAATACACTGATACACTCTGGCACATCTTAATGAGATACAGTACTCATACACCAGCACAACCTCATATTATATTTTGAATTCAAACAGAATCCCCGTCATCATTTTGACAAGTTCATTTTGTTGTTTTGTTATTGACAAAACAATGCTACGAATAAATGCATAATTGCTGCTTTTGTGTTGAAATACAGTGATAATCAAATAAAATGAATCTTTTTTGATGAAATGAAATACACATCAAGGTCTGCATATAAAATACTTGCATCAATTAATAAGTCTTTAAGCATGAAAACATTTTTTTTTTCAAATGATAACATTTGGCCCAAAGCATCCACCAGAAGCTTTACTACAAAAATATCTGCACAGCCTTTTAAAACTTAACATAGGCAACTATGAAGTGGATATTTTCCTCAGCTCCAGAGTGTGTGAATTAAATGCCAAACAGATTTATGAGGTCAGATTGACCTAAATCTGATGTACCTTGGATATGCAGGCTGGGCAGTACCAGTCTCCCTCTGGGATACTGGTGATTTTGGGTTTGTGACAGTAAGTGTGGCAGCCCTTGTCACAGCCGTCACACAGCAGGAGGAGGTCCTCGTTATCTCCTTTCTTGCATATCTGACAGTACTGGAGAACGGGTGCATCAGTTAAAAGGGAATGTAAACTGCCTCATTTATTTATTTATTTGTGTGTCAGACAATTTCTTTCTGCTGCTCACCACTTTCATGATGGACCGCTCCCACGCGATAGACTTCTGCAGCTGCTGGATACACATGGCCAACTGGGCGGCACTACGCACTTCACTCAGGGCCTTCCTCCACACCTTCATACCATGAGCCACCTCCTCCTCGCCACTGGGACACAATAATGAGGAATGGTGGGAAGATAATGAGAAACACAGATGCACACATATGTGTATATAAATTAAAATATGTGTGTACAGACACAACGCAGAAAACTGTTCAACCAGGCGCCAATAAAACAGCAGAGGTCCAGCTGTGCAGAGACAGGCATGAGGATTTTGGGGGGTGTAAGGCGCCAGGGAGAGGTTCACATCAAATTTTTCATGTTAAGGGGACATTCATGCAGAAAGAGTGAAGAACCTGCATTTACTGTAGAGTGGGAGCCATGAGTATGCCCGAAACCAAGGTTACTGATGCACAACACCATGCAGATGACTGAAGAATAGAGACAATGCCGGAAAGAAACAAAACTGAGCGGCGTGGAGCCCCTCACCACCTCCACCACCTCAAAAAAATGCACAAGACCAAATAAAAATGTGACAACAAGCCACCACAAAATCTCTGCTGTGAAAGCAGCAAAGACCCTCATTTTTGAGTAATAGAGAAAGCACACACAGAGAGAGGAAAGGGTCTTAATGGGAGAGTGGGGAGCTTTGGTTGGAGAAATGACCTACCCTTCCCTGTCAGCACTAGTGGATGGGGCGGGGGCAGGGACAGTGACCGTACCCACATTATCCAGCCTGATCTGAATGGTGGTACCTAAGGGGCTCCTCAGGTACCTTCTCTCGATGTTGCGCTCCAGATCAGCCAGACGTGTCACTGCTATGTCCAGCGGGTTGTCCAGGTGACGCATCACCCCGCCCTTCTCCCCCCGCTCCTCTGGATGATCCCTGGACTCCTTGTCTCCCACGTTTGCAGATGCTGGTGTTGATTTGGTGGGGGGCTTGTGCTCGTAGTAGACCAGGTCCTCGCGCTCAGACTGAGGATCGGGATATGTCCAGCCCTGGAGGAGGAAAAGCAGTTAGTGAGTCTGGATCTGATCGCAGGACTCCACATGTTCACACTAGTTTTTACACTACAGACAAAATGTGTTGTATTTTACCTTGACCTGCAGGCTGGCAGCGGTGACCTTCCGTTCCAGCTCCTCCACCTGCTGCAGCACAGCAATGTCCATCTCCATTGCCTGCTCCTCCACACACCACCCTCGCACTGACTCCACACTGACCTGGCTCTCCTCCAGCTCCCGCAGCTCGATCATGGCCACTAGATGGAGGACACGACATATGGACACATGTCAAACATCAGTCAGCCAAACACATGAACAAGGCAGCCAGAGATAGAGAGGTATTCCTACGGTGGGTTAATAGGACCTGTGACAGGAGTGTTAAATGAATGACAACACACCAAAACTACACTTTAACTATCAAAAAAAAATTACTTTTTATATACATACGAACGTTTTGTGTATTTCAAGAGGGACAGCACATTTTTTATGACTGTCAAAGTTAAAAGGAAATAAGATAAGCTTTTGTTTTGTGCAATATGTCTTTTTAAACTCACCATCTCTGTGTTTCGTGCAGACCTGGGGGATGATCTCCATGTACTTCTGCATCTGCCTCTGGAGACATTTCTCTCGGATGCCTCGGCTGTGGAGAGCGTTGACTAGAGCCCTCAACTCCTCTATGTCAGACACTCGCCACCAACCAGTCAGCATCTCTGATACAATAAAAACACATGAGCAGGCATATAAACAGGAAGCGACAAATCGCTGTGAACAGTTAAGGTTCCTCCCACATGGAACTCAATCCTCAACTAGGTGGATTCTGTCACTCACCTTCCGGGACAGGTCGAGGTATAGTGTGGTCAAGGGATTTTGGAAATTCCAAAGCAGGAGAGGACATGGAGGTGGTTTTCTCAAGGCGAGGTAAAGGGGATTCACTTTTGCTGGAGACACTTGCTGCAGTGTTGCCCTCTACAGAGAGACCCGGCATGGGACTGGGGCTGCTGCACAGAGGCAGGCCGGGACTTAACATGCTGCTGGGCCAGCTTCCAAATGTAACTCCGAGCAATGAACCACCTGACTTAGCCTGGAGAGATGAGGAGAAAACAGAGGGGTGAGGGAAGCGGAATTTGGGGATCCTTGACCTTAACATGGTGAACTCTTGCAATGATTATCTGTTTTTATGTGTTTGTGCACAGCGTCCTCACCTGCAGGGCGGACAGCGGGTAGGTGAGGAGGCCAGCTGGGTGGTGTGGGCTGGCAGACGCTGAGGCAGCCGAAGGGGTGAGAGGTAGGGCAGGAGATGGAGGTGGAGATTTGGGCTTGGCAGGGGTGGAGGATGCCTGAGGAGATGCACGGGGCACTCCTGGGGGAGGGACAGTGAGGGAGGCAAGGTCACAGGGGGAGCGCGGGAGCAGACTGAACCAGTGTCCACTGCGCTCGGTCAGAACTCTGAGTAGCTGGTCATTAGCTTGGAATGAAAGTTGTGGGGACGGAGCAGGGGAGGAGGTCGGAGGAGTGTTCCCTGGGCTGTCACGTTGGGCTGGCAGGCATGGGACAGATAAAGAGGTTGGGGTTGGGGCAGGGACATTTGAAGTGTCATTAGTGGTAACCATGGAGGCGGTTGTTGCTACTGCTGGCTCAGAGGTATTACGAGTGGGGGAGGATGATGTTACGGTGGTTGTGGCAACAGGAGCACCCATGGGGCTGCCATTTTGCCTCGCATGGGAATTCCTGTTGTCTTCTGCCTTCACAGTCTCTCTGCCAACATCCTTAGTGGCGTCGCGGAGTGAACACAGTTTAGACACAAAGCCTGGTTGCTGGTAGAAGAGGGTTGGAGAGTTTTTCTTCCCCTCATGCTCTTTCACCTCATCTTGCTGTTGTTCCAAGCCTTGTGAGCGTATGCTCTGACCAGGAAGGGAGGAGGATTTCTCCTTTTGCAGCTCAATCTCCTGAGGTTCCTCTTTGACCTTAACCTCCTCTGCTGCTCTTCTCCTCCTCTGGCGCTCCTCCTCCAGTTCCTCTGGAGCTTGTAGTAAATAAGGGTAAAGTTAATACAGATAATAGCTGAAACAGTGGTAGCACTTGTTGGTCAATGTAAGCTTAGCAGAGTTGTGTAAGAGCATCAAAGTTTTACAGCTTGTCTGAAATTAGTCTTGTGGGCAGTGCAGAGTTTATAGATCAGCATATTTAACGCCGTCACAAGCAGCGAGGCAAACACTTGGATACTTCTAACTTTTCACAAAAATCTATTACCAAACACAAACTCCTCAGGAAGGTCACGTATCTACCTTCTCCACTCTCCATAGCCTCAATGAAGACCCCTCCACAGTGAGGAAGCACCCAGTACCGGCGTCGGTAGCGGTCCTGACCATACATCATGGAGCGCAGAGAGTGGGATATTTCAAAGAGCTTTCGTCTGGTCTGGTGATGTTGCTGCAATTGAACAGAGCACAGTGTTTTGTTTCTCTCTCTCACAGCAGTTTGATGAACATATCTTAAGAGGACCAAAGATGCTGGCAAATGTCTCTTTGTGATAACTGTGGTGTACGTTACATGCTATGCTTATGAGGCAATTTTTTTTAAACAAATTGATGCCTTCGTAAGCAAATAGCTAAATGTTCACTTAAATGTACATAAAATATAAATGATTGTGTTTTTAATTGGTAGAGTACATTAAAACATTTAGGGGTACTTCAGTTGTGGACAATTGAAGCTTTCTACAATGACGGAAAACAAACAGCAAGAAAATCCAGATTCCTGCAGATTATATTTCACAGATGACTCCCCGACATTTTGTAAAACCAAATCCAACAAAAAGGACAGTAATGTATTTATTTGGCTCCAGTGGTTCATAAGTTGCAGTACCTTAGCTAACTTCTCGATCTGCTTTTCCAGCTCCTCGATGCTGGTGGCCTGATCCACTTCATCCTGACGGGACAGAAACACAGCACCCGTGTGTGAGTCACCTGCCGCGTCAGCTTTCATAATGCCTCTCCAGATGGATCTATATTTTTACCTCATCATATGTCTCCACTTTTTTAACCTTCTTGATTTCTTCCTCTTCTTCATCTTCCTCCTCTTCAGCTGGATCATCACTGTCCTCGTCATCATCGTCATCCTCATCACTGTCTCCGCCCAGTTTCCTCTTGCGCTTGACAGCAGAGGAAGGGGTACCAACAGACTGGTTCTCTTCTACACCCACACTGGCCTCCCTCTTCCCTGTGCGTTTGGCATAGATGGTCCTCAACCTGGATTTACAAATACACAAGCATGATATTGAGCATGATACTGTATCAAAGAAATACAACTTTATTTCTGATTAACAAACAAATAACTTACTTCTTGAGTTTGCCCTCCATAATAATCTTGTCCTTCCTCATGTTTGCCATTTGATCCAGGCTCTTGTCAATCTCGCTGCAAGAAGAAAAGCAATACTACCAATTCAACTTGGGCTGTTTTAAATCATCCATCTTCAGGCAAATTCAAAAGCTAAAAAAACAAAAGATAAATGTATTCATGTTTTACATGTTTGTCCCCTGCTTCTCCTACCTGATAACAGCTTTGCTGCAGGCCAGCTCGTTGGCCAGGAAACCCAGGATTGAGGCCTTCTGAG
The DNA here is from genome assembly GCF_037954235.1 of Aulostomus chinensis. Lineage (NCBI taxonomy): Eukaryota > Metazoa > Chordata > Actinopteri > Syngnathiformes > Aulostomidae > Aulostomus > Aulostomus chinensis. Next base: position 14,467,617 of record NC_141321.1, on the reverse strand, counting down.
CAGGCGTGTGGGCCTGGAAGGCCTTGGTCTTCAGACTGAGGGCCAGAGGGGCCAGCTCAGTATTGGCACAATGGGCACCCATGTACATCTGTAGCACCTCAGACACATTATCCCTGTTGATGCCAACATTGGTCAGGTGGTCCCCCAGCATGGTCTTTGTCTGGTAGAGAAGGAGAAGCGGATTCATATTGCCTGAATACGTTTATGTAGATATTACTTCTTTTCTTCTTTTTGTAAGTGAAACTAGTAAACAAGCAAGCTAGACTATGAATTGGAGTTTGAGACTTTCCACAAATTGTTTTAGTTTCACAAAGAAAAATAGCTTCTACCTTCTGTCCCGGAGGCAAACCAGGATCACAAACTGCCAGTGAAAGTAGTTTAACTAGAAGATCTTGAACTTGGCCCATGCTGTCACCGACGTTGAGCAAACCCTCCTGCAGCATACCCAGAGTAGGGACATCCACATTCAAGTCCAGCCCTAAAACCTTCCCGAAGCCCCGCAGGAACTGCATCAGCATCAAGCAGTCAGAAACGGCACGTCCGGGTAAGATCAGCCCCGGGATCCGGGAAAAATCAGGGAGAGCCTGGAAGAGGGGAAAAAGGGTTTAAAATAAGTGGACTGTATTAATTGTTTTTGTTATTGATATCACATGTGTTATTGTGATTAAACTCCAACATATGAAGTATAGTAAATAATGTTGCAACTGACAAAAGATGAAATAAAGCATACTAATAATCCAGTGCATTTCAATGTATAGAGATTCCATCTCTATGATGCAGTACTCATTTTTAGCCACTTGAGGGCACACTCTTCCAAAAAATAAAAATACTACAGTCTTGTAACTAATGATGACCATCAAGTAAATGTTACCAGTCGTCTCCTTGAATCTATGTATTTACGGGCACTTAAATGGGATAAACAAACAAAAAATCACTGTATTGAAAGTAAAATATCTGTTTTTGCTCAGCGGGATTCCAAAGCAGTCAGTATACAGCGGATTAGCGACTATCTTAACTACCTTGTGATCAGACAGACACATATCTTCATTTGGCTTCTTCAGCTCCCTCGCTATCTCCAACTCCAGCCTCCGTTGCTCCAGTTTACGCTCTTTGTTCAGGCGTTTCTCATCCCTTTTTTCCTGCCGCAAGCGCTCGCGCTCCTAGAGAGTCCAAAATTCAAGGGAGCATTAGAAGGAAAAGTAAGTCTGTGTGTGTGTGTGTGTGTGTGTGTGTGAGTGTGAAAACAGACAAGGAGGTTTACTTTGCTTAGCAGTATTAAAATTCAGTGTAATGCTGCTGTGCGTTCAAAGGAAAAGTGCTTGAGGGCCACAATCTTTTGACTTGGTAAGTGTGTAGAAAAAATGAATGGAGGGAAAAGGGTACAAAAAGCAGAGAAAGTGGGGAATCCAACCGGGGAATAATGGCTAAGGCTCTTTTTATGGAGTGGACTGTGTGTGTGCATCTGCATTTATTTGTGTGCCTGTGGACTACCTCTGCTTTCTTGCGAGCCTCAACAGCCTTCATCAGCATAACATGCTGCCTCCTCCTCTCTCTCTCCTAGAGTGGCAAAAAAAACAGAGGCACATTAACAAGCACACATTGCACATTAACTAGTCAAGGCCAACTAGATGTAGCATGTATTCATGTAAAAACTGTGACGCTCTGAATTCAATAGAGGCACCATAATGGAACAAACACAAAACGATGCTTCACATGTATACACTTTCACATGTATGGTGGAAGCATAAGTGAAGAGTACAGTAGTACGATGACAACCAAAAAGCAACACAGAGATGCGATACATAGTAGATGTGATGACAGGCTCAAAAAAGAGAAGCAGCTGCAATCAGTGACGGCGTTTCTAAACTAAAGCTGACAGAACAAAAGCAACAAAATACTGGTTGCCAGAAGTCTTCTGACATGCCACAGCGAAATTATCCAAATAACAATTTCTTTCACAATGCTGATGTTTGTTTGGTACATTACTAATAATATTTGGTGAGGGGACGACACAGGAATGGATGGTAAAAGAAGCCACAAACAGAGTGGTTCCATCTCAGTGGTTCTGGCAGGTTAAGTATTAGCACAGTATGTGATTGCTGAGGATGAGACATCTATGTTGTTCTTTGGTGCATGATACACAATCTACCACGAAAGGCCACAAGAATCACCAGCGACTGACTATCATTTTATTTGATCTCTTTAGGATTCCCCCTCTGCGGTATCAGCCTGTCATTCTCTCTGTGATCCACCAAAAAGACACAATAGCCACTATTAGGGCTTGCCAAGGACATTTCCAGCAAATAGAGACTAAAATGGGCTGGCTGTGAGGAGCATTTTATCATTGTGATACACAAAACAGGCCCAATGCCAGGCGCTCTGCTACACTGTTTGTATGTTCGTATCGGTTTGATATTGCTTCACATGAAAACCTTCAAAAAGGACAACAATTCTGTGGCATTTTCTTTTTTTGCTTATCATGGCATGGTTTTATGACATTGGAATAAAGTTTCCTAGGAATATAGCAGACGTATGTATGGGGCTGACTGAACAACTCCCCGTGGAGGAGACAAGCACACCTTTAGATTCAGCTGTGAGTGTATGAGTGAGACGGGCTACAAGCAGGAAGCCAGGCCAAAATAAAACGCTACACAGAACCATATTTGTCCCCATGGTGGGATAGATTATACTGATGTTGACTAAACCAAACAATTGTGCCGTTCCATGAACCAAACTCTTGCCTGCAAGCATCTCCACCATGAAGACAAAATGATTCATGGTAACTCTTTTCATTCGTTGTGCAGAGTACAGGAACAGTGAATGACAGAGAGGCTGGGATGGGGCAGGTTAAAGTCCAGCACTCTGTGGACTGCAGAACAGATGCACGGACGAACAGACACAAGCTCGATGTCTGGGCCAAATCGTGAAGCACTCATGGGTAACACAGGCTACTCCAATACAACAGTTAGACAATGTATGTGATGGATGGAAACTCCTCGAGTGCACTTTGAGACAGTGAGTGTGGATTGGCTAGCAGTCTTTGCAATGCATTCTGAGTAGAAGGAGGGGGGGGGGGGATGGGGGAGGGGGACAGAACTGCCTGGCCACTGTGACAGGGTCAGTTGTCCCTCAGGACGAGCAGATGGAGGCAGCATACTGACTCGTTTTCTCTTTTGTTGGTTTTGCTGGAAAGCCATGCAGAAGAATGTAGTATGACAGCAGCCAGTGCTACACTTAATGCATTGCTATGACAACCATAACACAACCAGTTACACGATGCAGGTGTTAGATGTACAAAAATAAACATACCCATACCATATCTAGTCTATGCCTCTCCAACTCCTGGCAGAGAGAGTTGGCAAAATATTATGGAACAGAAGTAATATCCAATACCAATAAGCATGGCGTTTAATCAAGAGACTTTCATTAACGTAGGTCATTAACCACTTACATTTACACAAATCACACATGTCTGCATTTAATAGACAAAATATACTTCTACAAACACACATACACACAACTTCACATTCTTATTCAAAGGAAGTTTGAGTTAAATATTTTATTCAGCAGTAGCTATTACTTTTAAGAGGCTGAAGTTGTTGAAGTGAGCACCTACCTGGTGTTTCAAAATCTCAGCCTGCTGTCTCCTCAACTCTTTCTCCTGCAGAAAAAGAGAAGATGAGGGAAAAATCAAGGTGCTTCCATAGTGCCAATTACATGAAAATCACCACAGACTGAGCCTATTTTAAAGGGCCAGCTATTTCTCGAGCCCCACACCATCATAAACATGCTACTGTGCATCCACCGTAATGATACATCTATCTATTTAAAACAAACATACCTTTATCCGTTTTTCAGCCTCCAATATTTTAGCATTGGCAGCTTCCTCCTTCTTTTTCCGCTTCGCCTATGAATAAAGATGAAGGTCAAGAATCACAGACAGACACACATCAATCTGTCTTGGATGAGGGCTTTGCTGCACTTCAGCTGATTGTTTGCAGTTTTCTGGTTTGAGCAAAGATTTCATGCTCCCGAATGCCAGTCAAATTTGTAAAACACAGCCAATGAATAATGTATCTCTTTAACACGTAATTGTGAAAATGTTGAAGCCTCCCGTTAAGAGTGGCTTGTCAACCGTGTCAACTCAAAATTGATTTAGTCCTGCTAAAACACTTTGAAGCTCCCACAGTACAATTGTGTGAGTCAGTGGATGCGTGTGCTTTTGTGCGTGTGGAAAACAGCACCTTTTTTTCCCCTCGACCCACTTATGCTAAACTGTTACTGTTGTTTGATGAAAAAAAAAGACTTTTCTGTCCAATTTAAATAAGGTCTGAAGAGGCACCAACAGCCATTTTAATATTCAACAGCCGTCAAGCAAGACCAATTTAGCATTAGTTCCATGTGGAATTATGCCTAAGAAGACGCAACTCCTCCAATGCATGCTGCTGTTCAGTAATGAGCTTTAGGAAGATTAAAACACTATAGACTGAGGGGCTGCAGCAATCCAGGAATGTTCTGCTTAATCAGGTGCTGCTGGATCAGATTCTGTACCTCCAAAATTTGCTGTGCCCTGAGTTCCTTCTCCATCCGAATCTGCTGAATACGCTTGATCTTTTCCTGTGAAGAAAAAAAAAAGAAACAGAAATCTCTTAATATTTCAGACACTGGAAAACATCCTCAGATAAAATCACTTTCCAATCACTCAGTTCCTGTTGGGGCGGGCAAAGAGACACAACAATACTTTAAGTACTAGCAGTAATGATGATAACTGTAAAGCCTCACAAAAGAACCATTCAGCATTTCTGGTAGTGCTCACAGGGACTACGTGTTTCAGGACATCTTAGATAAGGGAGAGAGGAAAGAAAAAGATTTGTCAGCACACATATAGAGAAAACCCACCTGCTGCTTGAGTATCTTGATTTGCTCTTTTTGCTTCCGTCTCTCCTCCGCTGCCATGATAGCTACAAGATAAAGTCAGATTTATATTTTTATTAGCCATAAAACTGACCTATGCATTCATAGTCTTTTTTTGAGATAATTACAACACTCTCATTGAAATCAGAATGTATTGTTTCACACAAGAATGAGAATGCTTGAATTAAGATCTATGGTACACACAAGATTACTTTACTATATTTTAACATTGTGCTCTATAAAAAAAACACACACACACACACACTTGCGGGTTTCAAAGCTTGAATTTATCTTTAAAATGGTGCATGCCAACAAGTGGCTAACTGAGACTACGGAGGCTGTCACTGACGATAAACACCTTAACCCTGGAAATAGAAGAAGTGAGAGGCTAGCTGCGGTGATCCTGAAGTACTCCCTCTGCCGTGTAGTTAGTTCATGTTCCTGTACAGGTCTTAACCCTGTCTGTTGTGAGGTGACCACTGGTTCTCAGCAAACAGCACATCTGTGATTTATTGTACTTAAAGTTTTGGGGTTTTCAGTGCATTTTATATTTTTGAGAAACCATAAACTTTCCCTGTGTGAGGACCAAGCACAGTCTCGGCCCTTAATTAAACTATATCAGTGTGTTGTACCCAGAAAGAATATTAAAGCTTATGTTTTGAGGAAATAAATAAGCAAATATACAGACTGAACCTGTGCACAAACACACTGACTGAAAACGTCATTCTTGGCCTAGAAGGACAAATGACTGTCTTGTTAGCAGCACGAAAAAAACGAGTTTACCTTGCTGTTTCCGAGCTTCTTTGGCTGCACGTGCCAGTGCCTGCTTTTCCAGTTTTCTCATCAGTTTCATCTGGGCTGCCTGTCGGGCTATTTCTGCACATGCAGGAAGAAAGGTATTATCCATGAGAAGTTTCCAGAGAATACCTAAAATGATGCTGAAGCCTGACAGGGTGTGTTTGATTAACATCATTAACATCATCTTCAGGTTTGGAAAATTCAGATGCAAATTGGAGACATTGGTACTTAAAACCCCTTTTTTTTGCTCACAAGAAAAGTGCATGTAATCTTTGAGCTGAGATTTTCCAATCTCCATGACTAAAACCATTTCACACCGGCTACAACTGTTGATATAATTCTATCAGGCCGTGGTGCTATAAAAGATGCTTTTACTTTGTAATCCCTCTCCAACATAAGGACTTCTGTTACTGTAAAAGCCACAAAAACATTCTGACTCATCTTCAAAAATATCTGTCTATTTCTACACAAGGAATGGATTGGTATAACAAGACTGACAGAAAAATAATGTTCTCCATATAGTCACAATAAAAAAATGTTACTTTCCTTTCACCTCTATAACAAGAGCTTGTTAATGGCACCTCACTCAGACAAACATCTTTCAAGGCTCATTTCCTCTGCTTACCTTGAGCTTCTAATTTTCGCAGAAGTTTGACCTCACTGGGACTGGGGCCCTCTGGTGCTAGTGGATCGCCCACATTCGGGGGACGTCCCTTCCTCCGTCGGCTAGCTTTGGCACTTTCGGCCGCTAACTGACGCTCAGAATTTGGGGGGCGACCCCTTCGACCTTCCATGGCCAAAATACGAGGAATGACCTCCTCTTCCTTCAGCAGGCTCCACTGTAAACCCTAAAGAGCAACAAAAAAAAAAGTAGAAAAAGAGAGTTTGGGAGGTGGCAACAGTAAAGCAACTTGACAAACAAAAGTTTATATGACTGAGGAACAACTTAACCATCAACTAGATTGTGACATACAAAAATAATGTTGAATTATATATCATGTCTTCTATCATAGATTGTAAAAAGCTAAATAAACTTTATAATAAATTATCAGTTCCCTGTCCCTTCAGCTCTGGATTTGCTAATTCTATTCTCTCTACTCTGGTTCCAATAATACATAACCATCCATTTCCTAGTTTATCTCTTTGTATCACAGAAACATAAGATGGCAAATATCACTGGTCACCTGTGGAAATAATGTCATCTGATTATTACATTCCTCCATGCACAGTGAGAGATCTAGGAGCTACAACTATTGAGCGTTGATTCCTATTCCTGGCCTAACAGTGACTGCTGCATGAAGCTCTGCCTGCCGCTAGATGAACAGGGATCAAGGAGAGAGGAGAGAGACAGAGAGAGAGAGATGAAAGGCAGTCACCTGGGGTCCTTCTCTGGCTTCATAGAAGTCACCAACCCTTATCTTTGCACTGAAGCTAAAATTATCACGCGTGATGCCACTTATTCCATTTCTGGATAGATACTACAGAAGAGAAAATAATAATGGCGTTGGTTTAGGCAGAAAAAAAGGCGAAATTAGCGACATTGAAAAGCAACTGGGAGGCACTACTGGATTGGAGGAAGGTTAGAGTGTGCATCTGTGCAGTCCTGCTAATCATGATAAAAGCCAGGGGACAAGAAAACAAAACAAAAAAAAAAAAAAGAGTAAAAGCTCTCACGAAAGAAAAACTGTTCTGACCTTGGGGTGCTCAATTCTGGCCCATTCTTATTCATCAATTGCCATGTTAGGCTTTTGGCTGCCAGCTGACTGAGTCGACATTTTTCTGTTTGAACTTCTGCTCTCGGAGGCAGTTGTGACAATCAGTGTACGAACAAAATGGGGCCAAAGCTGTGCATCCCAACGCTAACCATTAATCTTTTTTTTTTTTTTTTGGAAAGGGAGAGGTGGAAAAATGTGGCACAAGAAGTGAATCTAAGAATATCATCTCTCACTATTAGGGTCACAGAAAGCGGGGGGGGGGGGGGGGGGGGTGGAGGAGTGCAGCTGGAGCAAAAGCATAAATCATATAAAACAAATCCTGATGCACAAGCATGTGTTTGAGTAATGTAGATGGGCAGAGTTTAAATGATCCAAATTGATATCCTTTTATGACCAATCACAACTGCCCATCTATTTTGCTTCCAAACATTTGCCTCTGTATCACAGCTGTAGACAACGCTGCAGCACTGTTGGGCAGGGTACCTTCATCACATCTGGATACTGTCTTAGTTTCTTGCCACACGGGCCGTAGTAGGCCACCTCGCCCTGCGGCCGCCCTGCCACTGTTTTGATTCTTGTTTCCCTTCGCCACCTTTAAGAAGGAAAACACAGCAAAGATTCATGAAAGAGTATATTTTAACAGTCAAAGGCGAAGTGAAGTGACTTTTGTGAGTCGCACAGAGGAACTTAAGTTCTTTCAGCCTCTTGAACATACCCCAACTCCAGAGGTATCATCAACTCCTTCTCATCCATTACCCGCTTCCTCTTCCCTAAGCCTGTGGAGGAGCAGAGTTTAGTCATCACTTTGTCAGCAAATAAACCTCACACATACAGGAATGACAATTCAAGCCTGTGAAAGTACAGGAATCAAGTATCATATAAAGCAGTTTTGATATGAGATATCTAATATTTCTGGCTTCATCCATCTTAAGAGATGGAATTTTATTATTTAGACAAAGATGTCCTTTATACTAATGTTTTCTAAGGGTTAAGTCAGACTCTCTGGTACATAAGACAGAGCAGTGAGAAAGTGGTAAGTTAAAAGTGTTATGATGAGGAGGATATAAACTGGCTATTATTTTCTTTCAGGCTGCATTACTGATGGATTTTAAAACTTGTTTTTTTTCCATCAACGCCTTAGTTAATGACCGTCATAAGCATGAGGGGAGGCCCACCACTGCAACACAATGAATCCACTGATACACCGTCACATCAATTTCATCATTTGATGTTATTACAGAACAAATTCTCTTGCTTGTGCTCCCTGTTAGTGTTTTTGCTTGTTTATTGATGCCAGTGCAACAGAGGATTTAAGTTGAGTCTTATTAAAGTCCCATTAGCTCAAATTCTCCATGTCAACAGTTTGATTATGTATCAGTGAATTTATCTGTGCAGTGGGCATTAATAAAAATGGAAAATACTATGAGGTTTTTTTGTTTTCAGCATTGAGAGAATACTATAATTTTCAAACCTGCAGTGATAAAAATCTCCAGAAAATCTTGACGCATTTAATAGTTGTACTCAAAAGATTTTACTTTGTTTGGAATATAAGATAAAGGTTATATACATTTTATGAAACATGAACATTTAGTCTTTTCTCTGTAAAGTAATGCTGTTGAGAAGTAATAATAATAATTATTATTATTATATTTATTAGTATTAATAATAATAACAACAATAATAATAATTATTGTTGTTGTTGTTATCATTATAAATATAGTAATAATAATACCTGCAATGAAAAAAATACACTCCTGATATACATCTCACCACAAGAGTGAACACCAAATGACATGTTCTAATGCCATTTTAGAAAAGCAGAGTGGAGGAAAGACTGGAATGTCTGGTTGGAATATTCCTGGCAAGCTTCTTGTGTCCTATTTTCTCAGAGCTGGGTTATCTCTGCACATTGATAATGTTGTGCCAAAACAGTTGTCAGGGCTCTTAGGCATGCCCCTACAGGACCTGGGAGCTCCGGTTAGACCAACTTCCTGCTTCTCTAAAAGTAACAATTCCTCCTCAGTCATCTGATGGTGACAGGATATTGTGTTATTCAAGAGAAGAGGCCATGCTTTAGTTGTATGCTATAGCCTTCTTTGTGGTATTTGTACAAGGCTTGGGATGAAATTAACATCTGCTGTATGCAACAGGACAGTACAAAGTACAGGAGAAATAGCAAATTGCTCTTGAATGAGGTCAGACTAAATCCATTTTTCATCCCTCATTTTCACAGTTTCTGAGTCAGACTTTTGAACACATTACCTAACGGAGAGGCGAGGCTGTAGGAGGAAGAGCCTGGAGAGCTGTGATAGGCCAAGGCACTGGAGCTGGTGACAATGGTGGGCGTCTTGATGACCTGCAGGTTGAGAGGGGAGCAGCTGGTGGCTGTGTGATTGGTTGAGGTGTTCAGTAGTTCTGGGCCTTTGGTTTGCCTGCGGGGAGTCATCTCCTTCTTAGATGATCCAGACGGCAGAAGCTTTAACTCCTTCACTTTCTTCCCGGAGATGTCACTGTCTGAGTTGCTGTCAGACTCTGAAATGAGAAACCAGGACTTCAGAGAGGAACTGATAGGTGGAAACAAATTACTTTTGTATTTAGAGGATTTCAGCTGATGGAAACTTGGATTAATTAGACTAGTTAATTTATTAATTAGTCAAAGAATAATCAGAAACCTTTTCTTTAAAATGATCAACCATTTAAGTAACTTTTCAAGCAAAACCCTGAACTTGATAACAGCTTCTCATTTGTGAGGATTTGCTGTTTTCTTTGTTGTATATGAAAATAAATTGATTATTCTTGGGCTGTGGATTAATTAGCACATTATTGATTAGGGAAATATGAAAGCCATCCATCCATCCATTTTCTACCGGTTATAAGGGTCACGGGGGGCTTTGAGCCTATCCCAGCAGCCTTCGGGTGAGAGGCGGGGTTCACCCATCGCAGGGCCAACACATGGAGACAGACAACCATTCACACTCACAGTCACACCGACAGTCAATTTAGAGTATCAATCAGCCTCGTCCCCTCTTGATGTCTTTGGACTGTGGCCGGAATACCCGGAGAGAACTCACACAGGAACAGGGAGAACATGCAAACTCCACACTGAAAGATGTGTTCGGGACTCGAACCTGGAACCTTCTTGCTGTGAGGCGACAGTGCTAGCCACTGCACCACTATGCCGCCCAAATATGAAAGCAATTTTAATAATTTTCAAAAATGATAAGTCAATCAAAAGAAAAAAACAATTTGATTAATGATACTATGTGATGAACACAGTCAGAATACTGAAATTCCATAAATTGTGAAAGCTATCCTATTCATGGTCAGAAAAATACCAACCTGACAGACTGTCATCCGAGTCCTCCTCATCCTCCTCCTCTTCAAGGTCATCGTCCTCATCATCATCATCATCTCCTGATTCATCAGATTCCTTGTTAGCAGGGAGTCCAGCTGTAGGGTTACAAGTCCCAGGGAGTCCCACCCCAGGAATTCCGACACCAGGGATGCTAACTCCTGGAATTCCAATTCCAGATTCTCCTCCACGAAACAGATCAACTAAAGACTGCACCAGATGGTTCTGAGAGAAGCCCTTCCAGGCAGCTAAAGGCCCTGTCTGTCCCTGTCCTTGTCCCAGCCCAGCTGTCTGTCCTTTACCCTTTGGGGTCTTGGTCTTTCTCGGTACATGGCCTGTGGCATGGGGTGAGGTAGTGGGGGGCGGTGACGGAAGCCCAGCCTGGGCAGTTGCTTGGGTCCTACTCGCCCCTGTGCTCAGATTAACAGGCATCGACCCAGCATCAGAGTCGCACTGAGGGGGCTTGCCTTGAGAGGCAGAGTCTTTGCGAGGTTTGGTGATGAGGGCCAAAGGTGCGTCCTGAGTGGTGCTTTGGATGACTCCATTAGGGTGATGGGGTTCGGGAAGCCCCAGCAGGGCACTCGAGAGGAAGAGGTTGGAGTGATTGTTCTGAGGTGGAGGAGGCGGAGCGGGTGGCAATGGTGATGAAGACAGAGACTTCCTCTTGGGAGACTTGTTTGGCCCCTGCTGCTGCTTCTTCAGCTCAGCTGGGAATGTCTGCCCTTGGGACATGAAAGTCTGGGAACAGAGGAGGAGGAGGAGAGGGGCAGAGAACAAGGAGAGGCAGGGAGTCAAGAGCAGGGAGGGTGAGGGAAAGGCAAAATGAGAGGAACAATGAAAGGTCAGAAAAAAATTAGAAAAGAAATGGGACAAAGTGGACTTGCTCTAGCTGTCAGTTTGAATCAGTGTTGATTGTTTGAGCAGGTGACTACTACAATGCTCAGCACCCTTACAGTTAACTGTGTCTCAGCCCCTTTCTGGGGAACAAAAAGAACATACAAATGCAACAACCATCGGCATTGTACTCGACTACGTTCACAGAACAGACACTGAGTATTTCTCAGAAAATTGTAATTTGTCTGCAGAACTGAAAGGCTTCATCATCTTTTGCAGTTGGGTCTGGTGCTGATGACATTTTTAGTTCAAGCTGTGTTTAAAGCAAAGGCAGGTTAGACTTTAACATTGCACTTTCAACTGAATGTTATATGAAGTGAAACAAAGCAATTTCATAGACCATGAAATACAGTAATACTGCTGAAACCACACGGGGAATTTAGCTCACTGAAAACTTCTCCGGAACAACAGAAAAGGGGAAATGATTTTCATGAAACAAGCTGATCTCAGTAGTTTTGGCTTATTGATTACTATGCTATCATTCATATTTTACTCCTGAAAATAGATTTTTTTTTATAGTATAAAGCAAAGAAAAATGCCAGTTTTATACTGTTTCATCTGGACTGAGCCAAAAACATAAAAAATACATTAAAATGTGTACAGTGCCAGTCTGCCTCAAAATTGTAATGAAACTAAAAGCATTGAACTAAAACCAGACTACTGTAAATCAAATCCATTGCTGTGAAAACCCACAGAAAACCACAAACACATCTAGACACATACAGAACAGAGTCCTACAGTATATATTGGAAGAAGTTTCAATTTGATGCAACACATTTGGACAGCGGTACTCTCATACACTACTTGTCAGAACAGCACAATGATTTCATTCACACACTGAACTGAGAGTTAAGCCTTAGGCAAGATAAAAACAGCTAATGGCTAAAACTCTTCTTCAGTTCAACCAGCTCAGTGCTATCTGTAAAAAAGTGTGAAAAATAAATTCACTCGTGAAGATATTTGACTGTGTGTGAAGCTAAGGGATTTTAATGGTAAACATTTGGCTAGTCCAAACTTTAATTTCACCCCAATAATTACTTGATTAAAAATACTGTCACTTACAATTGCACACTTTGACAAAACCTGTATCAACTTTTGCTGTTAGCATGGGAATTGAAGGTGTCAAACAAATGTATGCGATTCTTTGTGTTAATTATTAAGGTGTGGTTATGCATCAAATCCAAGCCCTAAATTTACTCAAAAAATAGTTTTTCCATCTAAAGTAAATCTCTGATGTTCAGACACATTTTTTAAAGGAACATCCATCCTCTCCACAGCCAGATACCCTTCTCTTCTCTGTGCTGTATTAGGGCATTAAGGCCTACAGCGACCACCTGACTGCTAGTTAGCTTAGCACAATGAATGGTAGTGGGTATAAAGAGTTAGCATACTTGACTCAAAAGTTATACAATTTATTTGGTTTGTCTAAAAGTAATAATTTGTATCATTTCTTGCATGGTTGGCCATTGTTAGTTGTAGCTGTGGTTCAGTTACCAACAAATGTGTTGGCTATATGTCTGCTTCTAGCTTGATAAACTCTCATGATGATTAATTGTTCATTCATAGCTCATAAGATACACAGTTGTCATTATATTAATGAAACAACGAAGACCATATCGGAGAAAAAGCTATTTTGATATTTTTTAACAGAGCTATACTAACACTTCTCGTTCATGACCCTTCATTGTGCTAAGCTACGTAACGGTCTGTTGTTCTTGTGGATCTCGGCTCCCTAATGTAAACACAGAGGAGAGACAGGCACCTATATTCTTGCTTGAAGCTGGCTAGGATGACATCTAAGTGTACTTTCATGACTACCGTAAATTCCGGACGATAGAGCGCACCGTTATGTAAGCCGCAGATGCTTATTTTAGGGAAAAAAATCAACTTTGTACACATATAAGCCGCACCGGTAAATAAGCCGCGGTGCACGGCGGAAACACCTCGGCCGCCCTATCTCGCGTGTTGACCCAGTCTTCCAGAGCATTTTCAAGTCCGGGCCATCTGCTATTATGACCTCTGAAAACTTTTGTCGTCTTTTTGCATTGGGTCAGTTCATCATGTTGCCGCCTCCAGCGTCTCACCATCGATTCGTTTATGCCAAACTTACGTGCTGCAGCTCTATTTCCATCTTTAACCGCCAGATTGATTGCCTTTAACTTGAAAGCTGCATCATAAGCATTCCTTCTTCTGCTCTCCATCTTGAGGGTGAGTACAAATGACTGAAAATATCGTGTGATGCTCTTTTTACACTGCATCGCGGCATGGACTGGACGCTCCAAGTACAGTACTTAGAGAAATTACCATAACATTTGGCTAGGAATTTCCCTAAGTACGGTACTTGGAGCTACCATCAGGAACAATAGGGAATTACTGCCCGCTGCCGCTGCCCGCCACACCCCAGGGTGAAGGTAAAATCCTCGTATAAGACGCACCGGAGTATAAGCCACGGGGCATGAAGCGTCGAAAAAAAGTCGCGGCTTATAGTCCAGAATTTACGGTATTAAATAATTTGAACAGGTTCTAGATTCTCTTTGTTTCTACATCAGTCTCTTGTAAAAGAGGCACTGCAATCATTCATGTTATAGTGTCTCTCAATCAGGTGTCAGGAAAATGAAGACCTACAATACCACACTTCAGTGGATAATAAATATTAGTATAATAGCTGACTTTTTGGATATATTTCTCTTTTCATAGTAATATCCAGTTGGTGTGTCACTTGTGTTGACTGATGTGGTAAAATGATATATTTAGCTGTCTTTATCACATCAGCTTACCTGTTTGAGTCTAAACTCATTGATCTGCGCAAGTGAGGCTTCCAACAGTTTCCTCCTGTTGGCTTTGGCAGCACCAGAAGCAGCATGCTGAGGTGTCTTCAGCGAGGACTTCTGGGGGCTTGTTACAGATGAGGTCAAACCAAAAGGTTTTGGGGAGGTAGACAGTGGGAGCATTGAGCATGGTGGAGAGGGTACAGAGAGGGGCTTGGGAGAGGAGCAGAGGGAGAGGGGCAGGTGCTGTGGGGAGGAGGAGGGCAGAAGCTTGGGAGGTTTGGGAGACGCAGTGCTGGAGAGCGCCTTTGGAGATGTGGTGAGGGCTATGGGGGAGGAAGACGGTGAAGACTCCCCATGGGGCTGAGTGAGGAGTGCCAGGGGCTTCGAGTTGGCAACTAGACCAGTGGACTGAATCACACTGAAGTGTTGCTGTGTCCCCTCGGTCCTGGACCTGTGCAGAGCCAGAGGTGAGGTTTGGGACAGGGCAGGAGGGGAGACAGAGTGGGCCAAGGGAACAAGGGTTGGGGGGTTGGAGGGGATATTTTGGGAGTGCTTGTCTTTCTTGTCCTGGGGGTCTGCTGTGAGGACCCCGGAGAGAGGTCTGTCAGTCTTCTCAGTTCCAGTGATTGGTATCAAAACCTGGGGACAAATGAAACAAAACAGTGGGAACAAAGCACAGCTTTATAATATGATAATTTATTTCAATTAATTCAACGTTTGGGCTTTATTTTATTGAATGAGAAACTTGAGTGCAGTGAAGCTTGCCCAGCGTGGCTGAGTGCACGCTGGCTTCATCCCATATATATACATATGTATGTGTGTGTATATATTTATATATATACATATGTATGTGTGTGTATATATTTATATGTATACATATGTATGTTGGCTGCACGGTGGTGCAGTGGTTAGCACTGTGGCCTCACAGCAAGAAGAGTTCGGGTTCAAGTCCCAGCTCCATCACAGGATCTTTCTGTGTGGAGTTTGCATGTTCTCCCCGTGCCTGCGTGGGTTCTCTCTGGTACTCCAGCTTCCTCCCACAGTCCAAAGACATGCAATTTGGGGACGAGGCTGATTGGATTCTCTAAATTGACTATAGGTATGAATGTGAGTGTGAATGGTTGTTCGTCTCTGTATGTTGGCCCTGCGATGGACTGGCGACCTGTCCAGGGTGAACCCCGCCTCTCGCCTGTAGATGCTTGGATAGGCTCCAGCCCCCCCGCGACCCTTACTAGTAAGGAATAAGCGGAAGATGACGATGGATATGTATGTGTGTGCATATATATATGTGTGGAGGAGGAGGCTGTGGCCTGTGGGTCTCCAGAGGGAGCCGACCAGTACTGGCCAAGCAGTGTGCAGCCATGGTGGTCGCCAAGGCAAAAACCGGGTGAGGAAAAAAGTTTGGTGAGGCCATGGAGAGTGACTATCGGTCGGCTCCGAAAAGGTTCTGGCAAACCGGGGGGGAAGACAGCAACTTGCCCACACTGTTTACAGCGGGAACGGGAGGCTGCTGGTGTCAACTGGGGAGATAATTGAGCGGTGGAAGGAATATTTTGAGGAACACCTCATTCCCACCAACATGTATTCCATGGAAGAAACAGAGTTTGAGGAGTACTGGGGGGGTCATCGTCCAATCTCTGGGCAGTGGCAGTTTAGCAACTCTGT
>NC_141321.1:14181508-14446508 GCF_037954235.1 Aulostomus chinensis | reverse complement strand
TAATTAAATCTAAAAATTTGAAGCGAGAAAGAAGCACAGGAAAGACATACCTAGGATTACCTTCTCTCTCTCTCTCTCTCTCTCTCTCTCCCTCTTTTCTCTCTCTCGCTCCCTCGCCCTCTTTCTCATTCTGTTTCAATCCTTCCTCCACTCTGACAAACTGCACCGCCTGCTTTTTTCATGTTTGGATGCTGCCGAAGGGGGATTAATTTGTTGTTTGTTGCAGTCAATCAAATTTCCACAGACAGATTTAAGTTAATTGCATCCGTGAGTTGATCCCAGAAGGAGAGTGCTACGAGCGCCGATCAGCTTTTATTCTCCGAGTGATATCCTCATCAATGACACATGCGCGCGCACATATACGCACGCACACACACACGCACACACACACGCACACACACACACGCACCAAGTCCATGCTTGTTTTAGTGTGCTTCCGATTTATTTTTCCTTCAAGTGTTATTGGCAGATTGGCAAAGAACCTTGAATCAATGCCTGCACATTCTGTCATGATACTGTATCTCTGCAATACATAATTACCGATGTTACCTGCATACACAGCACACTTGACATACCCTTGTTATTCTGGTTGAGAGCATATTTCCTTTTAATGACAGTTTGATGTGGGAAAGCAAAGGGCAACCCTTTACGATAACTTTCAGCTAATACAGACATCTGTACGTAGTTTAATTTCAGTCCACATTATATACAACAGATTTGCTTGACTGTGAAAAACATACTGCACCATAGCTCGCCTTTCATTTGACGCTCAGTCCAAAATCGCTTATCTCAAGAATCTGAGCACACGTAATGGTTAAGAGGGATCAGGCAGATGTATAATGCATAAGGAGGAGATGCTTCTAATGGCCTCTTCTTTGGGGCAACACTGAGAAGATGGAGGACAAAACAAGGAGCTTTATTTTATGCTCTCATACTTCCTCTTGTTGTAACAGAACAATCATGTTCCAACAATCATGGAAAACCTGCTATCCCCTGCTCATGGCAATCTCAGTGTGTGTAATGCATGTGTGTGTGTGTGCGCGTGCGTGCGTGTGCATATCTATGGAAGGCCTATACAACAAAACAGCGAGACATTAAGAGATGAGGTGAAATAGAGTATGAGCAAGTGATTCACTCACTCTCACAAGGGATATTTGAATAAACACACACACTCACACACACACACAAACACTCACACAATTCTTCGCCTAATGCTTTGACCAATACACAGAAAGGAGGTTGGATGCTGGACAGGACTGATGGGACACTGATGTTAAATCATGCAGGCAGAGGCTCTCTCTTTCACTCACTCACTTGCACACACACACACACACACACACACACACACACACACACACACACACACACACACACACACACACACACACACACACACACAGGCAGTGTCGTGCTGAGTCTGACTCCGAGGCAGCTGGAGCTAGAGAACTGAAGGTTGTCAGGAGACATGGTGAAGCATGTGTGTGTTTCTCACACAAAAGAGCCCTCTAATTGTTTGGGATTCATTAATGCAGCAGCTTTTCAATTGCAACCCAAGCTGTCAGGAAAAAAAATCCTTGTAGCTTGGAGAGAGGTGTATTCACACAGGCTGCAAACTAACTGTATAATTAATATGGGAGGAAACTCATTTTTCATGGTAAAGAAATGAGGAGGACTGTGAATGCTATCAAGACATGAAGGTGACCATATTTGGCTCTCTTTTAAGGTAACATGGATATTGTTTTCGACGTGTGCTGGTATTTTTCTTGAGACAGATCGACAGGCAGACCAAAATGAAAAAAGTGTGTCTTACCAGAGGTGCTGAGGGTGGATCCCAGTGCTGAGGGGCTTGGGGCCAGGCTGCTCTTGGAGTGGGGAGCGGGGGATGACGAAGACGAAGAAGAGGAGGAGGAGGAGGAGGAGGAAGAGGCCGCAGGGGAGGAGGTGCGAGCAGCAGACAGGGTGGGCGCAGGGGAGGCCAGCCGCTCTCCAGACTCCATATCTGTCAAACACAATCCAATCAGCAGGGTTACAATAGCAAAATACACACACACACACACACGCACAGACACAAATGCCTACTGTCACACCTGCACCACATATCCTTGCAAACACACACACACACACACACACACACACACACACACACACACACACACATCCTGACACTTTTCCTTTCACATCTCACTTCCCCTGAACAATATTTCTATTTAGCCATGCTCACTGGCTCCCAGCCTCTATTGATTCTATACAGGCAAGGAAGAAGGATAACATCTTTAAAGACTGATTCAGGACAACAAGGCAAGTTTTACATTTATAGTGCACAGAATGTGATCTGAAAAAGGACGGGCATCACTACAGAGAACTCACTCTGGTGAGTGTGAAGTAGGATGTTAGGGATGAAAAGAGTTAGCAAGCAAAATGAACAAATACACTTTTCTACCCTACCCCTTACAACTAACATTAATTACAAGCTACATGGTTTGATTAATAGAGGAGTATTGAACTAAATCAATAGTAAATTTATACAACTTTTCCAAATTTTTGTTTTTGCGTTATCTTTTTTTCACAAACTTTTTCAGGTTTGGATATTGCTATTTTCAAATTCCATCACTTTTCTGGGTTTTTCCCATGACCCTATGAACCCTGATCACATTTACATTTCAGAGCTCTTTGAGGCCTTTAAATACAATACTGCTCTCTGAGTCTGTTCAGGTGGAGCTAGAACTAAAAAGAGAGGTTTTTAGATGGACGCATTAACAAACACAGCAGCTTCCATTTATCGGACTCAGGCTTACCACGCTGGTCATTATCAGCCAACCAGCAACATAAAACCTAACAGGAAATGTTTGGCCATTTTGCAGCCAAATATTTTACTTACATTATTCAACTTTAATCCCCTTTTGCTTACAACGGAGAACACATTGTGGCCGTGCCCACACAGCCGCCAACTTGTGCAACCAAATAAATACTAAACATTATCAAAACACATGAATTTGCATGCACACGCGTGAATGCACAGTCACACATTTAAACCCCCACTGCACACACATACACACACACACACACACACACACACACACACACACACACACACCTCCCCGGTCTATCACATCAACCTGACTATTTTTCTGTCTTCTCTTTTTCCATATCCCTCTGCCTGACACTAATCCAGGACTGAAAATCCCCTTCAAAAGCACAGTTTGCAGATTGTGTTTTACAGGCAGGCTTTGTTATTGTGTCATTACACATAAACAGTCTCTGCCTCCATCTCTCTTTCCTTCCCTCTCTCCCACCACCCCTCCATCACCCTCCCTCCCTCTCTCCTCTGCAGTGGGAGCAGAGCCACTGATTAAATCTCTGAGACAAAAGCTGCTATCCTCTGAATATCAAGTATCAGCCTTTCGCCAGGAGCAACACTGACAAGAGAGAGGGAGAGTGGGAGAGGGAGAGAGAGAGAGAGAGATGGTGAGCAAGAGGCGCGGATGACAAGAAAACCTGCTGCAGTCCACGGGGAGGAGGCTGGTGTGCCATCGGACTTGGGCAGCCATGACTGCCATTGCTGCAGTGGAAAAGATGGCGGGTGTGTAATTATGAGCAAGGTCAAAGGTCCTACAAATGGCCTCTCATGCAAGGTGACAGGATGGGGGCTAAAGAGCCAGATTATCAACCAGAACGACAAATAAATTATTGTTACATATTAGTTACAAGAATACATTTCGGGCTGAGTGAAGATGAAGTGTATTATTGTAAGTCTGACCAAAAACTGTTACCTCTCTGCCACATTTTGTTGCATGACTGGTCGTCACACTCTGTGCTCCCTCACTTTGGCTGCCACCCTTTAAATGTCAGGTTAGGGTGAAAAAAATAACAAGAAAAAGATGGGGGGTTTTCAACACATTAAAAAAAAGTGGTTGCTCCTGACAAAAAAAATGTAAGTATCATTAGACGTGTGATGAAAATGGAGAGGAGCTGTGGCCCTTCATAATTATCATAATGCACATGAAAACAAAAGGCTTGTGTCTCCGAGGACGAGCAAGCTTATGTGGTGTCAGCTGGTAAGTGAAGCGGATCATTCCCTACCTTTTCAGAGGGAAAAAAACAAGAGAAAGAGAGGAAAAGAGGTACAAAGATTGAAAGGGGGGGGGGGGTTAAGCAACAAAATGCGCTGTGATTTGTTGTTAAAAAAAGACGAATAAAAGAGAAAGTGGAGAAGATGAAGGACAGGTTGCAAACCATTCCTGTTGTTTCTCAATATATACACTTAATGCCTTCGTCTTGTCAAAACGTGATGATGTGAACAGAATTGATCCCCCCCTTACAAACAACAAAAAAAATCCCTCCTTTGCAGAGGTGTAAAGCAGAGCTACCCTCCCCCTCATCTCCTCTCATCTCCCACAATCTCTCAAAGGGCCTCTTTCTGGGGATGAGAAATGGGGAGAGAAAGGACAGCAGGGGGAGAAATGACTGCAAGGCAAGTCCATCTTCCTCTGACAACTACAAACTGATCACTTAGCGCAATTAAATCTAATAACAATAATAAGATTGAGCTCAGCAATGTACCACCAAATGCACAGTCGCAACAATGATTGCAACAATAATGGAGTGCCAAGGTATTTAAGGATCCAATCCTGACTTAATTACGAGAAATTAAAATGGATTTAGCATCAGAATTAGCTTGATTTTATAGGTAATTAACGGCATGCCACAGTGGCAGTATAAGGCGAACGTTATAATCTCAGTGAACGGCTAAATCAATTTGATCTGAACAACACCAACCAATCAACAAGAAGCGGCGCAACCAGGAGCAAAGAAGCAAAGAGAGGGAGAATTTATGCTAATGGATGAACTATGATTTATAATATGTGCTCCGGAGCTGGATTCACAGTCACGACCAGAAATACAACGCAGCACCCAGCTGTCAATGAATGCAGCTAATAGCGGTTGGATGCAGCAGCCCTTCAGGAGATAGTGTAGCTATAAACAGCTCTGCGGTTTTATGATTGCATGTGGCCTTCATATAGAAGCCTTCACATGTCATCTGAAAGGAGGACAGAATTGTATAAAGGAGGGAGAGAGTGAGTGCATTTGATGCTGGTGTAATGGCCTGTGCTGTTTGGCATGTGGCCTTACATCATGCATTTGTTTTGTGGTGTTGTATGTCTGTGTTGCGTGTATGTAAGGGTGCTTGGTTACGCGTGCAGCACGGTTTGTGTGTGTGTGTGTGTGTGTGTGTGTGTGTCAGCGCCTAAAACTATTCAACCCCCTATGTGTCTCAGTCCAGCCCCTTTTCCTCCTCACCCCTTTAACACACAAACACACACACACACACACACACACACACACACACACACACACACACAGAGTAACAGATGGCTGATACTAACTGAGATAATCCGCCAACAGAGTCATCAGCATGGATCAGTGGTAATCAGAGTGTGGACACAATGTCTCTTCTCCAGCCGTAATGGAAGGAGCGCTGGGCGCAGGAGAAGTGAAATGCATTATTCCCTGTGATGACCTGACCCCATTCAAAGACACACGGCAGCATGCAGCTCTCTTTCAGTGTGCGTCTGACCGCAGCCCAAGAAAACTGTATCTGCCACTGCATCTCCAACACTGGCTCTCTCCTCTGGATCTCTTACTTGTCGTGATCTGTAACTGTGTCGAGCTAAGACCTCTATTTAGCTCAGGCGTTCTCCGAGCAGTTAGCAAGACAAATGTCAGCATAACAAGTGTGTTATGATGAATGTCGCTAGGATAAAGAATCCCACCAGTATGAGTCATTCACCATTAGCACTCCTTGTTTAATTAGTGTTTTGGAATCATTACTTTGTAAAACTTTGTTCCATTCAGTGTTACTTGTTACAAACACAGATATTTGTTATTATATTGGCATTTTCAGTAAATAATGAGGTTCCTCTAGTTACCAGGAGGCAAAGTAATGAATCACTCATTCCACAGATATTTTCTGTTACAACTGAACTTGTACAAGTCATCAGCTTCTATACCTTTTATTTCTGGTCTTGCAGAGCTGTTACAGTGTTGAACTTTGCATCTCACTTAGTGTTTATGTATGTCTGTGTGGGTGTTATGTTGTAGACACGACATGTGCATATGGACAGGGATGTTTGCACTTTGCATGCTTGTTGGCAATGAATGCTGACTGGGAAAGATCATCTTGCTTATAGTGGAGTGCACGCCTAAGCCTGCTTGACCCCTTTTCTCCTCCCTCCCTCAATCCCTGCCGCCCCACATGCACACCGATGGCCAAGAAATGACATAAGCAGGCATCTTGGCAAAAATTATGTGACAACCTTTGCCCAGAGTCAAACACCGACTTAGAGAACATTTAAAGTGACAGAATGTGCAGTGTAGCTACATAATCAAATAATAAACAGTTGTAAAAAGTTGTGTAATTTATTTCAGGGCTGCAACCATTGCTGATTTTGATTTCTGATTAGGCTGCTGTTCCATCCATTCTGACAAGAGAGGACATAAAATAGAGGGAAAAGGCCATAATTTCCTATAGTTCAGGTTTAAGATTTTATTTTTTGTTCTGTTCAAGTAGCAGTGCAAAAGCATCTCATAAGGCAAGAAGTAGCAGTAATTACAAGAAAATCTGGGAAAAGTAAATGTCACATTTCTAAAAAGAACATGTCTTTATTTAATCTCTAAATACAGATATTGAATAAGATATTTACATAGCTGCATGAGGGCTTCATGGACACAGTAGATGGAGCCAAGGCCTGAGAGGAGTACAAAGAGGCAGCGTGCCCCAGTGTGGCCTGTCTAGGTGTCAACAACTAGAGTGACTCAGACCCCTCCTTCAGCTCTGCTCCTACCCAGTGACAGATGGCAGAGCAGGGTATGTAGGGGATGGGCACTATCTCTTACCCCGCCTCAGCTTGGCTTGGCAGTGGTGCTAGCCACAGGTCTTATTACAGTCACACCAGTGCCTGCCTATCGGCCCGCCTCCATGTAACGCTGGAGCTTACCCATGCTAGAGCTGCTTACTGCCTACCAGGGCAAAAAGGTAATGATATGCTCCTGCGTGCTGCAAATGGTAGAGCGTGCCACTAACACGGAAGAGTTTCCAGCTTCCCATTCACTGGGCTCTGTAGTAACACACATATCCACTTCGCTCTAAGAGGCTTTAGATAAAATAAAACCAAACAGGCATGCCATGCGCATTTTGTATATTTTTGAAATGACAAGAAATCGTCTCTTGCCAAATGGCTTTATTTGCCTTTTCAAGCATACTGTAGATGCCAAAGGCTGGAATCAACACCCCTACTCACCATCCGTCTCTGCTTGGTTCCCAGTGACAATAATGTGATTTTGGGACATGCTGATGACTCGGTGGAGAGGAATAGGATAGGCTTGTCACTTGTGTTTGATGTCAAACCTATGTGTGACAGAATAGTGTTACTCAGCTCTACCAGACATAGCACTACTCCCATTTCCTGGCCATAAATAGAAGAGAATGAGCCGGTGGTGAGTGTGTATCTGTGTTTGTGAAAAAGTGTCTGTGTATGTGTGTCAGGCACACACACACAAACACACCATTCTGTCATAAAGTAAGCCTGGTAAGAAAATTCGCATCTCTTACGCCTGCACATCTGCATCCAGCCAAAGCTAATTATTCTCCCCATGGTAACCTAGCAGGGTCTTCACATCAAAAAAACAGAAGTGTGCATCAGACAATCATCCCTGATGAATCTGCTCTTCTCCCTCTGCTCGCCACTAACACTCATCTGCCTGTCTCACCACTCATTACGGTTCATCTGTAAACTGAGCGAGATCTGCCTGCCACTGGCTGTGTTTGTCTACAAGAGCCCAAAATGACTTTGGAGCAGTTTGGAAGCACAAAGTAACACCATCCTAATGCTGTAGACAATGTCATGTACACACACACACACACACACACACACACACACACACACACACACACACACACACACACACACACACATTAATTTCCTGAAGGATTACACTGACTTTTACCCTAACCACTACTTGCAAAATCCTGAACTTTACTTTAGTGA
Organism: Aulostomus chinensis; assembly: GCF_037954235.1. NCBI lineage: Eukaryota > Metazoa > Chordata > Actinopteri > Syngnathiformes > Aulostomidae > Aulostomus > Aulostomus chinensis. The sequence continues at coordinate 14,438,463 of NC_141321.1, read as the reverse complement.
AGACACATTCTAAAGTAGCACATTTCATGTTTCACTTAACAAATGACAATATGTTAAAAACAAGTAAGAAAAGCATACATGAGAAAGAGCAAAAAGGGACCACACAGAAGTGATTAGGAGGAGAAGAAAAAAACAACCAAAAGAACAAAGAACCAAAACATCCATCCATCCATCCATCCATTTTCTTCCACTTATCTTGTTAAGGGTCACAGGGGGGCTGGAACCTATCCAGCGACTAAAACCAAATTTATTTTTTTTTTTAAAGCAAAGCTAATTAACCAAAAACAATGCTAAGGGGGTGTTTTTAGCTTAAATTCATCATTGTCACCAACTCGTCAATCCCAGAAGCTGAGTACAGCTATTGCCATAACAATAGTTTTGGTTTTCAGTTTCACCAATGACTCAGACGGTTTCAGAACTAGTGTCTAAAAAATTTTTGGTAGCACTGTTAATCTGATAAAGAGGAGAGTATCATCAAGGCTGCATGTGAAGAAGCCACAACTTCATTATTTAAATATACAGTATATTAGATTGTTTCTGGCCTGGTGCAAGAGTTCATAGTGACTGTCATGTCAAATCAATCATACAAAACACAAAACTAATGCAATAAAGCAGCTTTGAGTCCTTTTCAGGAAGTGGCTGTTGTTGCATACATAGTCTTTTACATGTTGAGACAAAATTTTCAAGGACAAAAGAAAGTTTTTCTTTCATTTGGAAGACTAAATCTGAGACATATAGACATGAAGGAATGAGTCCAAACACCCATAAATAAGTTAGTATTGTTAGATGTGTAGTTCCCTTGTCTCAAAGTCAATGGGTGTTTTTAATGGATCTGCAGTTAAATGCCTTGAATAAGGTTTGTGATCCAACAACATTAAAAACATCTGTACATACGTCACAATTTGAATGTCAAAACATTTATTTGGGTTTTTGCTATCGAGAGGCCAAATCAGTCTACCTAGGTAGACATTAATCACATTACACCAAAAACAGGAAAGGCACAAAGCTAGTTCTGAAGCCATGCATCTGTTCGTTAGCAAAATGTTAGCTTTGAGCTTCAAATGGTTGTAGTTGCACTTTAAAAGTCAGTCGTATTTATTATTGGATAATCCTGCTGAAAAAATATTTTTTACTTTTGATATAGGGAACCCATGGTGATGCCTAACTCATAGTGATGTTAACTTATGGTTTGGCCTATAAAGTAATGTCATCCCTGCTGCACTGTAATGACAATAATTAAATCCAAAAAAAGAAAGCATGTCTTCAAAAGATACAGGTCAATATCTCGATGGCCAATAAATACGTAATAGCAATTTTAGAACTGCGACTAAGAGTAAGATATCGAAGGGAGTTACATTTATTGAATGAAAACTGTTTAAACAAGAACAGTCAGTCCACTTCCTCTTCTTTCTGCTAACTACATCCAGAGAGGAAAGTTAGGAGGCAGTGACTACTTCCATCAACCACATTTCAGTTCAAGTTTATGATCTGTAATAAAATCATCTTACATTCAACAAAGCCTAATGTAGTGTGCCAGGGACAGGTTCAGGGATTATTGTCTGTTGGCGAAGAATAACAATTAGGTTTGATAATCGTGCAAACTGAGTTGGATACACTCTGTTACCTGCATTTCTAATCAGCATGGGAAAAACAGCAACAGCAGTGAGAAAGTGTGGAACTCTCAGGCTACTCATACTGTTAAGGCCTTGCAGGAGTGATCAATTAGAAGTTCATTCATTAAAACTGTGATCTGAGTAGTTTGAGTCGAATTTAACCTGTTTAAGAAGTTCCTGTTCAAATCGGTTAAGGAAAGAAGGACGGTTACCCATGGATGTCTTCATGAACTAAACATAAATCTGGCGTAATAACAGGAGCTTACTGCTGTCCAGCAGACAGCCAACAAGACACACAATCTCCTCTTTGATCTAAGGCTGTGTATTTTTCATGTCATTGGTGCTGACATGGGCAGAGACAAAGTTAAACTGCGTCATCACCCTAAAATGCCTGTTTTACGTCAAGGAGAACAAGCCCCCACAATTTGAATGTGTAGACAGATTTATGTCCCCACATTGTGACAAATACCTCTCACACACACACACACACACACACACACACACACACACACACACACACACACACACACACACACCAGATTCATTGGAGGTGAGGGGAATGGTAAGCTTGGTAATGTTAATTACCATTTAGATTACAGACTGTTACACTATTTTCCAAGTCCAATTTCCAGAGTATGTAACTCAGTGCAAAGAGCCAAAGTGATGATTTGCAAGAATTCTGCCCTGAGGCTTTACACATTGTGCTTAGATACTAGGTGCTTCGCAAAATACATGACACATATTAAATACAGTAACCAGTTTTCCAGAATTCATCAGAATATTTATGCATAGATTTACAGCAATTCAATTTTTAAAAAGCTTTCTTTAATCATCGTATCGCTAATATTTCTTGCATCACACTAGACGTCAGTGTAATTGCTGTCATAACAACTTTAATATTTGTCCACTTTGGTGGGTTTTTTGACACACAAATTCATACACAGACATTATAAGCTCCAGTCACTTCATATGTTTGTATTCACTGTAGGATTTGCCATCAAAACTATGAATTTGATTTGTATATACTCTTTAATGAAGTTATTGCAACCAGAAATGCAAATAATTCCAAAATGTCAAATAATATGTTCACCATAACATTTACTGACATGCCCCCCCCCCCTTTTTATTGGTATGAGAGAATAAACTGGTATACTGATTTTGATTATAACTTCCTACTGATTAAGAACAAAATACAGTCTAGGTACAAGACTAATTTTGTAGATGTGTGCTTCTTAAAATTGTAATTATTGCTATAATTTGTGTCTGGGGTTTTTCAAAACAGTTTATATTCTAAAACTCTACTAATCTATAAAAGCTGTCATGCCTTTCCAGATCCTCTCTGAAGTTGCAGGCCAAGGTATCCCTCATTCGGTGAATGGCACATATTTGAATAAATGCAGGAAACACAAAAATACATGAAACGGAGTAACAGGAAATAGCATCAGTTATCAGGGTATATCAAGGGACAGAGGGGGAAGAGCATGCAGGAGAGCTGGGGAGGCTGAGCATGGTACTCTAGATATACATAATGCAAATGACATGCATGTCAAATAGCAAAACAAAGTGACAGTGACAGAACAATGGAACAAGCAGAGACCGGCAAGCCTTGCTTGAGCAGTTGTTGAAGCCCTTCACGTCCATCTCCATGGGAAGAAAGAAAGCATTTAGATTCAGTTTTGTTCAACTAGAACTTTACTTGCAGGCGATAACTTTATATCTGTGTCAGTGTGTGAAAATTCAGATAAGTTGTGTGTGAGCAAAAAGAGCTTAACTCATGACACCATCATTGACGTTCACCAGGACATTATATACGTAGTCTGTACAAGCACAGACTGACTCTTATTTTCTTTGACTCTCGTAAACCACAAAAAAAATTTCAAGTGCCATATTCCAAACTATCCAGCGCAAGTGTCTGCTTACAGATTTATAACTTTTGCAGTGGCCATCAAAGTAAAAACTGATTCCTCAAATCCACTTCAACATAACCCCCCCCCCCCACACACATCTGCTCCTTTTTGGACAGTTGATAAATAACCGTCCATTTTTAAAGCTGACTATTTATTATAAAATTACCGCTCCTGACTTTAGGACTGTTGCTTATAAGAGAAAAAGTTATCATGGAGGCATTTTTCACCAGTTCGTGATATATACTGTAAATATCAGTTATATAAGAAAACATGTCGGGCTAATACTAATAGTCAGTTGATAAAGCAGCCGTAATATGAACCAAACCATTTCAATAGACACAAACCTCTCTCACAGTAAAGCAAGACTCTAAAAAATATATTTTTATTCTTATTTTCTGCGAGTTTTATCTGAGGTGATAATAAACTTTGAAATATAAAACTGGACGTTGCCTGGGTGAAGGTGCGTTTATTCTTTCCTGTGATAATACTACAAGATGCAGAATCACAATAACATCATTGAGGGTTTCTGGAGTTAGCTGGTACATGTGGCTATATAGTTAACAGCTAATTTAGCTGTTAACCAAAGGAAAACGCTGCTCACATCTCTGGCTTGACTCTTATGCAACCCAAGCCCATTCACACCTTTCTCCCCCCGCTTTCTCCTCTCGCACATTGCTTTTCACCTTTACATTCTCTTTGATGCTTTTGTTAAAATCAACATTAATAACACCACTGTGTAATGATTTCATGAAAGAACTCTGGCCTTCTGCTCCACGCACACACACACATGCACGCACGCACGCACGCACACACACACACACACACACACACACACACACACACACACACACACACACACAAACAACTGTAGGTAAACAAGGTAGCAAACAGAAAACGCAATCCAGAGTTGTAAGCTGGTTTGAATCCTGTGATCAGATGAAGCATTAAATTCAATATGTCAATCACATGTGCTGCTTTGTTCAAATGAATGTGTTACTTAATGTTCAACATGAAAAAGACTGGCTGGAAGAGAATCGTGTTGTATTGACAGAGAGGGAGGCAAAGCAGCGGGCAGTCAGCCACTCTTTTCTGCTTCACTGCAACATGGGAGGGAGGCCAGCTTGGACACACACACAAACACATACGCACGCACACACGCACGCACGCACGCACACAGATGTAAAAACACATAAACACACTGACAAGCACACACTTGCATAAAAAGCACACACAGGAGACTCTCCTCCCTCTCTCTCTCTCTCCTCTCACTGTGTCTCACACACACACACACACACACACACACACACACACACACACACACACACACACACACACGGTGCGGCAGGTGAGGTGCCAGCACATCACAGCGCTGCCATTTTTCAGTGTCTTGCTCAGGGAGAAGCGCTCTGACATTTTATGAAGCACTCTGCAGAAATCAGCAGCTTGTAATGGCGGCTGGACTGTCACTCCTTTCCACTCTTCACACTCAGTCTATCTCCCTCTCTCACCCTGATTTTAAGATACCATCTACCCTGATTAGCATAATGCAATCAATTTTTTTTCACCAAATTGGCTTTTAATTACAAAGAGCAAACTCTTATCAGTGTCTGTTTGAGCTTTGAATGTTTTAATATTTAAAAAATGGCAAACTGAAGTAAGGAAGTAAAACACGAGTGAAAGGTTAAAACACTAAGACTGATGGCTGAAAACCCAGAATAAAATAGAAATGATTGGGCCTCATCTTTCAATTGCAGTCTTTTTAGACAGAATATTTTGTCATTTTGACTTTGACAATGAGAAATCTAGTAGTTATTTGAAATGATTTCTAAATGGATTTGTATTTGTAAATCTGTAGCTGTTTTTTTCATGTCATCATTTGACCCTTGGGATTGTACTTGATGGTAAAATTACTGTACATGTTTACTGGGAAGGCCTAATGATTAGAAACGCAGCTGTTAAATATGTTATCTGCATAAAAACAGGGATCTATAACCATGATTAACTCTCTGGCATGTTGTTGTGCCTGACAAGCTCTCTGTTGAGCAATGATTAACAGCTAGTGACTCTACGAACCGCTGCTCGCACATTAACACAATGTTGACATTAGCCAGCCCCTCATACAAGCCATTACTGCTGCGGCTAAGCTAACTGTCGTCTTTGGAAGCCAGGCAGCCAGCAGCCTGTGGCCCCACAATTTACAACGATGACAAAGCTTGGCACCCATGCTCTAAACTTTTCCCCCAAAGTTTCACTCAGGGCCACTACATTTTAGTGTAACTCAAAATAGTATGCCTACAGGGGAAAAAAAAGTGATTCAACTTGAAATATGTGGGAAGTGTCGGGGCCAAATCTCTCCGTGTAGGCTACGCTATAAACCTTAAACTAAGCCGATTTCATTAATGTGACATTAGCATTTGTAATGAGAAAAGGGGAAAAGAAACCCTTGGGACATCTTTGTACCGTTACAAAAACCACACATGCATGTGCATGCGTTTGCCCACGCACACGCACACACACACAAGCAAGCACACACACACACAAGCGAGCACACACACACGCACACACACACACACACTGCAATATCAGGCACTTATTTACATCCCTATTACACAAGAATCAGGAAATGCAGCCAAAATTACAGAAGTGAGAGAACGTTTTATTTGCGTAGGTTTGATAATGAAATATCACAGCTTAGTCTCTCTAAACTAACTGTGACAGTTAGTAAATCTTTTTAGCCTTCACTGATCGACTGAACAGACAAATAAAACTCCCACACCATCACTCTAGACAGACAAAAGGGAGGAAGACTGTGTCAATATCACATCTCATCACTTTTTAAAACTTGCCGCTGCAAGTCTGTGGTACTCCCAACTCTGAGCTCTTTTGATGTGGGACGACACACAGTCCACACTTCTCCTCTGACAGAACAAATACTGTATGTTCGTTTGATCTGTGTGTCCATTTTAAGACTCTCACAGTAGTCCTCACAAGATGCAACATGTAGCATTGTTGAGTAAGTGGCTGTGTGTTTTTTTATTCAGCTGCACATGTTCAAAGACCAAATACCCTGTGTTATAATATAACGGTTGTGTCATTGCAGAGACGCGTGTCTACATTTCAGGTCACTGTGAAGTAACAAACACTAATGGTATCAAACAATGTGCTGCTTTTGAAATATTTTGTTTCTTAAATAGATCAGTATCTCTACATGAAAAAACTCAAATTATTTGGTTGACTAAAACTGGACTTTAAAGTACATTTTAACACATTAGTCAGACTGATATATACTTTTCAAAGTTGAGTTAAAACATCCAGATAATGCAGTTAGGACTCAAATGACTCCAGCTTGTATCTGGTTTTATCAGCCATCAAACTAGCATGGCACTGTGTGTATGTTCCACAAGTCCCAGTCCTGGAAGTCAAACTGCACACGTGCAACACAGCAACAAAAATACTGCATTTCTGGGTGGGCATGGAAACATCCTTTAAGCTATCTCAGGTTAAGAAGTTGTGGGTCTTTATAATATAAATAATAGTATAATAATATAATAGTCTTTGAATTTGAGTCCGCCATCCAACAGCTTACTCGCTTGTGAGGCAAAAGCGAAATCAGAGAAAAGTCTGATAACAACCCAATGTAAGGGGCATTTTACCACCCACTCTTCCACACGTTCATGTATAGTGGCACAATGACTGTAGTACAATTTAAAAAAAAAATACTGCCACTGTGCAAGTAAATCCACAATATGTTATTGCATTCATATCAAAACTGTTGTAATATGGAGACATTCCTGAGGATTTACTTATTGTGTTGGGCTGATATGTTTGGGTGTATAATTACATTTGACTGACTTTATCTACTGGTCTTGTTCCCTGTTTCTGCAGAGTGTGAACAGCCACAAAGGTCATTTTTAAATTCAAATTGTGTTAAACAAGGAGTAGTTGCAGCAAAACATGGAGGTACATACGCGTTGTTGAATGTTAACTATGATGATGGTGGCACGTAATATGCACAGAGCAACAACCAGATTTATGCTCAGCTTCTAACTAGCATTTATCTTCTCTATACCCACAAGATTTCTCATCTAAACTCTTGCTAAGCACTGAGATGTGTACTGAATAGTGATTTGAAGTCTTGTAATCTCTTTGCTGCTAACAACGGTAGCCCCATTACACAGCTTGTTCTAGGTGGGGAAATTGTACTGCCTGAATAAAAATGCACAGAAACAGAACAGTGAGCCAAAAGGAGCTGCTGCTGAACCAGAAGCAGAGGAAGTCTTAATGTGTAGGAGAACCAGAATGTCCCACTCCAGTCTGGACATTGACACTGTTGTTTTTACATGTCAAGCTTCTGATTGCTGGTTGACCGTGTGTTTCTGTTTCAACAAGCAAAGTGGTGTGATGGCGGGTTATTGCAGAATCTCTGAGAGAAGCTAGCTAAAGTAATTGGACTGTGAACACCAAATGATAGCTCCACTAACTGGATTTGAGAAACTGTATAAGTAACCACACAAAACATCCTGAGCAAGAAAGAGCAAAAATCAAGTCTGTGGATGTACTGAAGTCGATGTAATTTGGACCGAGATGGCACCAGGATGACCCAAATCCCATAGCCTGCAGCTGGCTGAAACAGTGGTGTTATTGATATTTATGATACTTAACTATCAAATAACTTTATAAAAAAAACAACTAACCACTTTCAAACGTCTGACTGGAGAATAGCCACTGTCAATTATTTACTCATGTCAATATATCAAAACAAAATTGCAATTCAGCGCTGAATGATTAACTGGTCTTCAATTAGTTGTGCATATATTAAAAATAGTGCTGCATGAATTAGTTAAAAAGTAATTTTGCATTTTCGTACAATATTTAATATTTGTGATGACACGGTAAAATACACAAATGGTATCATGAGTCTACTTTTTGGTTATCAAGAAAAATGCACACAGATAGCTGATAATTCTGAAATGGGAATTATTCAAACTGTGAAGTAAAACCTTTATTGAGGGAGGGGTTATATAATAACAAGGCTGTGATTGTGACTCCACAAACTGGGCAGCACTGGAGAGAAAGTTTGTTAAAATAAAGTTTCTGTGCTTCAGTTGTGCAGGAAAAGAAAGTATGGACTTTGGCTCCTTTTTATGACACTGAAAAAATGAACTAAATCCAAACATGCTGTGATATTATCTACATATATATTTACAATGTTAAAGATTTCAATTACCTGTAAAATTGGGCACAGAGATACACTCATGTACGACACTAATACAGGACTTGCTGGGAATATACTAAGCGTCTGTGACTCAACTCAAAATGAGACTAAATCAAGGAAATCCACAATTGTGTGAGAGGAGATTAAGACCAGACTCTTCAACATGCTGGCCGCCACATTTTGCCTCCAGGCATGTATAATGTTACTTTTTCATTGTTGTTTCTTTCCTTCTTACTTTCTCTTTCTTTCTGTCTGTCTTTTCTGTTACGGTGATATCTGATTCCAAAAGCTGATCCTAAAAGGTTCAGCGAATGATGTTTGCAAAGTGAAAATGTCATTGTCCAAAACTTGTGCTCTTCTTCCTGTGACCCTGCTTACATTTTCATCATTATCAAAGGGCAAAATCAGGGCAGGATATATCTAGTGACACATCCAGAATGTTTCGTCTGATGGGTATTTTTCTCTCAGTTCACATTCAATTTAAAGAAGGTTCATAAGTTTTCAGAAATCAGTTTCCTCCTGTTCAGATGGATTATTACATCAAATGAATATCATAACGATAAGTTAAGCCTTTTTAAAGTCACTATTTTGATGCTTTAATGCATCACTTATCTTATTCACCCACCTGATAAACACATTCTTGCATATGACCTCACGGAGACACGTATGTATGAAGCAAATGTGTCGGAGGAGTTAGGATAGAAATTGCACTTGCTGAAGACAAGCATCCCAGTTACATCGCTGTAATAGCACGTTATTCTGATCAGCAGTGGGATAGTAAGCCTACTGGAGCCGGCTATACTGCGTCCGGCTGTGAAGTGGTTTTGTTCTGTCCTCCGTGCTGCTTCATTCCACAGGGAGTTTTTCAGAAGCATTTTATCTGCTCAGACTTGCTGTTTTGGTCATGTTCCCTTGATTTTTTTCTATTGCTGCATTTCATAATAATAAATGTTTTGTCATTCAATGGCTTCATTTTTAAGCAGTTTTAAATCCACTTGTGTTTACCATGAACTTCTTGTGAAAGGGGTATTATCTAGAGTATGTCAAGGTGTTTTATTTTTGGATTGACTGGATTCTATGACATTTTTTGTGTCCGACTTCCTGCCACACTACATCTGCTCTATGCAACATGCAGGGCAAAGACACACACATACATACATTGTTTTTGTCCATCTTTTAATGAAGCATTACTTGGACACTAAATAGTGTCAGTATTCATATTCGTCCACTTTCATGTTGACAAAAGAGTTATCAACACTTTCTAATATTCTGAACAGATAAATGTCATTAATTTGCTGACTGCAGAAAATAATGTGACTTACTAAAACATTTAATAGCCCTACTACAAATGATGGTATTTTGGAGGGATGGTAACAAAGATTTGAACTAAAAATATAGGTTCACACATTGAGAACCCAATCCCTTTCACTGGAGGCACATAATGTAATGAACTTCACAATTTATCCACTGTCATCACTATGTGCTGAAATACATAAATTGCAATACATAATAATTACAATACCATGATGGCACTCAGTCTAACACTGGGTAACTTTGTGTGTGTGTGTGTGTGTGTGTGTGTGTGTGTGTGTGTGTGTGTGTGTGTGTGTGTGTGTAAGAGAATAAATGAGTATCATGGGAAACAGCTTCAATCTACCATTTTGTGATTTCCCCTCTTTGCTCCTCTTTCCAGGACAAATTTTCTTCTTCCCTGAGGGCAAATATAGAGGACCCCCTTTAAAAGTCCAGCTGTGCCTTTAAAAGAGTTTGTCACACCAGCGATGGAGAATATCCACAGAATAGAGCTCTTTTTTTCCTTGTGACACGGCCCCATTTCCTGTGTCACCACACTTCCCTTGTGTGATTTCATATAAAAAGTCACAATATTTGAGCTTCCATTGTTGACTATGTCAAACTGAGCCTTGACATTACTGCACTGTAATCACACCACCACAGGTGGACACACACACACACACACACACACACACACACACACACACACACACACACACACACACACACACACACACACAAGTTACCCAGTGTTAGACTGAGTGCCACCATGGTATGACACTATCTTTTCATGTGAAATTATATCCACTGAGCCATCCTCTAGATCCCCACACTTCCTGATCCAATCACACAGCCTCCTTTCGTTGCCTGATATGATTTAAGGAGGGGTCAAGAAGAATAATGGCTACGTGGGTATGCTTGTGCTGAGTGTGTGTTAGTGTCTACGCCTCCACGAGTAGATTCCTTGTGTGGTGAGGCTGAAATCGAAGCTGCCTGGGCCTGTTGTTGATAGCCATGTCTCACCCACTCACTGCCCCAGAGGGAGTCAGGACCAAGACCACGGCTCAGGGTCTGTCTGTTCACACACATGAAGCATGGGCTTGGATTACAAAGGGCTCAAATATGACTCATCCCAAGGAGGGGTGGAGGAAGGCCCTCTCTCTGTTGTTTTGCATGTGTGCGCACACACACACACACACAACTTGCAGTGATAGCTACATCATAGGCTTAGACAGAGGACCTTGTGGTTCCACACACCTGTCAAAGACAGATGTTTGAGAATAAATCAGAGAGAAGCTGGGAGTGAAGAGAAGCTTCACACACTGTTGTTACTCCACTAACTCAGTACACCAGTACGCTAACTGGAGAGCAAACAGCTGCACATGACAAAACACACCAGCGAAGAAAGCAACAATAGCATTCATGCACCTGACATGCATATAGAGAGGGACTACATTGTAGTGGAGGAGGGACTACTTTCAGGTTTCTGTATCACGGGCTCCACTGGTATTTTTGTGTTTTTAACTCTGTTCTGTTGCTGTGTAACCAGCTCCAACCCTCTAGAGCTGAGAGTTTTTAAGTGCAATTGTTCTGGAAGAAGCTGAAATCCTCCAACGACAGACAAACAAGTCACAACAAGGCTGAAAGCAGTGTGGGTGGTTTAGAGAGGAAGCTCTTTTTTCCCTGCTGCTGACTAGGTGAATTTCATGATTTCTTCATTTAAATATAGAACCGCTGGCTTATGAAGAATTTCACAAAGCCCTTTAAGTAGATGTGTTGCACAGTTATACAAAACACAGACACAATACAGCTATATTTAAGTGCTGTGACCCCCTTGGAGCAGAGCACCAACACCACATCATCCTACATCCTGTCACTCAGTGTGGCACACTTCCTGGTTCCAGAAACCATGTGTCATAAAAAGAAAAGTCAGCTGCATCCACACACATGTAGTTACTGTCTATGCTGGCAGTCATGTCTATGGGCATCTTTTGTCACTTGTGAGTTTTGTGTGTGTGTGTTTTGTTTTTTTTTAGCCTGTGTTGTCTAACAGGCTGGGAGAGGCAAAGTGTGTGTGCAATGGTATGCATGTCTGGTGTGTATGTGTGTGTGTGTGTGTGTGTGTGTGTGTGTGTGTGTGTGTGTATGTGTCAAAAACACCCTTCACGCTCTGTGGCCCAGAAACAGGATAAAACAGTGAGTTAACCAGCAGCACACTGACATTATCTCTTCTTTGCTATCCTGGAATGCCAGCCTGCTGTGAAACTCTGAATATGTGACGTCCTGTCACACCACATAATGTGTGTGTGTGTGTGTGTACATGAGTGTGTGAGCCAACTCTCAAAAGAAGGAGTGTGTGCAGTTGCTTTGCTTTGTCTTTACTCATAAAAGGCACAAAGCCACATGTAAATGTCTCTGGCTTAATACTTGATAGATCTTCAAATATTAGACACTGTAAAGTATACAAGGGCAATATTGATGCAGACCAAAGATTAATCAACAAATTACTCAAAAATTAAAATGAAATGGAATAATGTGAGTGTCAGTGGGTGTATTTTTTCCTCTATGATCTGAGCAAGTTTGGCCACATCTGTGCTGAAAATCACAGGGCCAAATAAAGCACAGCTCTGGCCCTTGTGATGCCTATGAAACTAACATCCATGACTCAAGAGGTCAGGCGGCCCATCCATGCTGAGCATTAGGGGTTAAGGGGATGAAACCAAGTGTGAAATGTGAGAAGACAAGCCAACATGGTTTCTCAGGCAACAAATAGAAAGCCGACAAACATATCTCTGTAACTGTGAGGAACGTGAGGTATGTTAGAAACAAAGATTGTCACATCATGCATGGTTCATACGAGAGCGAGATGGGAAAGGAATTAGAGTGGCTTTTTAAACTGGCCAAGTTTAGACATGTTAATCAGTAATAGTCTGTTGTACTCAAGACAGGAGGAGTGTCAGTGTGTGTGTGTGTGTGTGTGTGTGTGTGTGTGTGTGTGTGTGTGTGTGTGTGTGTGTGTGTGTCTTGGACATCCAACTCTGATTTTTATTTGGGTGAAGCTCCAGACCAAGAGATAATCCATCTGGACTGTTTCCTTACAAAACATATGGAAAAATGCAGGAGCCTTTTTTTTCTTTTCCTTTTTCCGCCCACAATAGCTATTAATATCTCTCAGAGAACATTTGTTCATGTCCCGCTAAGGACTGGAATTCCTGCAGAAACACAGTCATCTTGGAGGATTAGAAGGAGGCGGTCAGGCATATTCACGCACTCTCCATATGTATTCTCTATGTGCAAGGATGAGCACACACACAGTCACATAAACACATGGACTAATGGGCAGGCACTCAACATCCCTCTTGCTCTCACGCACACACATGCACGGACAGACACACACACACACACACACACACACACACACACACACACACACACACGTAGATCTAGGTAAATTGATGTGACGTAATCTGAAACCTTACACATGACATGACTTATTCTGGCAAAGTCTTTTAAACAAAGACAGCCTTTCTTTCCGCTTTGAAAATGATTCACTCTAATATCAACAAGGAGCCCTAAATCATACTGCCGGCTACCTGACAGGAATTGTCCACAGAAGAACAAAAAGCCATGTTAAAATGATAACGCTGTAAATTGTTTTAATAGTAGCCAACACAGATAGCATGCTGTGGAAACAACAACCTTTTCTTTAAACCCTCTGCAAAAATCCAAACATATAGTATTCCCTAGAAAATGCAATTGTTGTGTGTGTGTGTGTGTGTGTGTGTGTGTGTGTGTGTGTGTGTGTGTGTGTGTGTGTGTGTGTGTGGGTGAGTGTATGTGTGTGTGCGCATGTGAATACAATATTCATTTTGCTGCAGGAGGACAATCTATGAATAACAATGAGAGGCGCTAATGAAATCAGCCATCAACCTGCGATACATACATATTAAAGCAGGACCTCCGAGTGTCATTCGCTTAGTGCATCATTTGTTCCCACTCGTTTTTTTCTCTCTGCCACCTGACCTTTAGAGTATGTACCCCCCCACCGACCCACTTCTCAAAGCTTAAAATAGGAAGTGTACCTGTAGTACTGCATGAGTGTGTACTATGGCTATGACAATACCTTTCAGGGATTCATTCAGCATTGATTTGTGTAGCAAATGCACCAAGAGCACATATGATTAATTTCCGAAGTTTACAATTATAACTGATAAGTGTCATAAATGGAAACCACTGTCAAGGCTGTACCTTCAGGATAATGTCATATCATCCCAGCTGCCAGGGAACGACGCTCCTCCCTTCCCTCTAAGCATGCTTCACAGCTCTGGTCTCTCTGTCTCTCCCTTTTCTCTCCCTAACCCCCACCCCCACGCTGGCAGGGAAATGGATCCCTCCACCTGACAGTGGCCATTTTGAGCCTTCTCTCCTCTCCTCTCTACTCCTGCTTCCTGGTAAACAATGGGAGGGGGATAATTGATCAAACAGCCAGGGAACCCTCCGAGCAGGGGAAGGTCACCGCCCGCCAGCCCAGCTCACTAAGAAGGGGAGGAGGGGGTGAAATGTGTGTGACAATATGTGTATTTGTCAGTGTGTGTTGTGTGAGTGTGGACATGCATGTATTGCATCTATGTATGCATGTGTGACCAACTGCGTAGAAAAAAGTGTGTGTGTGCGCACGTGCGTGCGTGCATGTATGTGTGTGAGGGTCTCTCCAACTCTCTTGAGCTGCCATTTTTCTTCCCTGACAAAGACTCCATCTGCCACAGAGCCATTTGCTGCCTCCCGAGTCGGCAGAGCATTCCGCACGCCGCGTTCACCTTGATGTCACCTCTATACAGATCACGCCTTGCTGACGCTGTACTCACACACACACACTCACACACACTCACACACACACACACACACACACACACACACACACACATACATACACACAAACACTCACAAAAACACAACAAATTCCTTTCCTTCTCATATATGCACAAGCATACACACTCCTTGTCTCCTACCTACAAACAAACAAACAAAAACACACTTTTAGCCTCTGTCATACATACTGCCTTTTCACTCTCTTCCTCTTACACACATATTGTGTGTGTGTGTTTGTGTGTGTGTCTAAGCAGTGGCCCTCCCTCTCCTCTGCATGGCTGATATCACTGTGCAACCATCAGCGCTGTGCATTGTGGGAGTGTCTGTTGGGGCAGAGAGACGCGACAGGGGCTGAGGGATTCACACGCCTCTGAAAGACAGCCAGAGGGAAAGAGAGAGAGAGAGAGAGATTCAGGAAGGGAGGGAGAGGAGAGAAAGAGAGAGAGAGAGAGAGAGAGAGAGAGAGAGAGATACGGAGGGGGCCAGTAACTGGAAATGAGAGATGGCATTTTAAAGAGGAAGCTGAATTTCACCTGCAATTACCGTAGCTCCGGGGCACATGGCTCGGTTAAGAGACATTTCATTCCAAAGCCACCGTGTATAGCTGCCGCACTGAGCCCTGAGAGGAGCATAAAGAAGGAGGGAGAGGGAAAATAGAGCGGTGCAAGCCTCTCCTCTGCCCAAGATGGCCCTTAGCAGATGTGGCGATGAAAGAGAGGAGGCAGCTAGGGATGCAACTGGTAAATGAAACCCAGCAGAAAAAAAGCTGAGGGAGAGGAGAGGAGATTCAAGAACAGATAACAAAACAGAGGAAAGAAAAAGGGTATCTCATTCAGCAGGCCCCAACCCCACCATCTGCACACCAGACCAGACAGCTGAACTGGGCCTCAGAGAGTACACACGCACGCACACACACACACACACACACACACACACACACACACACACACACACACACACACACACATACACACACACGCACGCACGTACACACGCACTGAACAAAAAACAAATCAAATCCAATAAACTGATACTCACTCTCACGGATAAGTACAGGGAAAGCTGTGTTTAATGATTAATATCATTCTTAATATTCGTTCTCCCCTTTTGATGAGAACTCCCTCTTTCTGTCTGTCTCCCTCCCTCTCTCTCTCTCTGTCTCTCTCTCTTGGTCTCTCTCTCTCTTTCTCTCTCTCTCTCTTAGAACTCCAAATGGAGCAGTAATGGTTTCCCCGAGGCTCAATGTCCTGGCTAGTTTCACCAGGCACACTGCTGTGTTTCATAGGAGAAGTGTGACTGCACAAATACAGTAATGAGCTCTCGCTGGGAGCTGGGGGCCTCCTGGCACTGCTAATGGCTCCTCTGGACTGCAGCTGTCTCCAGGTTACAACCTGGCCTGGACGACGAGCTGGGACACACAGGCCTAGTAGAGACAAACTATTCCCAGCCACGGGCATGAAAACCAGGTCCACATTGGACAGTGTGTTCGGTGAGTTGATGTAGAGGTTCAGGACAGATTTGGGGGAAGGGGTTCAGGAACAGGAAGCTGGAAACAACAAGGGGCCATGGTAGAGACAGAGTGAGGAATAAAGACAGTTGAGGAGATGTGGTTTAGCCATAAACGCAGCAGATAGACCCAATAAACCTGGAGGCTCTTATATGACAACAGCTGGCACTGAGTGAGTGTGTGTGTTTGTGTGCGTGCATGCATGTGTGTGTGTGTTTTTAAAACAATGTGTGTGGTCTGCTTCATTATCACTAAAAACACCAACACTTGCATCTATTTACACCATGAGAGTAAAGGAGATTCATTTAACTTTGAAGAATTAAAGCAAAATTGATTCATTCATTCATTTGACACGATGGTAAAGTCAGCAAGGAAACATAATACAATATGTCATTACATACCAGCAGGTTGTAACCTTTGAACCCAATAAACTCAGTGACAAACTTAATTTTTCAGCCAAGTGAACAAGTTCTAACCATGACCACACGCCTCTCAACAGCTAAACTGTCCAGAATTTCCCAACATTCAATAATCTTTAAGACATCAAAGATTTCGAAAAATGGTGTTGGGAAACAGATTTACATTCAACAAAAAACTTCATTCAGGTGGGTTGGGGGGTACATTGAAGTTATGGCAAAAGGCTGAACATCTCTCGTTTTAAAACTGAACAGAGAAGTAGGCATTTGGAGCACAAACTGCATTCCTGCTTGTGTGGGGCTAAAAGGTTTGTAACATGGGTTAAAGTTCTACTCCTGATGTTTCATAAACCTCTGGCATGCAACTATGCTGCATTATGACACCAAAAACTCAGCAATGAGAGGCCAATATCTTTCCTGAACAATGCGTGCACATATGTTTGTTGTCACATACACACACACACACACACACACACACACACACACACACACACACACACATACACACACAGCCCCCCCATCTCTGGGAAAGCTTACAGCTTGGGTTCTTAGCTCTTGTTTTGTCTGGCCCTCCATTCAAAACGGTCCCCTCATGACCATGCACATTATCGTATGGGCAGGCAGCCCCCGAGTGGACGGAGGCTCCCTGGGTGCAAGCAGTGATTCATGGCACAAGGGTCTGTAAAAGAGCAGCCTCGCTCCGTGCTGGGGACAAGGAGAGCAGAGGCTGTTTGGCAGTGAGGGTGAATCAAAAGTTTGGCTAGAGGACTAAACCCTGTTAAGACCATGCCAGCCAAGGAGGGCAGAACACTGTGCGTGTGTGTGTGTGTGTGCGTGTGTGTGTGTGGTTGTGTTTCCATTTAATTGTCAAGCAAATTTTAGGCAAACTATGGAAATGTCACCAATCAAAGTACATTAGGGTGTGTTAACATTGACTGGTTTAGAGCAAATCTAATAGACTATGTAATGCCATCAGAGGATTGTGACACAGGCAACGTTGCCCCTGACTGTAACAAACAATGTAGAAGAAGTTGTTTTGAGCATCACAGCCATTTACCGGCAAAAAAATTGTTCTTGAAGAATTAGTCTGTTAGGCAGCTTGTGGTTGCTCTTACATGCCAGCTAATTTTGGATGTTTTGCATGTTTTCCAGATATGAAGACAAAGATTGGGGATATCCAGGAAGGCATCATCAGCAGAAACAACTGGTCAGTAACATGAGTTAAAGATAAGCTACATCACAGCTTTTTAAAAAAAATGAATTTCATCTCCCAGCTTGCGCAGTTGCCCATTTTTGAAAAAGGCAAAAACCTTAGTGAGGAAAAACCTCTATTTTCAAATGTTTCCTGTATTTATTTACCTTTTCTGATACAAAACTTCTAAATGCACATCAAAATAGGTTGATGGAAACTACACTTGCGTGTGTGTGTGTGTGTGTGTGTGTGTGTGTGTGTGTTATAGAGAGAGTTGGAGTGAGAGTGAGATGTGTAAGCCCACATGAACGCTGGAGCGTGTCTGTTGATCTGTTGAATCTACGCTGCTCCCTATCCCGAGGACAATCTCACAGCAGCTTTTTAACAATCTTAGCTCCGAGGCAAGTACAAAGTACTAAATGTTTAGGCGTTATCTTGAACACTTCCCCAATCTAACAAAGAACCAGTTTAAAGGGCACTGGGAAAAAGACACTGTGAGAAACATAGAGGGCCCGTGAATAAGGGCTGAAAATGATAGTAGTTGCTGGGATTGATGAAATCCTACTCAGGTTCTGTGACAGGCAGCAAAGACACACAAATTCTTCCCCTCAGGCTAGAAGGTGTAATTTCCCCTTCCACTGTCACAAGAGCCATGTAAAAAATTATCTGTAACTCTGTGACTGACTGCCTCTTAGTAATTTGTGCCCACCCATCTCTCTATCTATCTCTCCATCTATCTATCTATCTATCTATCTATCTATCTATCTATCTATCTATCTATCTATCTCCTTACGGATCTGAACACTCAAAATAGAAACACTGACATGCTGCTCTGTTGTAACATACGGTGGGATGCGGATGGAAATGCTGGCCCCACAGGACACACACTCTCACACACAAGCTCACACACACACACACATACATGCACACGGAGAGAAAGAGTGGACTGCTGTGGGGCTGACGCAAGACTATCTCTGTCTCACGTGTCTCTCCCCTACGGCCGCCCGCTGTTCCTGACCTTCGAGATGTTTTTCTCTCTCCTTCTCCCTCTGCCTTTATTCCTCTCTATTTCACACTCACACAACACACATACAGCCTCACTCACACCACACACACACACACACACACACACACACACACATTTTTCTGCACACCTCCCAACCCCTCAGTATTTTGTCATTAAAAGGCATTGCGTTTCAGGCTTGGATCAAGCAGATGGGGCTGCGTAAGCACTGCTGCTCCTTCACGCAGCACCTTGGCTTAAGTACAGATAGTCCACATGCATTACAGCACCTCTCCCCTAAATGTATGCACACAAAGACATATGCGCACAAACACACACACACACAAACTTTCTGGAAGAAGGAATGAGAGCAAAGCTTGTGGATGGATGCAAGTAGCTCAGTTGAGTCAAAAACTGTAGCACAAGACACAAGCATCATCTTGTCATATTTGTCCTAATGTATTTATTAGTCCTTTCTGGAGTCCTTTCCATAGTGACATTTCTCACATCGAGTTCAATGGGTTCATAACACACATATACACACATATACACACACAAATGTGAATGTAGCATAATTATATCTCCGTGCCATTAGACACATTTCTTGTCTTTCTTTCATTTTCTCACTCTCTCTCTCTCTCTCAACATTTGCATATTCCTTTGGGTATTTGACTTAAGCAGCCCCTTCCTGTTTCCTTCTCTTGTCTTCCAAGCAACAAATGTCAGCAAATTACACCATAGCTGTTTGGATAAGCTCCATCTTTCTCTGTGCTCCGCTGTGCTTGTTTTCTATGGTCTGCTGGCAGATTCAGGCAACCAAGACACCAATTAGAAACAGCCAGTGGTGGGGGTTGAACTACAAGGCTCACCCCCTACAAATTGATTCCCTAAGAGAGGACTCATCAATACTTATCACAACTGATACAAGCAGCTTGCACCAATCTGCAGGGGAACATAATGTATCATTCACAGCAGAGATGGAGTAGTAACGGCAGTATCACACACCCATATCACACAGGTCTAAAGAGCCAGTCACAGGCAAAACAAGCATTTCCCTGTGCTCGGAGCTCTGTATAAAAAAAAAAAAAAAAAAAACCTAATAAAAGATCTCATTTGATCTGGTGACACACTCACTGGCACAAGGCCATCAAGTCAGACAGGAGAGAAAAATGCAAGTCATATGTGTGTGTGTGTGTGTGTGTGTGTGTGTGTGTGTGTGTGTGTGTGTGTGTGTGTGTGTGTGTGTGAATGCGTGCGTGTGTGTGGAGCAACAAACTGCCACCTTGAGTGTGTGAAGTGAAGCCTTGAGGACGCAGCCGCGCCCCTGAGTACAGATAGCTCTCACACAGAGACGTACTGAAAAGACGGAGGAGCAGAAAGACAGAAATGGGGAAAAGGCGAGAAGGAGATTAAAGCCGCATGTAGCAGTGCATAAACAACCACACACAATCAGAGATCCTACCCTGGAAGCACTGTAGGGCACAGCTAACAACCATTTACATTCAGCGCCGGCTCTGAACAGATAGCAAACTCAAAGGATGTTTATTAAGCAGCGTACGTTTCAGACAAATATTCTGATTAGAATGGGAGAAATCTAATTAATTGCTTGATTCACTGAATGAACCCCGAATTTGTAATGTAATCATAACAACTACTGTTCAAGGGTCTCTTGTTAAATTTAATTTGGGGAGAAAAAAAAAACATCCACTTTCAATGAATGAATGAAAATCAAATTAGGCCTGAAACTGGAGGAGTCTGCAAGTTTGTTCATGCATGCTATTAAAAAAAAACAGAAGAGTGTGACAATATAAATTTTAAAGTCACGCATCAGCTGTTTTGTATCAGATGTAAATGCTTGTTAGTAGAGTTTGTACTCACTGTTAGAGATGTCTTCAGCTCTTTGACATAACTGCTGTAACACCTAGAGAAAAAGCAGACAGAAAAATGCAAACCTGAGTCACAGGAGTAAAATGTTTCCAGGCGTGCTTTGATTATTTATATGATAATAAAATGGTTTTTTTTTTCTAATGCAGGATTGTGATAATGCTGAATGTTTCCCTGTTGAGAGCCAGAAAAGGGGGAGGGAGAGAGGGATGAGGCCCCTAAAACTACCTGCACATCAAAGTTGAAGTTATACAGCCTTTATTAGTATTTGTGGTCTACAGATACATCAAAAACAGTGAAACACAGCTGTGGCTACACACACACACACACACACACACACACACACACACACACACACACACACACACACAGAAATATATCCTCACACAAAAACTCCTTCTCCCTGAGCCATTTCTTGCTAAACCTGTTTGTTAGAAATGGATCTAGACACTAGAGCTTTGAGTGTGAGGATATTTTCCCCAAACACAAGACAGTTCTTGCAGAGAACCAAGCCTTCACAGTGTTCTCACGCCCATCTCTCATGCATTGTCTCGGAGGCCCTCCTGTGCTCTCTCAGCCTGAGCCTAAACTAAGCAGCTCACCACAACAGATGCCGCTCAACTATGTGTGTGAGATAGTACAGCACGCACGCACAGATTGTACACATTTGATACACTTTTATGTACCATTTCTCGAGAATATAAATGACGATACAAAGATTAGTTCTTAGCTACCATGCTGGCAATGGCAGTTTCAAATAAAAAGAGTACACACACAAACTTAATGTCTTTGCACATACCAGTACACATACAGTGTGTATAGTGTGTGTGTGTGTGTGTGTGGGGGGGGGGGGCTATCTAACAAGGTTTTGTTGACACTAAACACATCCATCTGGTCAACAGCAACAGAATCAAATCTAGCAGAGGCTTTATCAGCACAAATCTGGTCCACTACAATTATATATTCTGACTTTGAATTAATGTTGCAGACAGTTTGACACAGAACTGCAGGGTTTTAGTTATTCCTCCAATTGTTGGAATTATCATCATGGTAATATGAGCCTAAATGATTTTGTCTTTCTGGATTCTTCGCTTTAAGACAAAATGACACGTGTCGTTACAGCTCAATATATCCCTGAACAGAAATCACCTTGACTGACGGTGTTGATAATAACCATACTGATTGAACAGCAATGGCTCCCTCAAGACAAACACACACACACACACACACACACACACACACACACACACACAGACTACAGATGCACACAAATACTTTGATAGCTCATCGCAGTGATAATGATAACAGAGAGCCAGGTAGCCTGAATTCATCTTCAGCTTTTTCATAAAGGCCTATTAGAGGATGATTAAAGGATTTCTGCTCATAGGGGTTCAGCACAGAAAACGATTTGCCAGCCATGAGGCAGGTGAATTACTCTGCATAAGAAAGCCAGTGCTGTCTGCCATCATTTCCCTGACTGAAAATCAGGCTGTTAATCTATTAACCTCGTTTTTATGATGAGATCTTAGCAGTTTACATCAATGGCAGAGATGGGTGAAATATCACAACACATACTTTTCATCCAAAGTCTGTCTGTAGCTTTGTTCAGCTGTCCTCGGAAATAATAACCATGCAAATAAAGTGCTAGAAATGCCCATCAGAGTCTTTAATAAGCCGGATCATCTAATTGCTTGTTTTCTCCAACCAAACAGTCCTAAGTGATTACATCAGATAGCCAATCATGGAAGACAAAAAAAAGCAACTATTCTTTAGTTCCAAGGTTCAGTTTGTTCTAGTAGATATTATTGATAAGTGGATTATCACGATTGCTGCAAATCATTTTTCTGTCGATAGACTAAATTGTTTACATCATGTAACTGGATTACAGCAATATGAATAAATAATTAGTAGCCTTTTACCATTTTATCACACAGGCAAAATAATAGTTCAACTAATTAATTATTAAGGAGAAAATGTAAGCATGTTTGTCAAAGTACCACAGAGCTATTTGTAAAATGACAGGCCTATACTTTTATTATTGAATCCACCACGTTTTGAGTTACAGTCCAAATGTCATTATTATAATAGCCACCATTACTCAGCCATTTCCATGTAATTAACTTCTGAGTTTAAAAAACATAACAAACAGATAAATAGGAGCTATCCTCAAAGATATAATTACCTGAATTTACACTCCAGGCATGCTTGTACATGGACAGTCTACAACCAAGGTGTTATGAGGTTGACGTTTCTCTGAATTGTCTTGTTTGGTTTTCCTAATCTCGTCCCCCAACACACACAAAAACACACACACCGCTCCCTTCCTTAGCCACACAGATGTTGACATCGCTTTAAGATTCAAAGAAAGAAAGAAAGAAAGAAAGTTGCGTGTGAGCCTCTTTACACTGTTTGGTTATTCAGCATGCTAAACAAGTCTTCTCTGAAAATACACACATTGAGATTGGCCTAAAATCCCTTGCATGTTAATATTTGATGCCTTGCTGGGCGAGCGACACTGCTGAGGTGTTTGTCTCTGTTGATCTCTGGCACACAGGGCCCTGTGGGAGTGAGCGAGTGAAACTTGGCCGCAGACATTTTCCTGAAGCCCCCAGAACAAAACAGGCAAGTCTTGACAGTCTGTCCGCCACCGAGTCGTCACACAATCAGTTGCAGGAAACCAATCCCTAAATAGCAGTGATTCATCTCTTCATCACACACAATGCCAGTACACAGTGCACAAAGAAGCTCTCTCTTCCCCCCTCTCTCTCTTTCTCTCTCTCTCTGTCTTACCCTATCTGTCTCAACCCCTTCCCCCCAGTGTGGTCTCTCATGCTGCTTAAAAATAAGTGCTTCTCCCAGCTTTCTTTGCCTTGTGATTTACTGGCAGTGTTTAACTGCAGGGCAGCATCTTTTATCGTTACATGATCTGGGGCTGAAAGCTGACAAAATGGAATCTCTGTGCAAGTACCTTTGAATGTGAGTAAGTGTATGTTCAGGGCAAAGTAGAGAGCTGCAAGAGGAATAAAGAACCTGTGTGAGAAACATTTCTCTAAGTGCAATTCAAATCCTCCCAGTGTATACGTGTGAATTTGTGTGCGTGCCTGTGTGTGTGTGTGTGTTTGTCATTTCACTAAATGGTTTCTTCCTTGACTTGATGGAGCAAGTGCCATCTCAAGGGAACAGACACAGAAAGTAAAGCGCTTTGAGACTGGTGAAAAGCTCAGAACATTAGTGCAATCCATTTGTGAGAGGTAGAATATATATGAACTACCAGGCTAGAATCGTGTGCGTGGTTTTTGTCTGTGTACATGTTTTTTTTGTTGTCATTATAACGTCGCTCTTAATAGCAGAGCGCCTGCTGCTGAATAATCCTTTTCTTGCCTTTTCTTCAGAAGACAAATCTCACTCACACATGCAACCTGGCCTGGGTGGCAACTGTCCGTAATTACATTTGGAATGATGATATCAGTACAGTATGCGACCACATCATCACCAGCAGATAATCAGGCTAACACAGGCCCACACAACAGGTTCAGTGTATCGTTACAGCCTTGATGATCCATCAAGAAGACGTGTGAAGGTCAGAGTAGCCATGACCAACACAGCTGTCACATCTCCTCCCAGCACCCTCTTGGCTAAACGGCCTTCCACAGCACACAACATGGCCAACTGGGGAGTACGGGGGCTGAGGCCAGCAAAACATGCATAGCCCAGGCTGGGTGTGTATCAGGGCGAGATTTAGCTGCCACAGTAAGGGTCGACCCATCTGTTCTTTTCATGGCCGATACAAATCGTGATTATTAGTAATCAAAGACACTAATAACAAATAGGAATGCACGAAATTGGATTTTTGTCCAATAGTTACAGATGTCGTTGCTGCTGTTATATAATAGTCAAATTTACATACAGAAAAAAATGTACATGTACATACAGAAAAAAGTAGTAAAAAGTTTTCTTAATTTGTGAAACATTCCATAACAAGCCCATATATCACCAAATTGTTTCCTCATGATGATGAGCAAAGACACTTGAGCTCACTGGACTGATACCAATACAATTAACAAAAGACTTAGAACATATGATTTTTATTGGCGCGTCATTAGTATAAACATACACCGGTAATTTTTTAAATATATCAGTATTGATTTTGGGCAGCACGGTGGTGCAGTGGTCAGCACTGTCGCCTCACAGCAAGAAGGTTCCATGTTCGAGTCCCGGCTCCTGCACAGGATCTTTCTGTGTGGAGTCTGCATGTTCTCCCTGTTCCTGTGTGGGTTCTCTCTGGTACTCCAGCTTCCTCCCACAGTCCAAAGACATCAAGAGGGGACGAGACTGATTGATACTCTAAATTGACCGTAGGTGTGACTGTGAGTGTGAATGGTTGTCTGTCTCTATGTGTTGGCCCTGCGATGGACTGGCGGCCTGTCCAGGGTGAACCCAAACTCTCACCCGAAAGCTGGGATAGGGTCCAGCCCCACGACGACCCTTAACAGGAAGAAAATGGTTGGATGGATGGAGTATTGATTTTGCTCAAGTATCTTTATTGATCTTCACCAATGATGATTATGATTTACAGGCTTTTTCAAATGTATTTGAACCTTGGGGGGGAAAAAAATTAATTGATTATTTTAACAATTAAGTTTTAATTGAAAATGTTAATTATAAATGAAAAAATTAGTTCAGTCATCTATTGGTGGAATAGTAGCTTTCAATGTAGACAGGCTAACACTCATGACGTGTCTCGTGACAAGTCAGAGGGTCCTGTGGGGGGAGCACGACCTTAGCTTGGGATGACAGACAGAGAGACAACAGCCAAAGTAGCTCAGGTCTCAATATTTTAATTTTATCAAAAATAAAAATGATGAATATTGGATCCAATAATCAGCTTGGCCAATAAGGAGTTGGCAACAACACTACAAGTGGCGAAGAAACAAATTTTTACTGCATAGGGACAAGTAAACTGTCAGCCATTCCGACAATGAAAACAAGTATGACGGCTATTAGTATTGGCTTTCAAAATTTAATTGACCAGCCAATAGAGCCACAATTTTTAATGACAACTGGCTTTGTTGCGTGAGCGGAAAAGGCTACAGTGGAACTGTGTGGGGAGCAGATGTGGATCCCGCTTTGATTTAAGTGTGTGTGTGTGTGTGTGTGTGTGTGCGTGCGTGTGCGCGTGTGTGCAGTTTCTACTGAATAGATCTGCTGTCTCCTTGATCAAGGGAGTCAATAAAGGGCCAGTCCTGTCAAACTCTCAGGGTTAAGTGTGAATGCACATCTGTGTATGCGTGCGTGCACGTGTGTGTTTGAGTGTTACGGACAGAATTTGAAGTACTCTGACAGGTGAGTGATTGAGTGCTTTCATTTCCCTCCAGCGACAACAAGACATGCACTCACAAACATAAACACACACACACACACACACACAGAGGATGACGGAGAAGGAGAGGGAGAGAGTGAGGGAGCTGTTGTTTCCTAAAGGATGCTACTCCTGCCTGCATGCTTAAATTAGCTCTAAATGTTTGGATTACACACGGGAGCTCTCGCAGAGGATTTAGCAGCCATCGCCTGGAGTTCAGGGGATGTGTGGATCTTTCCATCTACACACAAAGACATACACCGGCACACAAACACACACAAGGTGTCCCTGCACAGATTACAAACATATGTCACTTTAATATCACTCACTATATTCTGTAACTTGTTAAATTAAACACAGGTTGCATCGTTCTAACTCTGACAAAGAGATGCAGAGAATTTAAAGCAGTGTGCAGCTCTAAATGGAATTAACAGAAAACACATAAACTATCTCCTACTTCGTTCATCAGGTTCTTGCTATGAGGAGACAATGCTTTCACGTTGCACTTTTTTAGAGTGCAGTCTTGGCTTCTGTTGGTGGGGGGAGGATAGGATATGCGACGAGATGCAAAGACAGAGAAAGAAAGAAAGAAAGAGAAAAAGAGAAGGGGAATGAGGGAGGTCAGTGCCCCCAGTCTCAGATAAAGGCCTCTCCCTCCCTTCTGCCTAGGCTTTCCAAGCCCCTGCCAGGATCGAGAGGCGTCTCACGTTACAGCTGTCTCTCAGTGTCACCGTTCAGAAGGAGAGAACACAAGAGAGAGAGAGAAAGAGAGAGAGCGAGAGAGAGAGAGAGAGAGAGAGAGAGAGAGAAGGAAAGCAGGACAATGCCACAGCACCAGGCAGGCTGAGCAGGCTAGGCTTTCAGGCTGGACATGAGAAAAACAACAACAGCAGCAGCAGGTTCAACCGGATAAGGAAACCCTTGTGGTTTGGCTGCCATGGGGTCTTTTTTTAATAATGTTGCAAGACAATCACTAAAATGTGCTTTGACCTTTTCAATACAAAAAAATGTAATGTGAATAGAGATCTGGTCAAATCATTTCCTCTTCACCACCTGTGACACACTGAACACTCGCAATTTCCTAAGAAAAAAAGGAGAAGTTAATTTTTTAACACCTTGAGACAGAGAAACAAATTATTGTCAAACGAAGAGATGGCAGTGACTGATGCACTCAACTTATCACTACGTGCAGTAGGGCTTCCTTCTGTGGATTAGACATAGTTGAGTCACTTCTCTTAACATGAGTATCCTTTTGTAACCTTAAAATGCTAAAAACAGCAGCTTGTCCCAGGTCCAGTAATGACTAATCCAGTGGCTGCTAGCATTTCAGCCTGCACTGCTAACAAGGTAAGGCTGTGTAGGTCAGCACTGGGTTAAGTTAAATTCAGAGTGAAAACCTGTTTCTTTTCGGGGCTTTCTCCGAAGACGAATAACAGACTCCCGTGAATTCCAGATAAAAACTTCATAAATGATAAGGTGCGGCATATGCAGATCTTTATTCTAAATTGTAGGCTTAACACAGCTGTACACAGAGAGAGATCTGATGGAAGTAGTGCACCTTGCATAAAACATGCTTCTGTACAAATACACATATAGCTATTGCACAGCTCAAAACTGCTTTCTTATTTGTTTTCTCTATCATTGTCATTTCTTGTGGCATTCTGTAGGAGTTAAATATTTAACATTCTGGCTTAGCCCGGAGCAGGCTTTGCCAGCACAGCTAAAATAAAAAGCCTTTGTGGCAGCAGTGACCAGATTTTAAATGCTGAAGAAGATCAATAAATGGAGGCTGTCAAGGCGCGATCGCATACATTTGTGTGCGTGCGTGTGTGTGTGTGTCCTGTCCCTATTCGTAAATGTCTGTGTTCTGACAGCAAGTGTGGATGCATTCGTGTTTATATCTTAACAGCCACCAAGGCTCACTGCACCCCCGCCTGCTAGAAGCTATTCTATAGTATCATCAAGAACCCTACTGACCCAGGAGGCACACCAATAGAGAAACCAATATCGTTCACATTCCCACATCTGAAACCCTCTTCCTAATTCTTTTCCATTCCCAGTATCCTTTTTTCCCATCTGAGTGCAGTCAGCATGTGGGAATTCTGGAGGATAGTGTAAATACGAGCCCCCTGCTACAGATTGAGAACGTCAAGGTGTGGTAAATATCAAACTTAAAACAGGGTTTCCCAGACTCCTTCCCATAATCAAGCTCCTGCTGGAACAAATTGATAAGCACCAATACAGAAGAGAAAATATTGTTTTAGCACAAAAAATCCCCTTCCATCCTTTACTTGCTGTTTCAGAGAGACACAAGAGAGAATAATTTGTTCACGATAACAGTGTAAAAATATAGCAATTCTGTGATGATCAATATACTGAAAGATAATTCATCCATGACAGATCATGGAATCTGTGTATCTGAAGAAGGAATACCCCTAAAAAACAAGAGGAAAGTCTTTACATTCCATGAAGGGTTTACATATTTCTGTTGGGCAGCTCAAAAATTAGCATTGTCATACGGAAAACTTATGAGATGCACACTTTTTGATAAGCAAGATAATCCTCAAAAATGAACACCACTTTTTATTATTTTAGAATCGTTAGAAGGACAGTTATCATTATGCCACGCACAAACTACACTACACGAATATGACTTCAATGTCACTTCAACTAGCTTCTTCCGCTCTCAGCGCATTCACGTTTGAAGCCTTGTGTAGGCACTTGTTACAAACTGCGGTTTTTAAGACATAATCACTTCAAAATACACATGCAAAAATAACTGACACGTTTTGTTTTTCATAGAACAAAACATTAAAAGAATTTTAGGCTAGTGTGAACCACTGACCTTATTTCAGGGTTTTAATCGAGAAAAAAACAACAACACTCAAACATCCCACACTTTGAGACGAGGGAACCTGACGTTCAACAACTTAATTCTGGATTTCAGGGCTTCTTCCTGTGCCACTCTATTGCAGTGACTATATTAAAAAAAAAAAAAAAAAAAAAGACAACTGAGGTAAAAACAATATCCACCAAAGTGCAGAGTCTTAGCTTAGAGCCCCTTGAACTCTGACACAACAGGTGCGATAAACAACTTGTGAAAATTGTACATCAAAATGGTGACGGCTGAATCAGTTTGTATCACTGCTGCGGTAATAAATACATTGATATTTGACACCAGTGTAGTGTTTCAATCCATCTTAGTAATGTTAGGAGACTTTATGAATGCCTCTGTCTTCGTCCCACTTAACACTGATCCTCTCATGCATTCA
The DNA here is from genome assembly GCF_037954235.1 of Aulostomus chinensis. NCBI lineage: Eukaryota > Metazoa > Chordata > Actinopteri > Syngnathiformes > Aulostomidae > Aulostomus > Aulostomus chinensis. The sequence continues at coordinate 14,408,933 of NC_141321.1, read as the reverse complement.
CAATGTTTCTCCCTGTTGCTGTTTCTTTTATAAAGGGCACATTAAATGGAGTTTTTTTTCAGCTCGCATAAGGTGAAAACCTTCTTTGCGATGTCTTTACCACATGAATAAATAGTACATCTGTATTTTCACATCCACGCTAATGTACAAAACAAACAAAACAAAAAAAACAGCCCTGAAGTGGAAAAAATCATCAAGACCTTTTGAGACTTCATTAAAAGAAACTGGCCTGGACTTTCCAAACAAGGCATCTCTTTGGAGGGGAAAATCAACCTTTTCACCTTGCTGGTGGAAAAACAGGCATCCCAACGAGACAGAGCATGCACAAACAACCTTGACTTTCATCAAGGAAATTCTCACATTGAATGATAAATAGAGGCCCAGGGGACAGCTAGCAAAGAAGCAGCTTATCGCCTTTCCCTCCCAAATTTGGCTGCTCTGTCTTCTGTCTCCTGAAAGTCAACACGGGGTGACCCAGTTGTACTTTACACTGCTTATTGTTTGGTAATTAATCCACCGTATGTAATCCACACAATATGCAGAGAAAACTATAATGAGTGTTGGTTTGTTTAGTATTAAAGAGTGGGTGAGATCAAGCCCTTGTTTTTCCTTAAGGGAGACAAATGTTCCCTTGCTCATTAGAGATTTACACTCGTCAAAATACAGCATTTATATTTTTACAGGAATGTGCAGACAGCTCCAGTCAAAGCCAGCCGCACACTGGTTGAAACTGCTCACATTCAAAGTGGCCATCACTGAGCATGCCCTTTAGACAATTATTTGTGTTCCCTGATGATTATCAGGACATACAATCAACATGCACCAAAATAGCAAGGTAACATAGGTTCAGGTGGATCACCTAAGAGCTCACCAACTTTCCAATGGAGAGGACGTTAACCTGTGAGACCATGCACAGTGAACACGAATCAATAAGTAAGCATGGGCCTTTAACAGCACACAGCAGTAGGCCAAGACAAAGCAGCAGCACCAATTGGATCTGTAACAATAAGAGGCATTATCAATCTAATGCCTAGAAGCTTTTAGGGCTTTCACTAAAATGCAGCTTCTTCTCAAAGGGCCATTAGCCCTTATAGGATTAATGTCTCCTGTAAAAACATCTGTTAAGTTCCCCTTTTCTTGGTATATTATTTCAGTGGTCGTTATTGTTTTCTGGGTGGGCGTGTGTACACATTCATATGTAAGCAGCGGAAAGCTGACAAGGCATGAGGAAATATATGATCTGCCTGACATTATTTCTTAAATCATTTGGTGAACAGAGAGCAGACATCGCTTCCTCTCTAAATTTCACAGCTCTGTGTCAGCGCTAACATGCAGAGAATTGACAGGGCTCCCAGATGGTCAGTGTTATCAATAGATTGTTTATGGCTCTAATTTATCACTGTCTAAATTCAAAATCTTGCAAAGCCAGTACAGTTTAAGGATATGAGTTGTCAAAAGAGAGAGTTTAGAGAACACACCACGTGAACTATGATTCATTCTGTCAGTTAGAGGAAACATAACTGTCTAAAGTTGCTAATTTGATCATGAATGACTTCTTATGTCTTTTTAGACAACACAAAAATCTGAAATCATAGCTTCCAAACATGCAATGGGATGGCAGGCAAATAAATCATTTAGACCTTATGGGTTGTTCTACCTTTAACACCTGAGACAACGTTTGTATGTTTCTCCGTTTAAGACCTATTGTGACATCCGTGTTATTGCAAGTATCAATAATTGTTTTGTTTGTTTGTTTGTTTTTTTTAAATAAAAGTTTAAGCGGACTATCCTGCCAAGTTTTTTTCAGAAAGCCCTAAACTTTTTACAAACTACATTATGTTTTTTGGAGTTTAAATTTGAATCGTTTTCATGCTGTTTTAAAACATTTTTCTCCATTTAATCAGGTAATGAAGAGCCCACATCCATAGCATGTAAAACTGTTTTTCCACACATTTTTACTTGAGCAGGTACAGCTTTGAATGTCAACCGTCACAATGATGGCAACAAGTGCAAGGGAAAATCAACACAAGGTCCCTTCAAGCATCACCAGAAAAGTTTCTGATTCATGGAACTTTCATTAAATACTCTTATGCACAAATTTGTTCTTTCACACATTAGGGTTTTTTATAAAACCCTAAATTTAGTATGACAGGAAGTAAAGCTCAATGGTTATTAGTAACTCTTTGCCCCTCTTGCAAAGCTGAAGTCTTTACAAGCGATGGAGTGATTGATGGTTACAAGAGCTACACAAAAGACATCAGGAGCAAGGAGTTACCAAGACCCACCAGGCTTTGCTTCAAGTCTGTAAGATTAAAATGATGGCTAATTTTTTTTTAGAAAAACAAATAAGAAAAAATTTGTACGTAAGAGCATATCGAGGCCCGATGACAGTCGGAGAATGTTTAAAAATGGACTGCCATGTTTAACAGAAATGGCACGTTTTAGAAAAATGTGCACACTTACATTTGAAACAGATTAATTACTCAAATGTCTGATATCACTCAGCAAAAAGATACTAAAACACATTTCCAGCCTTGTGCCAATAACTTTATCAATATGGGGTACACACTTAATCAATCTCACTTCATTTTCTAAAGAATACAAAGCTTTGGGTCTCCTCCATATTCAATGGTGACGGATTATAGAGAATACAGCCATGTGTGCACATGGGATTGTCTTCTCAAACGCTGTCCAAGTTCTGTCAGATTCAGCACCCCCAGACACAGAGCTCGTGAACCTAATTTCACCTAATCAGCTTAGTCAATAGCAACCGTTTGCTGTGACTTTGGTAGACATGCAAATAGGGCTTAACTATGTCTATCCTTAATTCCTGAATGTTCAAGTCAAGCGGAAGTCCTCCTTTATCTCTTCAAAAACAACAGTTCCAATTTAAGAGAGAGAAGGAGAACCAAAAAGTGAGCGAGAGAGAAAGATTGAGAGAGAGAATAAAACTCCAGCCAAGAGTTGTTGTTGTTTTTTCTCTTTTGGCCTGGCAAGGAAAGACATCTCTGATTTGAGTGTGCTTGAGGTAGCACAGTGTGCTTTCATTTCAAACCGACATGGCAAACAAACTCTGACAGATTTGTTCCCCTTTTTTTTGACTGTGTTCACTCTCTCTCTTTCAAATTATGGGAAAACACAGAGCACAAGTATATCAGTACTTTTTTGTTGTTTGTATGTTCAGCTGCAGCACACACACACAATCAAACAAATCGGAACAAAATAACACCTACAATAGACAGTTGAAATAGAGGTAGAAAACTGAGAGACACTGTTCCGTTTCAATTCACTGATACCACTAATGGCTTCTTAGCAGCTCCATGAAATCAAGCAGCTGTCATGTCGATGCATCAGCAGTGAGAGGAGGGAGAGCCATCCCCATAAGGACAGAGGCACCGCGCCTTCATGTTTGGCTAAACATCTGCTTCTCTGCACTCTGGCTTTGCAGCAATAAACGGGCAAACAAAAGAGGTGGGAGGTGAAATGATCAGATTTTCCATTTCAAAGCATTTGTTTGGTTTGTTTTCCTTTCCCTGGCCTCTTCCTTAAACCACTTACTGGACATGAGGGAGAAGTGAGATGAAGTTTTGGCTTCAGTGAGCCAAATGCGTGGAATAACACAAATGATCTAAAATAACACCATTTGCAAGATGGGTGATAGAAATTAAACACGGTCACCATTTTCCAGGCCCTGGATTATTCTTTCTGGGAAGTGGCTCCTATGTGAACTGTTGCAGTCCAGTATTACAGGGTAATCTCATGCGCATGTGAGCAAGAAACAAGAGTGATGCATGTGCAATACTTCTACTTCTCAACCAACCAATCATTAATCAATGGGACTTTGTGTAAACAAGATTACAGTAATTAAACAGAATTTTGTTCCTTTAAAGACAATTGAAATCGTTTAAGTATTTGAAATGCCTGGTTTTAAAGCTTGTCTAATTAATGTTATTTGATAATGACATCCAGTTTTCAAATTTGGCATTGACTATTCTCCCCATAATAGGATTCTTAGTAATTAAAATCCTTCCTTCCATCCTACTTCCTTTCCTTACTTGCTTCCCTCCTCCCTCCTTCATTCATTCATGTTCAGTAGCAAAGATAAACAAAGCAGCACTGGGAAATCTTGAAATTACATTCAACAACATATTGGATTTTTTTCTTAAAAAAAAAAAAAGCACAAGTGCGAGTTAAATGTCTCAGCAGGATTCACCTGCTTACTCCACATCACCACCATCTTCGCCTACAACCTCCAACTATCACTTTATATTTGCGTTTTCAGCCAAACGTCGTGGCCACTAACACAAACTGTCTCCGCTCGCTTTGCCTCCAAACATCGCTGACAATCCGCAAAGCACCTTCACATTCTCTCTGAAACACCCGTGTTCGCGATAACACGCTTTTCTTTTATCGAACAAGTTGAAAAAAGTTTGCCGAAACTTGTTCAAAAAAACGTGGTTCCATCGCCTTTAAAAAAAAAAAAAGTCGCCTTGTATGTATTTGTGTGTGTGTGTGTGTGTGAGAGAGAGAGAGAGAGAGAGAGTGTGTGTGTGTGTGTGTGTGTGTCTGCGGGAGAGAAGGTGAAAGGTAGGGGTACTTGAGGGACGAATTTAAAATAACCAAGATGGCGAGAGGCTTGTTGTTTCGGAAGGGGCAGAAAAAATGGAGGATATTGTAATATACACAAAGGGATAAATTTCAACAACTCGGCCAGGCGGCTGCTAGCTTGCCTGCATGACTCTGGCTTTGAGGAAGCGACCGCTATAGCTGCTCGTCGGCAGGCTGGCCAACAACTACCTAAACTCAAACTCAAAATAAAATTTTAAAAACCCCAGAAACGAATGTTCTTCATCCAACTTAATCCGAACCGAAGGGGAATATTTATGTATTTGTCGCTAATTGTTTTATTTTCGTGTCGAGGGACTGCTTCACCGGATGGATTTTAACGGACGGACAGCGAGGACCAACGGCTGCCAGCCCCAGCGCCTAACAGTCACCCCCCTTTAGCAACATCCAACCTGAAATACGCAACCGAAACCGACGACCAAACAGTTGATTGAAAGCAAAACAGACAACACGATAAAGCATTAGAAAAAGTTTTAAATCGACGATTGAACAAGTTGCTATCAAATACAACAACCTGAGTGACCGGTGCGAGAGAACCAGGAGAGAGGGACACAAAGACGATTCCCACTATCAGGTCACCGGAGGAGGAAAACACTTAACGCTTTTTTTTAACATTTACGACAACAAACTTTACAAATTTAACCAAGTGTGTGAAATCTTCCGAGTATAACGACTGAATGAATTACATCGGTACACGTACACAACTGTGTAAAAGCGGAACATTTACACACATTAAAAAAAAAGATAAAAGAAGAAGAGAGAGAGCTAAGAAACTGTAGACGAAGGCAGCCCAGCTCATCGCTGGCTCTCTGCTGGGGGAAAACAGCGAGCGTGAAATAAAACACTTACCTTGTTTTAGTTTCGACACTTTACTTATTTCCAACGTGGCTTTTTAGTTCAACTAACACTCCGGTTTGTCGTCTTCTCGCCTCTTTTTTTCCTTGGTCGGTTATGAAAGAGGTCGGGGACGAATGATAAAGAAGGGAATTGGGCAGTAATTGAGTCTCGGTGTGTGTGAGTGTATGTGTGTGTGCGCGCGCGCGCGTGTATGTGTGTGTGTGTGTGTGTGTGTGTTAGTTACTAACAGCAGATTGAAGGAGACTCTTCTCAAGGTTTATTCAGCTCCACTTCAAGGAACCGACCTGACGTCAGCTCACTACTGCCACACAAAGAAAACTTATTATTTGTGCAGCGGCTGTAGTAAACCAAGGATACAGTTATTGACCGTTATTACTTGAAATGCGACATTGTCATTAGCACCGCGCTACCGGCGGGGATGTAACGCTAACTTTATTTATGGGGTTGTTAGTGTTATCTTGTCAGTCCGGGGTGAACAAATAACGTCATTAAAAAAAAACACACAAAAAAAAAAAACAACCCAGGCAGTAATATTATGCAGCAAGTCATTTATATTTTCTCCTTTGAAAGTGCCTTCAAGTTTGCTCATAAAATTTGTCGATTTAATAAGAAATATAAGAAATCCTTTTAAATAAAGTTGTGTTTATATAAAATAAACTGTTTGCTTGATGAAATCTCATTTACGGATGCCAGTGAGATCAGTGTTGCATGAATAAAGTTTTTTTTTTTAATGTGTTTATCTGTACTAAAACACTAAAAGTGCACGTGTCCCTCTATTATCTGACCCGCTGATGAGCTCTAAGAAGATGATACACGATCAAACAAACACAAACGTGTCTGCTGCGCAGGCTGTACATGAGAAGGCATTTGTCAACCCCTAAAACAGAAATAGGACAGATCTTCCTCAGGATAGGATCAATACATTGCCTGGCAAAGACAGCCATCTGTGCCTAATTGTGTTCTTTACCTCCTCTTCTGAACACACAATAAGCAACAGGCTGAACGCAGGCCCTCTGACCCAGACTGGGTTTCCAGACGGGGGAAGATTATTTCATTCAACTGGAAAACAACAAGGGGGTGGGGTGGTGGTGGTTTGTAGAGGGGGAGTTTTTTTTTTTTTTTGCAGATGGAGTGGGCAACTGTTCTAATATGCCCCACCCTTATGAGGATGGGTCAGAGAACCAGAGCCAACTGGTGTGTCTGTGCATGTCACATCACCGCTGGTTGTATCCATTTTAACAGGTATTATATGGGATTAACAAACTGTTTACTATTAGTTTATAGACACCTCATAAATCACCCAGCAACAATGAAGTCATTGTTAGCAGCGTGATGGAGTGTTGGTTTACAGGCACATTCATATTAATGCTTCATAAACATTTAAAATGACCATAAATGCATGTTGATTTTCCCCTCTGCCGCTGTTGTTATGTCATGACATCTAAAACTCCTGAACTTTTTTGGTGAGATGCTTTTGAGGAAAGACATGTCCAAGTAGTGGGTCCACGAGGTTCTAGAAATAAAACATTTGAGATCACGGGAGTTTGGAGGATAAACGCAGAACCCCTTATTCAGCTTTTGGTGTGCAGTTAAAGCCATTTTATAAGCTTGCTCTCCATGTTCTTAGGTCATTGATTTTTCTCTCTGCCCCTTTCTATTACCTGTTGAGATGGGGGAGGTTGCTCTTCTTCACACTCACACACACACACACACACACACACACAAACACACACACACACACACACACCAAATCCTCTCTATCTGTCTCTGTAGCCACTGGCACCCTGGTGTATTTCTCCATCTCCTCCGCCTCTCGTAGCAGGAATGACAGGCCGTGAGGAATGACAGTGGCGATGTTTGCCATACAGTAGCAGCAAGAAGCAAGGATTTTTAATTGCATTGGAGAATCTTCATTAAAGAGAGCACATGGGGGGTGTGGGAGGGAGAAGAGGGGAGAGGGCTGCATGGGACAGCGTCGGGGGCACTCTGAGCATCGTCATTAAGAGAAGGCACTAGCAGCAAAGAAGGGTGGGCCCTCTTTGCATGCACACTGAGAATGCCTGCCGTACCTCGGTCATTTGTAACATAATAAGTGCCAGCACAATGACTGCAATGCGAGAAAGCACACCACAGGGAAGGGAAGGGGGAAGGGAGACAGCATGTCTGTCGAAAAGAGGGACTTTTTTTTTGTCTTGATTAGAAAGTATAATGAGCCACTAAAGAAACTGGAAAAAAAATCTCTCCTGAGACTGATGGAAAACAAATTAATCTGGTGATTTGGATTTAATTATTATTTTTCTATTAGTCCAGCATGCAAAGACAGGGACAGCCGTCAGAAGCGAGGAGCTGTGCTTGCATTTATTGATTTTTTTTTGCACAGACACATTCAGGGAATACAGATTCATCTCCCCACACAATCCACTATGTGCGATTCCATTAACACAAGAAGCTTCCAGCAACATGTTTAATTTGAACAATATAAACTGAGCTTAAAATAGTGTACGCACATGAGAAAAGTGGCCTAAGGATGTCTTTTTATACATTAGCCCTCACTTATTGTTGTGTCCTACATAATAAGTATTAAATAAACACCCCAATAAATTAAATTAAGACAATGTTCTGCTGTGTTGAGCGCTATTGTTCCTCTCAACATCTCACTGTGGTGCTGTGATAGTTTAATTTAATCTTTTGTTTTGGATTAATGTAAGAACCCAGCAACTGGACTGTGATTATTCTCCCCGTCCATGTAGCGCCTTCGCTTTGTAGCATCCTTTCAATACATCAGTAGTCTTGAGCACAATGCTTTGTGAGATGTAATGATTTGCAAAGTCAATGATTTGAACTGCTTGTGTGATTAAAGCACAAGGGACCAATTTGCCGCTGCTATATGTAGAATATTGGTGAGCCTGGAGTAACGCTCATATTCCTTCACTGACATCAAATTCAGCAATTATACCACATGAATGCTGCTATTGATTCGTATTCTAGCATCCCGGTTGGAAAAGGTACGCGATAAATGTCGTGGCTTTGGAGTATGTAGAGTTACTAAGCATATATTCTTGTACGGAGATCCATGTGACAATGAAATATGCATCCACCCTTTTACATTTAACCCCAGGGACATCCAGAGGAAGCAGGTTGAGGGATGGCGCACGTTTTTGCGATACTAATGTCCTGTGTCTCCTGCCAGTACGTAAACACATTCTTTTCAGCAAATGCATGCAACATGAACTAGATAAAGAGGTGATTTAAGGGACCAAATAGTGCAGTGCAAAGTTGACTAATAAACCTCTGCACGGTCTAAACGAGAGCACTCAGAGAGTGTTTATTGTGGTGGATGTAACTGCGCAGAACCCTCCGCATGATGTAATACACAGAAGGGAGAAATCATCATAATAGCAGAGTAGTAGAGTGACTCATTGGTTGATGAGGTACATTCACACTGTCATTCAGTGAGGAGATGCATGCACATGTTGTCAGTGTGTGACAGAGAGAGAGAGAGAGAGAGAGAGAGAGAGAGAGAGAGAGAGAGATGGAGAGAATGGTTCTTTTCTGGGAATGGGGAGTCATTTATGCCAGTAAAGTAGAGAAACAAGTCCCAGCCCTACAGTGATGCATCTCTCCACGACGGATGAGATCACAAGCAAATGTCACCCCAACCTGAGCAAAGCCAAACAACCTCGAATCAAATAAAACCACATCTTTACCCGTGTCATTGTGTACACACTACGCACAAATGTCAGCAGATTTTCCATTTGCTAAATCCGCACCTAAGTGCAGGGCTTTCGCTGAGGCAATCAACTTAGTATTTACTTCCAGTCCCTATGAATATCACCCTGGAGAAACACTCACATTAACCGTGGTTAACTGTGCACTTATAACTTAATCAACTTAAAATAAAGTGACATGGAGTTTCCCCTGCTCATTGGGGCAAAAAAATAAAAAAAAGACAAACCACATCGATGCACATACACTCACACACATAAAATATGACATTACTTTCATTCTTCCATTTATCTTCCGCATTTGTGACACCTGAAGATGAGGCGGTTTCTCAGAGGAAATTACTTTCTTAGTGAAAGGAAGCTGCAGTGTGTTACTTAATAGCTGCTTACATAAGACTAACTTTGCAATCAGTTCACTACAGTAAGTTCACAATGGATAATGTGTTGATTGATACGTGTTGCTGTATGTTCTCATTATCAAGTTTTTCTTCCCGACACACACACACACACACACACACACACACACACACACACACACACAAGCAGTCAAGAGCATATCGCCGGCGTGCTTTATTTTTAATTTTCTTATTCTTTTAGACATAAATACACACTCGCTGCTTGAATCATGCACGGTCATTAGCTGGAAAATAAGAAACATTATTGTAATTCCACGGAGACCTACTTCAATTCAGTCGCCCAGTAGTGATTTGTAATGCAAAGGTGAGCTACCTTTCATGGGACACCACTCAGCGCTAATCTGCAGGAGGGCTCTGTGCTCGTATTGACAGACAACACTGTTGGCAAAGACAGAGATTCAGCAGCAGCGCTCACTTTCTGCTGCCGGAATGCTCTCTGGTTCTTTTCAAGCAGTGACTTACAAGTTTGATTTGGCAGAGAGTTCCTTGAAAATTTGGATCAAAGCATGGAAGGGGTTGTTTACACTGAACTACATTGAGAGTGGAGCTTGTAACGAATCTCAAATTAGCTTTGCCTTGTGTTACAGCATCAGCATTTAATGTGAATTTCTTTTTTTTTTTGTTTAAGTAACAGCTTATGTGCATGAGGATGAAGGAGGTATTTTATCCCAAATGATGTGACACGGCTTGGAATGAAGAAAGAGTTATGGAATAATTTGAGAGAAAAACAGAGACAGTCATTGATATGAAGCCATTCATGACCATCTTGGGCTCTGCAGTAACTCACAAAGTCAATTTCCATGAGTCATTTTGAAACTGTGGACAATTGTGAAAATTATCAAATTTTCTTTCCACTGCAGATATTTAGGAGGTCATATTTTGGGCAGATTGTTTTGTTTGCGTGTTTGTCAGCAGGATGATGCAAGAAAATATTAGGCAGAATTCACCGAACTTTGTGCAGGGATGCAGCACGGGCCAAGAGAGCTTTTTAAATGCTGGGGCAGATCCATTTAACATCGCAAAAAAAAAAAAGTTTCACTGGGTTTGTCTTAGTTTGCCTCTCTGAGCTTCCTCCAGTAACACGGAGGTCAGCCATGTTGTTGATGGTGATGGCATTAAGTCATAGCGTCACCTGGTGACAAGAGGTGAATATAGATATGATGCTACGTATCCTAGACACTTTGATGTGCCCATTCTAGTGAGTCAATATGAGGTAAAAAAAACAAAACAACTCTTAATAACTTGGTGACTCATTTCTGTGAAGACTGTGAGTTTATGGTAAACAGCGTTACCAAAGTGAGGAAGACGGTTTTAATATTTCACTGTAGAGCAGGAAGCCGTTGTAAGTGAACGCCATGTGGTCAGAACTGCGGTTATGCACCATCTAGTGGTTACAGGAAGTAAGCTTCATATAACAAACTTCATCTGATCTATCATTAACAAAAATACACTGGGTTGACATCAAATAACATGAAAACAAAATAAAAAGTGTGTGTTCTCTTGTGCCACCTAGTGGACAAAGACAGTGATATTTTCACCACAATGCACAGATTCCTCTGCTCCCCGGTGTTCTAAGGTACAGCCACACACTCTATGTCCCAGGCCCGCTCATCACTGCTTGCAGCTTTAATCAGGACCCAAACAAAAGTGCCAGGGGGTGGAGAGTCGACCTCAGCAGGGGTAAGAGCTCTTTGAGTGCCCTTAGTCACAAAATTGAGAATCTGAAAAGTTGAGTGTCGGAAAATGACGACACTCAACTTTATTCATTCTGCTCAGGTGTTCTGCACATGTTACTTTCACACTGTGATAGCAGGATACTCACATCACATTCATACCGTTCATTGTTTCATCTTTAAACAATAGTTGAGCTGTGTGAAACCTGAGTGGTTTCACCAGACACACGTGACCTTATGAAGGGTAGTCAACACAATTTGGAAACCATAAAACACCTCTGAGCATATTTTTGTGTGGTGACTGGAGCTTTGATGTTTTGTATTTTCTACAGCCATTTATGAAAAATTAAAGCAGAACACACACACACACACACACACACACATACACACACACACACATACATATGCAAAAGAAAAACAAATCAAAGTAAAAATTGATGCTAGTAAACGGAATCAAAATGCTACCTATGGTCTAATTATAGACCTCGAAGTCTCACATAAATGCGGAAAAAAATGTCCATGCATACCATATGAGCTATTTTCAGAGAGTACGTGCATTAAGGCCATCAAAAATCCATCTATTGAACAAGCTTTCATGTTCATAGATGTTTGAACTACATTTAAACCCGACTAGCTATTATAATGTGTATGAAATTGCAGCCTGAATGTCCACATACGTACTGCTGCCGAGCTTTTGTAGTCTTTAATCAGCAAGTGAATAAGACAAGGTAAAATATTGGGAAGGTACAGTAACATGTGCTGTTTCAACTTTGATTGAGGAGATCAGAGTTTCTTGCTCAACATAAGAGGGCACAAACTTCATTATAAAGTGATATAAGCCAGGAAAGAGATGCAACATTTCTATCCAAATTGACTGATCCATATGAAAATAGTTCGTGAAGCTACAAAAGTACCCTTTAACACAAGATTTTTTTCGATACAATCTACATTTCAAAACAATTCTATAAAATAAATAGCTTGGGAAGGAGAATGTCTTTCTATTTTGGTAGAATAACTGCTCAGATTTTGATCAGTTTGATGCCTATCTACAGCAACTTGTATTTGCTGTCACTGGTGTTTTTAAAAGTCAAACAAATCTTTTTGTGTTTTTCCCCACATTCTGAATACATTTTAAGCTAGAATGCTCAAAGATGCTTTAGGATTTTTGACAATCTGTGCGCAAGACAATATGTCCTCCCTCAGGGTAATATCAGAACGGTTTATCAGCATCATGAGCTGACATTTGGCTCAAAGCTCAGTGGAAGTTTTCAGCTTCTCTAATAGTGAACCTAAAACTCTGTGACTAAAAACCCACGTTCTTATAGCACCAAACTCTCATGAGTCTAAATCTTTGAGTCAGCTTCAGCTCACTGCTCATATCTTGAAAAATCAAAACATCAACAGTGAGCTGGGAGGAATTTGTAGAAAAAACAGGAGTGCGACTTCATGGATCTAGCTGGTAACCACTCTGAAACTCTGGGGACTCTTAGTGAATCCTTTAAAGGTGCAGATGCACTGGGACTGTCAACATTTATGTGGAAAACATGGGACAAAATAGATGTCTGCGGGTGCCTGATGCGATCAGGATCTGGAGTCCTGAAGTGGAAGTCTGTTACACCTCCATGTTTGAAACCCTCAGGAGGAGTAATGGCTGGTAAATGAAGCTAAATACCAATTTAGGCTGTAGGCTGGTTACCATTAGGAGAACAACACTTATTATTTATACGTTTTTGTATACTTAACGTACACATGTGCACTTCAATTCAGACACTGTCCAATTCACTCATTTCCACAGAGGTGTGTGTATGAATTGTCTGAAGTGAACATATTTAATGTAATAATCCTAATAAATTATTAACCAGATTTGCATGGGGCTATTTTGTGACTCCAGTCAGATTGGATTATACTGAATAACATGTAAAAAACACTGAAGATCACCTTCACACATTCAAAAATGTGACACAGAGTAAACATACAAAAACATGTGTCTGATATTCTTTTTGGTGAACAAAGTGTATAATGAATGCAGTACAATCATTAAATCATAATGTTTAAATACCACTTACTCCCTCTCCCTCATTGAAAAAAAACTCCTATTCATATGTACGTGCAAGTATTTTAATATCTGAAGAGTTCAACTGCCGGACAAGAGACATCATCTGAGGTTTCAAGTCTCTTAATCATGACTGCTGCTGACCCTCAAAATATTGGTGATGTCACAAATCGTGGCGTTAGGCTCACCTCGTCAAATCAAACTTTTGGTAAGAAAATGTAGACTTTCTTCGCAGAATGAGAAAAGAGCATTCTGAACACAATCTGAACTTCTCCAATATTCAACTGCAGGAATTCAAGAAAAAAAGGACACTTTTGACTGAAGGGGGACTTGACGTTTTTGAAGGTAGCGGAGGTTAATAAACACATTTGCTCTTTGGCCCAGTGTGTCCAGGAGTAAATGGAGGAATTTACAGGGTGCTAAATAAATCAAACCCATTGAAAAAACAAACAAGAGGAAAAAGAAGAGGTGAGACCATGAGATCAAGAAGCTTCCCATTCACAAACAAGGTCAGAGTTTGGCCTGGGATTACACCAATGATTGCAGAGGAGCATCTTGAGTTGGTCTGTGGGGGTGGTCTTAAGATGGTTTTAGGACTGATGAAAACAGGCCTCGTGTTAATTAATACTGGCAGGCCCCTGTTCCTCCTGGCAGTGTGCATGCAGACATTCTGGCCTGCCCTCAGTGACGCCTGGTCAAAAATAGGGCACCACACAGCACAGTAATGATCACAATGGTGACATCATCTTTGCCTTCAATGTGCTCTCCCCTCAGTGCTCTTCTGAACAAAGAGCAGCGGGCATGCAGGGAGGGAGGCAGATGTCACTTTGTGTCTGGGGAACATTAAGACCTACAATCCCTGGAAAAACCTTTTTGTGTGGGGTGAAACATTGCTTCAGAAAGAAAAAACAAAACCTAAATAAAAAAATGGGTTCTGTCTTTTTGTGAATTGGATTTTTAATTTCCCTAGCAACACCATGTGGATGTAAATCAATCTATATGTCATATTGATGGGATGTGCATTTGCTGAGGTGCGACAGACCTACATCAACTGAAGAATGTCCACAAATAGCTCACGAGAATTTTAGATGGCGCCCTCAGACATGTGACCTAAAGTGTTAACACATGTGGCCTTGCTTTTTCATCATTGTTACCGATCTGTTCACATATGTCTCCGGTCCTGCCTTTCGACCAGGCTCATGCAAAGTTCGTTAAAAATACCTCGTTGTCGTCATCAAATGGACAAAGTTGAACATTTTCAGTCCGTCTCTAGAGTTCTACGAGAGCGCCGACGTTGAGCCAGCTGTTTCTGAACATCAAAGAAATCCTGTCTCTTAGTGAGGAGGTTTGTCAAAGCAACACAATCCTGGACCCCCCCCCCCCCCTGAAAAAAACAAAACAAAACATGCTTGGTAAGTTCATTTAACTCCACTGTGTTGTGTGTTTTTGTCAGTGATTCTTCCATTCAATTTGTGCTGTAAATAACTCTTTGCCTGGATGTTCCATGTGAGGCTCTTAAAGACACTGAGCTGCTATTGTACTTCTTCTCTAAACCTGCCTTTGTGTTATTTCTCCACAAACATACATAGAGGCAAGACAGAGGAAGGGAGACGGAGGGAGGGAGAGTGGGAGAGAGGAAACAGATTCTCAAGACCTGGACGAGCCGTGGGAAAAGAGGGGTCTTGTAGAGGAAAAGCAGAAATGTCTCAGGACATTCCTTTGTGATTACACAGTGCTGGACAAATCCAGACATTCTTGCAGTTATTCTGTGTCTTGAAGCCCCAGCAGCATCTCTTTGACTTTTTAGATGTTGTTATAGTGACGTTTGGGGCTTTTTAAAGCCATGAATAAAAGAAAGGCACTTTTTTTTTTTTTAAAGCTCTCATACATCTGGAAATGTTGACGTCGCCTTCCTGTACAGCTGAAATACTTGATCAACACCCCAGAGAGACAGGATCTATCCGCTGTCCAATAAACAGGAGGATTGAGAGGACTGATAGGAGGGTATTGTATGCAAATCTCAGGTTACATGCCCATGAGCGCCTGGCTGGAAGAGTTAGCAGCACCCAGTGGGAAAGAAAAGCATGTTCCTCTCTTGTCACAGCTAGCATGAATGAGAAACAGCTCCGAGGAATGCTCCATTATCATCCTATCAGCAGCAAGAGCTTGTAGTCTCAGCAGCGTGTCTGAAGGAGGTGGGGGGGGGGGGCGATGGCATTGGCCTACAGAC
Organism: Aulostomus chinensis; assembly: GCF_037954235.1. NCBI lineage: Eukaryota > Metazoa > Chordata > Actinopteri > Syngnathiformes > Aulostomidae > Aulostomus > Aulostomus chinensis. Next base: position 14,393,352 of record NC_141321.1, on the reverse strand, counting down.
CCGAAATTGGGTTGTGCAGCCTCCTCCCCTACTCACCAGACCTTGCACTTCCTCATTTGTCTAGGTCATGCGTCCTTTTTGTCAGCAATTAATTTGCAGCACCGCCCTCCTGTATTTATCCCTTTCGCTCTCTGTGTCTCCTTCACCTCTTGGTCTGTTAGCCTTGAGTAGATTTACATTTGGTTTGATCACTGTTCTGCTGTATACATGAGCCTGATAATGGATTGCTAGCCTGTAAAGTGCTACATTTTACCAAGCGCGATGAGTATCTTGTTGACCTTCACATTATTATGCATGTAGCTGCGCAAAAGTGCTCCCTCTCCGCCACAAACTGACCTTTCCAGACCCCCACGCAATTTAGCATAACTACAGTGTGTTACAGTTATTAGTTCAGCTCAGATATTGTTGTGTTTTAATTATAATATCTGCGTCATGAAAGCAAAATGAATTAAAAAGTATGTGTGTTGACTTGAATCTGATCAAGGCTTCTTGAGGTCTACTAAATTAGATGCCAGTTAAAGTATGCAAATCAAATGAATGCTGCTAATCCTGGATTTACTGTGATGACGGCCTTTCAAAAACAATTATTCAAATCAATCTAATTAAACCTGTTGAAATTGGCTTTAATTGCCTCCCTGACTCAACAAACACCAGATTCGGGCACACAAATAATGAAGCAGCTCAAATGTGTCCACCAAGCGTGTGTGAGGGGGGTGAAAAGTGTGAGCTATGGCGCCCCTTAGTGGCCACCAACTCCATCTGGCTCTCATAATGACGTCAGCCTATGGCGGGGATGTGTGTATGCTGTGTGTGTTTTTGAGTGTGTATAGGCTACCTTTGTTGCAGATGACCCAGATTCAGATCATTTTCGACTACACCGGACTCGTCAACAATAGCAAGAGAATTAACAACAGATGATGGACGGCAGCATGGAGGCCCTTAAAGAGCAAGTGTCTTTGATTTGAATTAATAGGAAGCAGACAGACACTGAACCGTGTGTCCTCACTGATTCACCCACTGATCAGCACATCCATGTTGATGATGATGAAGAGCTTCGTCACTGACTGCTAGATCCAATATCACCGCAACAGGAAGCTGCAATTTGTTTTATTCTCATTATAACTTTAATTCGTTTTGCGTAGCATTGTGCATCAGTCTTTTTTTTTTAACCAAGGTATTCCTTCAGCATTATCGGCCAATAAAGTTTCCCAAAACACTGAAATTAAATATCATTTAAAACAAGGAGATGAAAATAAAACTGCCCCTAACATAATATGAATAATTCTTTTATTAATCAAAACAATTTATTACATTTTACAGTGGATTAAACAGTGCAGTGTTTGGTAAACAGGCACACACAGTATCACCACTGATTCATGAACATACATGTAGCTTTCATCTTATTATCATTATTTATTTGGGCGAGCTGAGTCATTTTCCACCTGCCTTTAACGGCCGCAACAAAGGAAAGACCCCCCCCCCCCCACATCAGGGTTATAAAGAAGTTGCATTAAGGGCTAAACATTGCACTGACAACCTATTTGCAATAACATTTGCTCTTCAGCTGCAAAGACTGGATGACATGATTTGCTCTGTTCTATATCAGAAGAGGTTCCCCCATCAATAAAATGGAATAAGGATGCATGATTTTGAAATAGTTGTCTAAATGCCATTGTTTCCGTTCAACTTTTCTCATTTTCATTGAAAATTAAACCAACATTCAAATGTTTATGGTGTGATTTTTGTGAAGATCTGTTTCAAACAACGACAGCTTTTTAATAAGATGTGCGGGCGGGATGCCTGCAGAGCCACGACATTTAATCTAGAATAGTATTCGGACACAAAATCAGCTTTTAACAAATATTGCACCTTCGTGTGATTTGAAAAGTGCAACAGGCCGTATTTTGATTTCAATTAATTTTCTATTAATTTTACAGCCATTCTCTGGAGTAAAACATAATGTAGATGGTTTGTTCTTATTGATCCAGATTTTGAGAAATCCATCTCTTATAATTCACACCAATATGTCAGAGATGAATGAAAATGAGTAGTAAAAAAAAACAATTTCAAAAAGTCTGCGTCAACATGTTTTGCAGGGACAATGCCCTAGTTGCTGTAGATAATCCATATATCCACAGACCTCACTGCAACTATACTTCATACAACTGAAATTGCCCCCGTGGCTCTTCGCAATAAGTTCTGTTGATGTTATCTCTCTGTTCTGCACCTTTGTGTTCTAAAGAGGTGTAGCTAAATTATCAAATGTTTTTCTACGCTCATGACTGTCAAACACTGCTCAAGTATTTGGCATTTGCTCAGCGCTGCTGGAAAGCATGTAACTAGCTGTAATCGCAGTTTTCACTTATTATTTTTGACTTGTATTTACAGTGTCGCCCTTGGGGCACTAATTTGAAAATGTCAGGATGCCACGATGCTCGTATGATGCATCACATGCCCTAGTTTAGTCAACATCCAATGAAGGCTGTCTGAGCTACTCTGTGTAAAAGACAGATATAGATCACATGTGAATTCAGGAGAATATTACATAGAATCAAAGCCAGACAGTATAAAACCTTCATGTTGTAATTGATGATGATGTCACTTCAAACAAATAAAAGCAATTCAAATGTATTTTTTTCCCTCCAAACCTCTGTTCTAAATTATTTTGCATTTTTACGCCAGGTTGAGAATATTATATATTTCTTCATCACATTAATTAACTGTAAATTGCAACAGCGTTCTATTCTTGACATGTCTACCAGATTCACAGCCATACATTAAACAGGTCAACACATCAGCGAGGTGACAAATGGGAAGTCTGTCATTATCATTGTGTCTAAAAAAAAAGATCTCTTTACTGTACAAGTGACACCTGACAGGAAGCCTAATGATATTCCAGGATTGTGGCAGTCCTCCAATCCCGGAATGATAAATTTAAGTTTGATAAAATGTCTGACTTCACTACTGCGACTCGCACCTCCATGTGTGTCACAATATGTAGTTGCTCCATAGAGCAAGAGGGAGGTGAAACCTGATATTTGGATTTCGCATGAAAGAGCAGATGACTGAACTTGCTATACTCAATTTACAGCAGTAACTTTTGCAATTTAGATTTAAATAAATGATGTCTTTTTACATCACGCTTACTTCCTGTATCCACTAGGCGGCAGTAGAGAGCAAACACTTAGTTATATTGCTGTGCATCGGGTGAAGACAACAGTGTGATCTTAATGTAAATCAATTGATATTTACTTCATCAGGCTTAATTCCTGTAACCACTAGGTGGCGCTATGACTGCTGCTTAAATTCAGCTTGTTGATGTGTTCAGGATGGGACTCTCATAAAAAATGAGAAGTTTGGAAAACATCTGACCACATGGAGGGCAGTTAAAACAGTTTCCTGTTTTATGGTGAAATATCAAAATGTTTCACCACACCACAGTAACACTGTGAAACCGAAAACTCACAGCCTTTACAGCCACACATCAACAATTCAGAAGATGTTTTTTGACCTCATTTGAGATGGATCCAGTTGACCAAATGGGAGGAGGGGCATCAAAGTGTGAAAAACAACAACAACAAGAACCCATGTCATTTCCTGCTGCCACCAGGTGGGACTGCAACTAATCTCACCCCGAATTTAATTTGGCCCATTCTGCACCCCTCCGCCATATTTGGTGAAAATTGGCCACTGGCCATCCTGTGGTCAGTAGTGACATGAGATAAGTGTCAGAACATGTTTATCTATTTTTACCAAAAATGGTTGTTTTCTGTAAAGTATCGTTTTCTCTGAGATGCTCAGATGATAGTTAATGATATATGGGATGGAGAGGTCAAGCTGACCTCACATTCATCACTTACAAAGATCCATCCATCCATCCATTCTCTACACCCCTTATCTGTTAAGGGTCACAAGGCGGGGGGGGGGGGGGGGGTGGAGCCTATCCCAGTTGACATTGAGCAAGAGGCAGGGTTCACCCTGGACAGGTCACCAGTCTGTCAAAGGACCATCAGGAGCAATTAGGGGTTCAGTATCTTGCTAAAGGATACTTGGACATGGTCACCAGGGGAAGTGAGGATCGAACCAGTGACCCATTGGTCTATGTTAACAAGTTGGGGCAGAGGAGACTGACAAACACTGGATTTTGCAGCAGGAGATGACTGCTGAAACGTCATCATCAGGTGCCCAAAATAAGACACCATATCGGCAGCAATATCCTCAGGAAATAATTACCGGTTGCCCAAAAGCTGCAGATAGCTAGACTCCCACAAACCCTTCTGCTAGAAACTCGGCGCACTCATGGTGCAGCCTCCCGATACTGCGCCAAATGGGACGATAACCCAGCAGCCCTCAGACGAAGACACCTTAATGCACAGTTCAGACAGCACCTTTACAAAACAGCAGTCATAACTACGACATATTACTGCGTAAGTTGAGTGAGGAAGACCGTAAGACGTGCTGGGGGAGACCCAGTTTCACTAACCCCCTATCATCACAGAAGGACCTCACAGAAGGGGAGACATACACACAGACACACCATCCCTTTTGGCTGACCATGGGTAAGAGGAGTGCCATCTCTGTCGATACATGGCCCAAAACTGCCCCTTGCGTATAAGGTGGACCTGCTACTCCATCCAAGAACCATCCAGAGGGGCCACTGAGCAACCAAGAGCAGAGAGGGAACACAAAGAGGGCCAAGCAAGGACAGCCAGCATGTCAGCCCAGAATATGGAGGTAGTTAGCTGCCCTCAGGGGGCCCAACAGCCCACCAGTGTTTCTGACTCTACAAAAAGTGGCTGTTCACAGGCTGCCTGAGCTGCCACCAGACCTGTCAGGTCCCAACTGAGGGGATGCCTACATCCTTCAAGAGTGGACAACCCTAGGACACCCTTAACGTCCCCATGTAGAGGAGAGGGATGCTTACGTGTGACAGCATCCTGAAGAGTGAAGGGAGCAATTACACCCATGCCAGGACAACCCAGCACTGTGCAGACTGGGCAATCCAATGCTCTTCTTCTTCCCTTGTTCAGGCCCCATAAGGCTGTCCAACCTCAGCTTGACATACCTTTTTACCAGTGGTGAGGAAAGATGGGAAAGTACCTACTGACCAGCTGTAAGGGGTGAGGGGAGCCCCACTATATGCCCCCCACACTGACCAAACAGAACATACCTTAACAACAACAAAAAAACTCAAAACTGTTAGCTCATTCTCCCAAAGATGCTACATATGCCCACGTATGCCCTTGCATACATGGGCAGCAGGTTGCAGATAGCTTCTCTAGCCTGGCCTCTACAGTTCACCGTCACTACAAAACCCATAGAGTAGCCCTGCTGCACACTAGTATGGGTGGAGGGGAATGTGTTTACATGCTGGGGTCACACAGACATCGTCCTCCGCCGCTGAGACCAGCGAGCAACTTTAAGCTCCCTTGGTTAGCACTAGCATGGTTAACTAGCCTTCCATGGCTAAGATATTTGAAACAACCTGAGTTGGAGTGTTTAGTGTTTGTAGTGTAGCAAGTGGGGGAATATGCTTGATTACATACCAAGGGGGCTTGAGGAGGCCTGGGCAGGAATGCAGCAGGCCGGTGTGACCCTTGGGGTCTCAGCTTGGAACAACAATGGTGGTGCTGTCTCAGAGGATGATGCCACTCAGGAGGACACTTGAGCAGAAGGTGCAGCTGCAGCAAGCACCACCAGGGCCAGCTAGAGGTGTCTGCACAAACCTGGGCTGCGCATAGTAAATTGGTACCATCAGTGGGCTGAGGGAGTCTTGCTGATACAGACAACATCTTGGGATGAATACAGATGTAATTCTCGGCTGGATGTGGTTACCATTTCCTGAATGGGCTGAGAATAGAAGGTAAACCAACGACGAAGGCCCGTGAAGGGCGGAGCATGCACGAAGTAGTCTGACTCAGTGTGAAGTCACCTGACTCACAACCAAAGCGTTTCTGGCAGAACAGCATCAGGGCAAACTTCTCCCACTATCTGTCAACTGCAGTCAACACAGACGCCATCGACCCTGCAAACGAGGAGGATTGAATCTAAGGTGAGGATTGATACCGACACTGTTGAGATGTGTAAAAGGACCATCAGGTGACGTTTAATGGTGTTGATCGCTGTAATTAATAAATAAATTCCGGGACCTCTTAGCGTTAGCGCACAGACGGCAGGCTAACCCGCTACAGCTAACCTGTCAGCCGCTGGAGCAAACAGCGTTGTTTAATTGTCAGAAAAGAGCTTCTGAAAAAACTCATTATGTGAACACTTATTAGACGGGGTGGCAGTCGAAATGCAGCGATTCAGACAGCTTGCTGTCTTGTGGGGAAAAACGCCAAAAAGCGTCTCTATGTTGCTACAGCTAACGCCTATGACTGCTGTCGTCCGTTAGAAGGTAAGCTAACGATCATATCAGGCGAACTGTTCTCACACTGACTGATCAGCTGAAGCTAATGCTGTTATTTTCCTCTGAATCAGCAAAGCCTGACTTACTGTTGGGAACTATATATAAAAAAGTGATGTCGGTGCAGGGACTGAGCTGAGGCCAGTCTTGAGGGCCTGGGTTCACTTTCCTGACACAGACTGAAAGATTCACAATAAATCCTACGTCCTGTAAATTCAGTATAGAGAGAATCAACTTAATGATCTCTTTATTGCATTTTCTTGTCGTATAATGAACAGTAGAATGGATGAGGCATGCCATTCTGAGGAGATACAACAGCCTCAACTGACAACATGACTGAATGACAAAGGAGGTGTCAAAACTTGACAATCCAATTAAAATGCCCTCATTTCTTTTGAAATGTCTGAACATAATGTTTGCATTGCATGTTTGCATGTCATTAACTGCTGTTTATTTCATACTGCTCTCTTCCACAGGGGCAGTAGCCTGAGTCAACATGCATGGATGCCAGCGAAGTCTGGCAGTAAATCACACGTGTTATGTCCCCAAACCTTAACTGTGGATTCCAGCTGATACATCAGTTGAACCTATTCGGATACAATAATAATAATAATAATGATAATAATAATAATAATAATAATGATAATAAAACTTTGTTTGATATGTCGATTCATGATGCGTCGTGTTTTGAATCGTCGCTTGCAGCGAATCACCGTGTTTGTAGCTCACAGTGCTTCTGAGTGTCATATTCACAGCTCCAGAGTTCACAGTCCCAAAAATAGGCTCTTCAACTTTGATACTCAGCCCTGAAAGTGGCATGTTAGCACGTTTTAGTGTTTATAGACTTGCTGTCACATGTGCTCCATCACCACCCGCCCCACCAAGCCTTACTGAATAGACTGACAGGTTGCAACCTGCAGGCTCTGGGAAAACTCTGCACTGCATGGGTGCACAGGACATGTACTGCCTCGCTGTTGGATCGGGATTAAACTGTGTTCACACGCAAAGCTTTTCCTGTTTCCTGTTAGCACATGTGCAGTGATACCTTTTCTGGATTTGTCTCCTTCATATCACAACAGCGATGGACTCCAGATCTCGCAGGCTTCCCTTTTGTCTGTCCAGCTCCAGGTCGTCCTACACTTCCAGCCCGACACTGTCCTCCTCATCGCTGGGCTCCAGCAGGCTGTACAGTAGAGAGACACCGCTGAGTAATGACCGCTTCCCCAGAGCATCATCATCTTTCAAAGCAGACCTGGACCATCAGGTGAGCTGACGGAACACAAGTTACTGCTTTATACTACAAGAGCGCTCCATGAATCGGCTCCTAGTATCCTACGCTGCTTCACCATGGTTTGATTTCAGATTGTTATAGATTTTTGAAACAAGTGATCTGAGTTCAGCCTGACAATTCAAAGCAGTAGCTGACAGTGTGAGCTGGGGTGTCGCACAAATGATTTTAATATTAAGCAAGAAGTCCATGATATCCAATTGTACGTGTGTTTCTACTCCTCCTGAGGCTTTAGTCATCTGCCTTTCTGGGGGGTTCCAGAGAAAGAGCTCTGTTCCTCCCTGTCCCCCCAGGACCAGGGTACAGTAGCTAACCATGGATATCAGTGGTGCAACAGCAGACTCTTTGGAGGGCTTTTTATAGGCCAGCCTAGATTCCTTGGCGCACAGCGTGTGTATTTCAGTCCTGCTGTTTGTCAAGGCCCATTTCAAAAGATTGTATTACTGTTGGTCTGGACCCTGCTGGGTTGTTCCTGTTCTTTCTAGAAGAGTTCAGGGTGGGTGCAAAGACACAACCCACCACTCCAGCTAAGAGGAACACACGTCTAAGCTCTTGTCTTGAAACAGTGTGTGTCCTGGGGGAAAACCTAGCTTCATGCTTGCTCCACTGGGAATCCAAAAAGATTGTTTTTGTCATTATGTTTTGGTTTGTGCCGATATGTTTCCCACCATGGTTTTGCAGTTGAGTAACATAAAAAAAAAATGCTGTCAAAGAGACACAGAGACCATGTTTGAGCTTCAGCGAGGAAATTAAAACCTCTCCTTATCAATTAATTAGTCCATGAACTGTTTGGAATCCTGCATTGTTCACTTCATCCAGCAGTTGTCAGCACAATTTTTGCTGCTTTACGATCACCTACTTCCAACCAGTCGAAGAGTCTGAAAACCTCAGCAATTTTTTTTTGTTTAGTAGCTTTATTAATTATCCAAATCACAAAAGCATCAAATCACTGTGTCAGAAACAGGAACTAGGTAGTATGAACCTACTTTTTGGCTTAAAAAGCAACTGAACTATTCAGTTAGTCCATCCATCCATTTTCTCCCTCTTATCCTGTTAAGGGTCATGGGGGGGCTGGAGCCTATCCCAGCAGCCTTCAGGTGAGAGGCGGGGTTCACCCTGGACAGGTCACCAGTCCATCTCAGGACCAACACACATAGACAGACAACCATTCACACTCACAGTCACACCTACAGTCAATTTAGAGTATCAATCAGCCTCGTCCCCTCTTGATGTCTTTGGACTGTGGGAGGAAGCTGGAGTACCAGAGAGAACCCACACAGGAACAGGGAGAACATGGAGACTCACACAGAAAGATCCTGTGATGGAGCTGGGACTCGAACCCAGAACCTTCTTGCTGTGAGGGGACAGTGCTGACCACTGCACCACCATGCCGCCCTATTCACTTAGTAGTTTTACCAAAATGGTTTCAGTTTTATTTGAGATACAAACAAGTAAAGAAATGTTTTTGTTGTTAAAAGTGTGTCCAGGACAGAGTACCAACTAAAAGCTTGTGATTGTGTCTTGCAGGGTTCTCGTCTCCTGAGCTCGTCCAGAGACTGCAGCAGCTCCGACAGTCGCTCCAGCAGCTGGAAGTTGCCATCCTCTCTGACGTCCTCCAGCAGGTCGTACGAGCGTCCATGGGCTGAGTCCTCCCTCAGCAGCAGGAGCAAACCGGTGATGCACCGTCACTCTGTCACGTGTTTACAGAAGAAATATACCGCTGTGCCTGATCAGATGTCTTTTCTAGCACCTTTTAGGGAAGAGGAAAGAGTGATATTACAAAATTATGTCACTGAAGTTTATTTCTGTAACATCTACCTTCATTTTCCCAGACTGACTCTGAGGGGAGGCTGGGGATGCACTCGGGTCTGTTGAACGCCACGGACGATGGAGATACGAAAAGAGCCAAACTGACGTACAGCAGCAGAGGACTGTACTCCAGGACGGCCAGTACATCAGTGTCAGGATCCAGTTATTCCAGTAACGGGCTCAGCAGTGGCAGAGGTACATTGCAGAGGTCATGTAGAGGTCAGGAGCTTAGGCTTGATCACACTTCACTAACCTGCGCTAATTTGTTTCTGTTCCCAATTTACATGTTTTTGAATCACAATCGAGGTGGATCGTCACCTTAGATGGGACGAATCTCCCCTAAAAAAAAGTGGGTTGTGGTGATGTTGTCCTGAGAGGACAGCCATGAGTAGCCATGATGGCCCCAACAAACCTGTGTGACTCAACTCTGCAGGAGACCAGAGAGAAAGAGGGTCTAGAGTCTAGCCCTTAGTCCTCAAGTCACTCCACAGTAAATCTCTGATAAATTCACATTTTACTTTTTTTGGGGGGGGGAGGGGGGGTCATGCTCAGCTAGTTGGTGATGATGAAACCGGACATTTGTAATAAAAACCCTTTTTAGATAAGAAGTTAATGAGGAATTTTTATTATGAAAAATTTAGAGGAAATTATATTTATAGCCCTGTAGTAATGGAAATGCTAATCACTGCCGTAATATCCCCCGACTGGGAAGATGCTACCAGAACAAGTTCCCAGAAGTCACCCAGATGTGTCACAGTTACACAGATGTGCCACATCGGATGAAGCTACAAAAAAAAAAAACACATGAAAAGGAAGGAAAATAAAGGATGGGAATAATTTCCTTCTGTTGGCTGTTTTCAGTGTTCGTTGCTTAGTTGTCACATTCCAGCTGCGGTCGATCGGATATTGAAAGACTGCAGTAATAAAATGGCTGGTAGTTGAGATGCTGATAATACTCAGGCAGGTTAAGTACCAAATATATAGAGAAGTCTTTATGAAATAGATCCACATCGCTCTGTTATATTTAATCAGGCTTTGAAATATCTCTCGATGAACTGGAGAATGGAATAGACCCACACGTTTACCCCCCCCCCCACACACACACACACACACACACCTACACACACATTCCATTGATTGTCCCAGTAAGCCTCATCAGTGAGTGAGCGCGCACAAGCCCTGAGCTCCCCGTCACGTCTGCCTCAGCCGCCCTGAACGCATCCATCATTCATGTTAATTCCAGCTGTTATTGATCTCTTCTTCTGCTTTGACGAATCAACACACCTGCAGTGAAAAGAGTCTGTAAAGTTGAGATTTCGGGGCAAATCTCTCCTTTCTTCTCCTGACAGGCACCGGTGAGAAACCGAGTGATGCGTTTGATTCGTCGTGGACCTCGTGCCGTTTACTCTCGCGGTCATCATCTTCCTCCTCAAAGCCGCTGTTGTCCAGGAGGGAGACGGAGAACAAGACCGAACCCAGTCCCTCCGGTTTGCAAGAAAGAAGGACCAGGACGTCTGGGTTGACGTCATCTCTGTGTAGGCCTGTTTTTGGAACACACACCGATTACAGAAGTGAAGAAATCTGTCACACACATCAGTCTGAACTTTATTGTCCATGATTTCAGATCCGACTGAAAGGGTGACCTCCACATATGCACAGGGAGCTCGGCCTAAAGAGACGGCCTACTCCCCCTCCTCCTCCTCTTCTACTGCCAGAGAAAGTTCCCCAAGTCGTCCCCTCTCATCTTCCTCCTCCCATCGGTCTTCGCTGGTGCGGGACTTCAGCAACAGAAGCACGACACGCTTCTTGAACGGCTCATCTCAGGAACAAACGGGGAATCGCCAACACATGTCCTCCGCCACCCCCTGGTCCACCACCCCTCCCCTGATCAGACCAGAAGCCACGTTCTCTCCCAGACCAGCTCCAGAAGAACCAGAGGGGCGTAGTTCCACACGTCGCCTTTTGTCACGTCTTTTTTCACGGCGCTCCAGCCAAGACTCTTCCAGTGGGTCCTCTAGTGCCCGTTCCCTCGACGATGACAGCCCATCGACTGGTGGCGAGTCTGTGGACAGCGATGAAGGAGCCAGGATGTCTAGTGGGGAGCCTGATGCTGGAGGTTCTTCTGGCCTCCGGCATCGCAGAGTAGACCTTGCCTCTATCCAGGAAAACAATGGCGATGGCTACCGTGACTCAGCTCACAACAGAATGGCGTCGCAGAGAGAGCCAAGTGGAAGCAGTGGTGGAGGAAGCAGTAGTGGAGGAAGCAGCAGCAGCTCGTCTTGGCTTTCCTCCTCCCTCAGGGGCCGCTGCCCTCCCCTCCTCTCACGCCTTCGAAGACACGCTAGAGATGAGAATGCACACTCGGCTGCAGGCTCAGAAGAAGGCTACAGCTGCCCACAGCGTTTACTGAGACGCTGGGATGATCTTGAGCGTAAAGCATCGCAGGAAGATGACGAGGAGGAGGAGGAGGAGGAGGAGGAGGGAGGAGGAGAAGAGGAAGGGGCAGTCGGTTTAGACATCTATGGTGGCAGTCGTGCATGTAGACAAGAGGATGACCTGCAGGATGCCTCAATTGAATATTTGCCACGGTGCAGAGTCGGTGCGCTTGGAAACACGTCGGTGTCTCCAGGTCGACTGGGAGGTGGTGAGGGTCCGCTGGAGGGGCAGAAGGATAAAGCCTCCTCCAGCAGGGATCAGGAGAAGCTTCGCTTGATCAAGGAGAAGTAAAGGATTTCTATCTTCCACACAAAAAGCCTTTTATGACGTCATCTGACGCTGAATTTGTAAATGTAGGATAGTGTACCAAAACGTTTGTGAACATTTCCCGTTCTAGATTGTTGCTCGAAGATTCTGATGAGGATGAAGGGGACTTGTGCCGGATCTGCCAGATGGGGGAGGAGTCGGCGTCCAACCCCCTGATCCAGCCTTGCCGGTGCACAGGAAGTCTTCAGTATGTCCACCAGGAATGCATCAAGAGGTGGCTTTGCTCCAAAATTGGCTCAGGTACACACACACACACACACACACACACACACACACACACACACACACACACACACACACGTGTAACACTGCCATCACACTGCCATCACTCTACGTCTCATCTATCAGGTCAATGACTGTTTACATGGATGGCAATACTCCAAATATTCCCCTAATTAGGACGTTGCCATGTCAACAGCATTTTCTAACAACCCTAACCTGAAGAGGTCATAATCAGATTGAAGTGCATTGCGACAGGTGCAGCAGTCAGATTACTGCATGAACAAATGATCCAGCTTTCAGTTGGTGGTACCAAGTTTCCCACTTTATGAGCAAGACACCACTTCTGGTGTTCCAGTCACAACATCCCAAATGGTCCGATTGTGCAAGGAAACGTCAGTGTAGAACGGTGCTGGAGTGTTACTTGATGTCTTGGGTCATTCATTATGAGGAACTCTCATAAACACCTTACTCCAAATATTTGGTCATCTTGAAGAAGGTCAGTAGTCTGGATTGTTGTTGTCCGTGTGAACGCAGCTGATAAATCTTTATTTCTTCCAGGCACAAACCTCGAGGCCATCACCAACTGTGAACTCTGCAAAGAGAAGCTGCGCTTGAATATAGACAACTTTGACATTCAAGAGTTGTACAGGACGCACGTACAGGTACTAGACAGTGTTTAGAGAGGTGGTGAGCACCTGTAGATCGAGGTGAGGGACTGCAGGGTCGTCCCCCGTCTCCTTGTGCTGGACATCTATTGGTGCTGAGAAGTCTTTCCTTGCTCCACAGTCAGAATATGACGACTTCATCAGCAGTGGCCTCTACCTGGTGGTGCTGCTGCATTTTTGTGAGCAGAGGTTGTCTGACGTCCTGGGGGCAGTCGATGCAGCTGGGGTGAGGACACACACACACACACACACACACACACACTCTTTGATCGCAATTGGTCTCCCCCAACGGTGAAATGCTGTATGATGCCGTCATGCAGAGATCTATTTTTTTTTCCTGCTCATTCTATATTACACAGCAAATCAAAACCATGTCTCAACTTTTCAAAAGACGTAACTGTGTTGGATGTACATGTGAGAGACAATTCTTCCCTCTCACACCCAGTTATTTAACCTGGTGAGAATTCTACCCGAACACATGGACAATCTTGAAAGTACGTTGCATTCTTCTCCTACGTTATGTCATTTGTCAAAGGCAGTGCTGATTTGCCGTAAACGCTCATCTGTAATTGCTGTGTTCATCAGTCTCTTTTCATTTTGAACATGACGCGTCTTCATAGTTTTGACTTTGTCTCTGTTCAATTGTAGTTCCTCACGGGGACAGCGATGACGACGACGCACATGACGGCAGACCAGCTATTGAATTTTCAGATCTGGATGACGACCTTGAAGAGGAGTACTAATTGTTCTGAAGTGTGTGAGGATCTGAGGTTGCAGAGCTCCACCGTGACGTGGTGGCTCACCCAGTTTTTGCTCATGCTTTGACATCATCATGTTCGGAGATGCAGCGATGTTGGGGAAATGCAGAGTGCACGTCTTAACCTTTTGTTGCAGGTGGCTTTTAATTTTCAGATATGCAACCTTGAACTGAATTGGTGTGCAAAAATATTTTGACATTGCATTTGCTTCTTTGAGAGTGCACTTTATTCAAATGTGATTAAATAAAAATGCAGGTCTTTCTAACTGTAATACCACAAGTGCTTTAATGTTGAAATTAGCAGAAGGTGAAATTGAACCAAGGAGCAGTGACGAAGCCTGAATTTGTATTTAATTTCGGATAGAAAAATGCTATTTTTTTGTTGGAGAAAATGAATGTGGCAGTCACTTAGTTGTCTGTTTTCGCCCATAAGGATTTTGTTTATAGATTGAAAACACTCCCCTCTGCCCAACGTTCATCTTTGTTTCAGTGTTGCAGGTCAAAATGCTTTATGTACGATTTAATCTAGGTTGATGCTTTCAATTTTAGGAATAAATATTGAATGCAGTTACATTTTTGTGTTTCTTTTTATTTATATCGGTCCATCACTATTGCAGGATATCCATCTAGCCATTAAAATATTTAACAAATAAAAGGTTAAAAAAAAGAAAAGGACGAACATTTGAGGACAGAGCATTTTATTGGTGTGATCCTATACCTGATTAGATCCGAGGGATCTATTTTAGTTTGGAAGGAAAAAAATATTTGGTTTACAACTTGACATTCATTAGAAAAGGAAAGCTTGTGCTTAACATTCAACTCTGTCTGAACTTCTTTGGTTCATTCCCACTCTTAAAACCTATTTACAGCGAACACCTAGTGCAATAACTATCCATTGTGCCTAAACAGGGTAGGAACTCCATGATGTTAAAGTGCGTTCTTGCTCAGTAGTTAAGTGCATAGTAAAGTCAGAGAACACGACAGGGATGCAGCGATGCATCTGCTGACATTCGTCTTGTTGATCAGCCAATCGGACTCCTCTTAACTGATTTCTGTTGATGTGAAAGCAGTTGTTTCCTTCTTCTGTATGATTGAACTTGTTCTCAAGAGTGATGCTACTTTAAAACATTTGTGATTTGTTTCTGTGGCACAAAAGGGGAAAATACAACAAAAACATCGGTACCTGCCAGAATCGGTGCATCCCTGAAACAAATTCTATAAACAGCTGTCTGAGTCATCTCGCTCCTGCACTTCTAAAACTCACCTGCAGGACTACTGATGACAGTTGGGCTATTCTCTCATCATTTACATACAGTAAAGCAGTGGTGACATGAATCTCTACACACAAACTAAATCTTTCCACTGGCTTAAGAAATTAGTTTACAGACACATTTAGGCAGATACTCATCCATGACAAAGTTCTCTACATATGTCAAGGCCATCAAAAAACAAATGGATTTAATGACCAGGGTGACACACGTATACTCAAGCATAGATACATGCAGAAGTTTAACATTTCTAAATATATAAGAGGTGCCCCATTTCCCTGAAGTGTGTGTGCTTTGGACGTGTTAAAATTTCCACATCACACTCATGCACACTCCACGCTGGGCCGTGACTGGAGGCAAGCTTGTGATTTCTGATTTCAATTTCTGTATTCTGCATGTCAGTGGTTATGAGGTGAACTTGGAAAGAAGCTAATTCTCACATCTACATCTAGACACCATTGTGAGTACTGGAATAATACACCATGTGAATAATATTAATACCATGTTAATGGGCAAAGGAAATGGGTATTTCCGGTTACACTATTTAATTTATTAAAAGGTATAATCTGTCATCATGAACAAGCTAGCTCTTTCTATGTGCTCCAAACCAACAGAGGGCAGTGTATTACCAGAAAGTTGGGGTGTCCCCAGCCATTGAAAGAAATAAGGAAATGCTACTCAACTCTACCGGCTGATCTACATTCATACACCTATATTCACAAACTTGATGAGCAAAAGACAATAAAATTACAGATACAAGCCTATAAAATAAGCGAGCTGGACTCACTACCACAGAGCGAAGACCTACAGAGATCTTTGGTTACATGCAGTAACTTCAGGATCTCGGAGTACAGGCACAGTCCTTTGCTACGGCTGTACTACAACGTCACGCTACAGTGACTCAATGTTGCCTCTCTGGGGAACAAAGAGGGATTTACAAACCAAAACAACACTGCATGATCTTGTTTAGATGCTTGCAGGAATTGTTGAAATTGTTGAAGATGCTGAAGCTGTGAACTCAAACTGTAAAATGAAGAATTGAATGAGTAGTAACTGTATAACAATAGCTGCACATTTTGTTGTTGGTTTGGACTCATTCTTTCATCAGTGCAATTTGACCAGTTAAGGCTGAGTGGGAGCTGAAGACAGATTTTGTCAGGTTGCATATTTCTTTAGATCAGCTGAAAAAAATAACAAATAAACAAACACTCACACAACTCTTTACACTTAACTAATGACAAGATCAATATTTTCCAGAGAGAATCAGCCAAATAATTTACAAAGGTAAAACACGTGGGTCAATAAACACACATGTAAAATAAATCCAAACTAAGTGGGGATATACACAAATCTCCAACCATATTTACAGGTTTAGCTGGAACATGATAAATAATATTTAAAAATCATCATCTGCTCTCATCCCAACTCCGTGAAGCTGAAGACTCAAAGCTCTGCATCAGCGTCTGTTATAATACTGGTGGAATCTGGCTGATCAAAGGTCCTCCGGTAGCGGATGGTCGAAGAGAAGTGGGATCTGTTCTTCTTATAGATGACAAAGGCAATGGTGCAGAGAAGAGCTATGACCACGATTATGAAGAGACCCAGCGCCACAGGGGAGCCTCCTGATTCTGAGGGCCACAGGTTAGTCAGTAAAAAACAGGACTTCGCCACAGATTTGGCTGCAACCTTCAGGTTCCACTCTAGTTAACGCCCTCAGTGCAACTACATGTGATGGAAATGTGGATTTAATGGAGAAGTGAAACTTACCCGCTTCAGCTTTGCAGACAACGCGGCTGTAGCTCACGTCACAGCTGACAAGATTCCAAATTCCTCTGTCTTCTGTCATCATAACAGCGCAATGACGGTCTGACTTCTTCCCGGTAACCAAGGCGTCAGGCTTCCAGTTGGAATAGGACAGAGTGGAACCATCTTCCAGAGCTACAGGCTGACCTGAGAGGAACAAGGAGGTGAGGACTTACAGGAACAATCAACTGGTAAAGAATGTGTTTTCAGTGTCTTGGTGCATTATTATATTTTCTGGTCTAAATTTGATTTGAGATGTGACACACCAGGGTAAAACGGACGAGTATGAACTTTCTCTCTAAATATGAACCACAGGGAACAGTAGTAACCTGCATCAAGTTTTGAAGTCAGCTCAGCAGCAGGATATCTCACACACACACACACACACACACACACACACACACACACACACACACACACACACACACACACACACACACACACACACACACACACACACACACTGTCAGTTACATTGCGGGTTTTTTACATTGTGGGTTTTTTTCTTGAGAGACAAGTTTTATCTAGAGATTCTTTGCCAGTTGACCCACAAGCAAAAGTGAAAATGGGACAAACAACTTAACCTTATTGGTTATTTTGTTCTTACTATTGCAACTTGATTTTTCAAGGAAGAATCCATTACCCAAATATAGAATCCATCCATCGTATTTCCTATACAACGTTTGTATCACTCATCTGTTCATGATCACGGGGGGGGGGCTGGAGTCTATCCCAGCTGACATTGGGTGAGAGGTGGGGTTCACCCTGGATGGGTCACCAGTCCATTGCAAGGCCATCAGGAGCAATTAAGGGTTCAGTGTCTCACTCAAGGATACTTAGACGTGGTTAGTGGGGGAAGTGGGGATTGAACCAGTGACCCTTTGGTTGCTAGATGGCCACTCTACCTCCGAGCCATGCCACCTATTAACTGCTCATTCTGAATAATGATTATCTTTGTTAATCTTGACTGTTCAGTCCTATAACTGAGCTCATGGATGTAGTAGTAGTACCACTAGTAGGAGGGTAGAAAAGCAGCCAAACACGTCCTGTAGTAGTTGAATCGCACCGTCTCACCTGGATTCCAGGTGATGAGTTTACCTTGTTCGTTGAGGCCAACGCTGAGCCACACTCGACTGGTGATGAGAGGGTCATCAGACATGTACTTGGTCACAAAGTCATTCTCCTCTTTGGTTTTTATAGTCAGCAACTGAGCATCTGTCAGCAGAAAAACACACATTGGTGGATAGCTATCACCTCTGATCTATTCTAATCCTTCATAAATGTGCTGATTCTGTTACTCGGACGACAGCAGCTACAGCATCAACTCACCCATACTCTGACAGATGCTCTTGGCCTGCTCCATGCTGTACACGCTGTAGTTGTAGAAGCCCATGTCGAAGGCGTAACAGTTGTCCTCATGCTGTACCCACTTGGACGTCCCGTTGCTCTGAGGGCAGTGGTTGGGCTTCGGGGCTGCCTGAAATTTTGCTCCTAGTTCACAACAACGCAGAGACCAGGAGGAAGGTTGTTAGAACTCCCAAACCAATATCAAAGAACAAATACACCAAAGGTGTTTAATGTCCATTCTGGGCTGCCGTAGATGGAACATGTAGATAATAAGGGCCTCAGTTCTATGTTGAAAACAACAACTTCTATCCTTCTACTCTGGTTTCAGTCACTCTGTTCAATGATATTTAGAGGAGCAATGTCAAATTACAACTGCATCTTACTCTGAAAGGTAGTGGTGACGGTGGTGGTGTAGCAGATGGCTCCATCCACCAGTGAGTAGCAGCTGGTCCTCACCCAGGCACCAGAGGGGGTAACAAAAACACAGCCAGCCTCCTGACTGTCTGAGTCCGAGCCCTCCTGGGAGTCAGCGATGGTATCTTTGTACTGATACTTAGTTCCATCGGACCACTCGTAGGATGAGCCACTTGCCTGCACAGAGGGGGAGGGAGGGGGGAGCTGAAGTGGAGGCTTTCTCGAATGCAACTCAAATCTTAAAATGATTCCTTCTTCTTACATCCTGGTTCGACAGGCCAATCCAGAGTGGGAACCCATCTGTCTTAGCAAGGACCTTCACATGTGCGCTTTGCTGGATGTTGTGGACACTCGCCAGGTGGCCTCCACGTTGTCCACACTCCTCCAGAGCCTGGTACCAACTCAGCTTCCTGGTCACGACCTCGTAAGTCAAATTACCAAACTGTCGAAAATCCCGAGATGACTTGGTGTATTGCTCTTTTGGTTCTTTGGAAAGGAGAATTGAAAACATATAAGATCAGATTTAATACTTCCCCCAACTACAACAGAGTTATGATGTCCAGCTGGAAACACCAACCATGGTCCAGTTTGCAGGTCACAATCGCCTTTTGTTTGAACTCAGAGAAGAAGATTTTGTTTTTGATGAGAACCCAGCTGCCTTGAATGTTGAGACCGACGAAGAAGGGCCCGTCTACATCCGGTCTGCCTTTTCTCCAGTTGGAATACTGGACATTTGTACCATCGTACCACTTCATCTTGTTCTCTGGAGCAGAACAAACATGCACACACAAACTACATTTAATAGCAGGTAATTGCTGAATGAAAAAGGCATTGGAGGACATGATTAAACAACAATGTAAGCAACACTTTAGCCAAAAAGTGCATTTAAAACCTGCATAAAGAACAATATAATAATTTGACATCTTAATCAGCCATAACATTACAACCACCTGCATGATATATTGCATTTGTCCCCCTTTCGCAGCAAAAACAGTATTGGCCAGTCAAGACATGCTGTGGTATCTGGCTCAAAAACATTAGCAGCAGATCCTTCAATCACTGTCAGCTGTGAGGTGGAGCCTCCATGAACCAGACTTGTTTGTCCGGCACAACCCAAAATGCTCAAGTGGATTGAGATCTGGAGAATTTGGGGGCCAAGTCAACACCTTGAACTCTTGTGTTTTGTGCTCCTCAAACCATTCTTGAACCTTTTTTTAATTATTTTTGCAGTGTGGCATGTTATTTTGCTGATAGAGGCATCTGCCATTATGGGATACCGTGTACTTGGTCAGCAACAATGTTTATGCAGAAGGTCTGTGTTGAGGTGACACGAACATGAGTGGCAGGACCCAAGGACCCATTGCTCAAAGCATCACAATGCCCCACCAACTTGTTCTTCTTCCCATTGTGCAACATGGTGCCATGTTTTTCCCAGGTAAGCCACAACCACACACCTGCCAGTCCACATGACGTAGACAAAAATGTGATTCAGGCCACCTGCTTCCATTGCTCTGTGAGCCAGTGCTGACACTCATCTACCCATTGTAGCTACTTTAGCAGCAGACACTGTTGAGCATGGGCTATCAGCAGCTATGTGGCTACACACCTGTGTGTTCTGACACATTTCTATCAGAGCCACCGGAAACTTGTTTACGTTCTTGTGCTGAACTACTCCGTGAATCAAGCCACACAGGCTGACTGGCTCAGGTTCACCATTCTTGGTTGGTTTTAACCACAGCAGACCAGGACCACAGGGGACAACACCCAATCGTCCAGCCAACACAATTTTAAATTCTCAATTCACTCGCCCATTTTTTTCCAGCTTCTAACACATCAACTTCAAGGACAAAAATGCTAACTTGTGGCTAAATATCTCTCCTCGATGACAGCAATGACTGTAATGAGTATATCAGTTTGTCGGTGGTAAATCATCATGACTGATTGTCATAACTGTTAAGATATTATAAGACGTACCGCTGCCATCTTTGAGCATCCCCAGCCACACAAATTGGACCAAACTTTGAAAGGGTACCAGTTGCTGCTTGACAAACTCGTTCTCCTCTGCGTTTCTGATGGTTAGGATGTCAGCACCGGCATCTGAAGCACAACAGCAACAAAATCATCACTGCTCTGCTAAACATCAATCTGTTACACAAACTGTCATAAACAAATCATTCACATAAACTGTATCCCAATGTTTAGAAATTCTTACGGAGTTTTGTGCAGCTCTCATGAACCTGTCTCTGGTCAATCTGGTCCCACCTGGTGGCAACCAGCTGGAAGGAGTAGCAGTTGTTCTTGAAGGGGATCCAGTTTGGACCATTGATTTTATGAGGACACTTCACAGCGACATCTTCAGGTGTGGTGATGATTTCTTCTGTGAGACAGAAGAAAAAGTAGTTTTGAACTATCTCAAAACACACATGTACGCGCGCACACACACACACACACAATTTTATTTTATTTTTTTTTTAAGCCAGCATCCATTCATGGGTGTGGATAACCAACCTGAGGCTGAATTGAAACCAAAATTTAGAACCGTCTGTGTTTGGTTCAGTCATGCTGGCTACTAGAAATGCTGCTTCTTTTATATATGATTTATGTGAGTAATGTGCATGTTGCCAAGCAATGGAGCACTGTGTGACGTGCACTACCGTGTGTATAGACTGTGTCTTTTAACACCAGTGTTTGTTGCTGCAGCTACAGTTTGTTTCTACATCTGTGCAGCCATTTTAATCTGAAGTTCAGGTGTCACTAATTTCATTTCTGTAAACCAACGAAGCCATTTCCCCCTCCTGTGGTGTCCATAGGTCTGGGTATTCTTGGTTGTAAGAACCAGCGACTACATTTGTAGATTTGGGTTTCACCGAGTTGAGGTTCGTCTTCTTTTCCAGTTCATGCAGTGAAGCTAAACAACTGTGTGACAGTGAAACACAATCTCAATCCTTCAGCTTGCAATAACTGCATTCGGGTTACTTAAGCTTTCCAAGTGTGCATAAAATTAAGTCAGCTAATTACTTCTGCAATCAAGTCATCAGTCCAGGTCCTCTTAACATCCTCTTCGTGGCTGAGAATGCTGAGATCTGTGATGTCTCCTCCGAGTGAAGCCATTGCTTGTTATCACTTTCTACACTTCCTCTTCAACAGTGTCTGCACCCTCTTACCGCAGTTTGAGCTACATGTGGCAAAGCTACATGATGAAGTCTCATGTTGCACAAAAGCATCCGGGGGAGGAGAACACAGGCCAGCAGAAATTAAGTTCTGCAGTCTCCCTATTTACAATGCATGACATATGCATTACAATTTAAGTATTTAAGAATATTTCATCTGTACTCCATTTCCCAACTCACTGTGTGGTTTGTGGCAAATAGCGCCTCCTAGCTGCTGCTCACACTCCGTGGCTTTCCAGAAGCCATCAGTATCAAGGTAGACGCAGGAGCCAGCAGTGACCTCAGAGGACCAGCGGCTGAACAATGTGTGACTGTGGTCGGTCCACCGGTAGTGGGTCCCATCCTGAACACAAGAAATAAAAAAATTATGTGTGATATGATGCAAATTAAAAAGACAAAGGCAGCCCTTCCTGAGTGCACATACATCTTCACTGAAGAGGCCGATCCACATGGGTGTTTTTGCACGACTGACGTTCACACTGAGCACCGACTGCAGGAAGGTATCAGCCACACTTGCTAAGTCCATGTTGTGATTTCTGCACTGCTCTAAGGCCTCAAACCAGGTGAAGTTTCTCATGAGCAGCAGGATGGTGTGGTTGTTGACCTGAAAGGGCTCTGAAGGGATGAGCGGCACCTCAAGCCGATCTGAAAAGAGAAAGGCTTGTAAGATTTGCTAGAGAGCTGCTGCAAAAGCTTTTGTTTGAAAACAATGACTTTTTGAAGTATTCATCTGGGAATGTTATGTGTCAAAGAGGCACTAAGCAATGACTGCTCTTTGTTGTACATGATTTCAGCGTAGTCAAGGTCAGTGTTGTCTATAAATAAATCATTCATGGCTTTTACCTTTTGGGGGTTATTTTTCCTCCAGTTACACAGGTGTATCATAGATAAATGATCTTGTGATTTATTAATTATCACAGAACTGCTGCACGCTGTATTTCACCCCCTGAGGGGAACCTAAGCATGTCTGATTAAATCAAGTGAGAAAGTGACAGTTTCACAGCAAAATCTGGATAATTACCTGCATAGTGTTGACAAACAGCTACATGCTGATAATCAGCACAGGAAGTGAAATCCCAGGTACCCATCATGTCAGAGTGAGGGTTATTGATTAGAAACACGCACAGAACCATACTGTCTGGATTCAGGGGCTATTGAAGGGAGAAAATGAGAATTGCAGAGTGACTCAAATGTGCCTTTTTTCAGGTTAAAATCATCTCTTATGGTGAGCTACAGAGCAATGCAAAACATGTTTATATCCACAGTGTGTGGGAATGCAGTCACAAAGGCTGAGGTTTGGTTGGATACAGAACTGAAGACTTACGTTGACTTTTATAGGCTTGTTCATGCCGAGAAGCAGGGGATTGAAATTGATGTAATTGACCGGAGAGCTGTCCACCCATTCTGGGTCATCCCGTCTGAGCTTCAGACCAATCCATGTCCCTCCCATGTTCTTCATGCTAGGCAACAGGCTGGTGATGAAATCTAAACAGGCAACAATAGAGTTGAAGGGAGAGTCACAGCGAGTTAACCATGATTATCAAGTTCATAAGACAGAGCAACAGCAGTCGTCACCTTGCTCCAGCTGATCCGCTATCGTGACCAGGGTTCCCCTCATGGACTGACATTCCTCATTGGCAGACTTGAATGACATGGGCTTTGTGTTCTTCATCAGTGTGTAGCACTGAAACAAACAGAATCATGTTGGATGTGAATGTCGTTTCCTTCACTTTTCTGGACCCAAAAAGACCACTGAGGCTGTCCTGTGGTGTCTGGCACCAAGACCTCTGTAGTAGATCTGTTTCTTTCCAGTTCTTTGGACCACATTTAGTTGCACACCAGGAGGACACCACAAAACCTGCTGTTTTGGCTCTGACCCTGGTCATCTAGCCACCACAATTTGTCCCTTTTCAAAATCACTTGCATCCTTGGCTTATCTTTCCACAACATCATCCTCAAGCACTGATGACAAGATAATCAATGTTATTCAATTTTCAGACATTGTAATGTTGTGACTGATCAGTGTATTGCAATATTGATAACATTTCCATCAATTGTTCGTTCATAGCGTGAATGGGAGGAAAAGCACTTCGAGCAGCATCATGAAAAAAAATGGACAGAAGCCAAGTAAATTTAAAATCAAACCATAACTTTTAAAACCTGTAAAAAGAACATTTACATCTCTTGAACTGCAACAGAATTCTTTCACACTGAGATGGTCTTGTCTCTGTTGCACCATGTATTCATAGTGAATACAAAATTTGTTTTGCCAGTTGATTTTCCCCAGAGAAAAGAATATTAATCACCTTTTTATTTGACTTGATTATGATAATTCTGGCTTACATGTTTGTATGGTTGCAACAAGAAGAGCATAACAACAAATGTTGTTCTATGTCAACACACAGATGCCTGATCTAACCTTATTTCTGAAGGTCAGAGAGTCATTTCCACACGGCAGGCCTTCAGGCCGAGGCTCCAGAGGGTTTCTCTCCACTGATGTGATGTTGTGTCTTTCACACACAAAGGGCAACTGCTGCAGGCAACTGTGATCAAACTCTGTACAGAAATTTGGCAGTAAATGTGTGTATAAGTGAAAAGCAGAGTCAAGCATGTCCATCCTAACCAACTCAAGTCATGTGCAATTTCAGCTTCCCTACAATCTGAGAGGATTCAAGTCCATCTTTTTATCTGCCCCCACCCCAAAATAACTGCATACCTGTGGTTTTCTAAACTTTTTGTTTGTGTTCCAAGTAAAAAGTATAAAAAATACAAATACAGTGGCCAAATTACATCTAATTTAAATAAAAATACAGGTTGATAATTTTTTTTCAACTACACTGTGACTGGCAGAAGTTCCATCCATCCATCCATCCATTTTCTACGTCTTATCCTGTTAGGGGTCGTGGGGGGGCTGGAGCCTATCCCAGCAGCCTTCAGGCGAGAGGCGGGGTTCACCCTGGACAGGTCACCAGTCCATCACAGGACCAACATAGAGACAGACAACCATTCACACTCACAGTCACACCTACAGTCAATTTAGAGTATCAATCAGCCTCGTCCTCTCTTGATGTCTTTGGACTGTGGGAGGAAGCTGGAGTACCAGAGAGAACCCACACAGGAACAGGGAGAACATGCAGACACAGAAAGATCCTGTGCAGGAGCCGGGGCTCGAACCCGGAACCTTCTTGCACCGTGCCTGGCAAAATTTAATCCTGATATTATTGCAGCTGTGACGTTTCCACCATGTGAGTGTGTATAAACTATAATGACAGGACATATTTTTAAAATATCTAATTCTTCTCAAGCTTATAAAGACACTCACTTAAAAGAGGGCCTTCAGAACTTATGGATGAGCATCTGCCTAAGATGGATGAATAATAGAACTGCAGCTGTAACTCCCTACAACATAGAGAATATCAGTCAAAATACATTCCACCATATTTACACAGCCTTGTGTCATAAATGTGTGATATGTAGTGTAATATCTGTGTGGGTCTTACGTCGGGGGGAACAATGATTTCGAATCACTCAAATTGATCCACCAGCTTTGCCTGGGTAACTTTGACATCTGTTCAAAATCATCAGATAATCAACTTTAGCATCTTTACAAAATCAACCCAGAAAGTCAGAGTGTAATCATGAGGACACACATCAAGTAGGCAACGAACACTAAAAACAAATTAAATAGTTCCTTTAAGAGGAAAACGGTTGACCAATAACCTTGTGTTTTGATGACATACAGTGTTTATAATTATTTTGTTTCTTGACAGAACTACATGTACATTTCACAGATATCTTTATCATAATATTTGGGCTCTCCACAGTGATTTGGTTGGAGTCTGGAAGACTTACACAAACACATGATAAACTAAGAATTGATACCAAAAATTCTACCGTATACAATTTTGTTATTTCTTCTAAATGTGTCCTTAGTAGAAACAAAATATTGCATGCCCACTTACTTCTTTTAAGTACTGTTGGATCAATCTGGTTGCGGTGAAGCTGGACAATGTAGCTAATTTGCTGTCATTCATGCTACAAAAGAGCGTTGCCTCCTCAAAATTCAATTTAGGCTCCATCACAAACCAAAACTCACGACCATCTACAAAGACAGACGTCTCATGTTGCCCACCTGCAGAGCAAAAATAAATCAAATTCACAATCAGATACTCATGCAAGTTGATATAAAACACTCAAAACACAGATTGTGGAAATATTTGGTCATTACCAGGATTGTACCACTCTGGTGTCTTTGGGATCTTTCCTGTTGAAACACAAATAAAAGATGAGTGTGGAGAAATCTCCTTCTTTACACAGTATCCTGTCTTATACGCATGTGTTCAACTGGGCAAGCTACAATGTCAGTCCTCCATTACACAGATCCAGTATTAGCATGCCTCCTGAGAGGAGACCACATAATGCTGTGTCTTACCGCGGGGTATCTGACAGACCCACTCCAGCCTGGCATCACAGTGAAACGGCGTGGCAAAGAAAGCTGTGGGAGGGGATTCTTGGAGTAGAAACACTAACAGGTGCCTCAAGGTGGCCTTCATTGTCTAGTAAGGACAGAAATGGATTAAACGTTATCACAAGAAAATGATATGAAAAGGACATGAGAGATCATGTCCTCAGCAAGTCAACGATAACCGAAGAAGAGCATGCGTCTCCTTTGACAAGCCAAATTAAAGCAAAGGTCTACATGGGTTGATAACAAAAATAAATACTCTGTGAGATGGATCGAAAATTACTGTGTCCTTGAGATATGAGAGAAGAGAAGTGGTTGTGTAATAATACAGTCTTTTCTAATTTTTCGTCAAGACAGTACGCAGGACACAAAACCACAAGGTTAAGTCTTGATTCATAGGTCAGGCTGCAGTTTTTGCATCTCTCACAACACTGTGTTAAATTATACGGTGCAATACATGCATAGCATAAATGTATTATGTACCATATTCATGTTTAATCAGAAGTTTCCATTAAAGGATGTGTATGTAACTTTGACAACAAGCTACAGCAGGTTAAGCCCATCTCTTAATACTGGTTTGTGCCTGAAGAGGCGATAGAGAGCCAGTGTAATGAGAAGAATGTCTGAGCTCCTCAAATTCATCTGGCTGCAGAAACGCATTTCAGCTGGTTGCAAGAGCACCGCTCCTGAGAGAGGGCTGGAATGGAGACAAACATGTAACTTGAGACCTTCCTGTCCAGAGTAATGCCAAGATAATTAATATTTCCTTGTTTTTCACTAAAAGGGTGGACATTAGGGATGAACCAGCAAAAAAAAACTGATTCATTCTTTTCTACAAAAGGAGACAAGCTGGGGAGTTGGCTGCCAGTACTTTTGGTGTTATTTAGATTCAGATTCAGAAATCTTTATTATTCCTCTTGGGAGGCAATAAAGGATCATGGACGTTATACATTGCAGTAGTCAAGTTATCCACAAGGGTGTCAGCCAGGCTGGGGAGAAAATCTCTGAGAGAGAGAAGCAAACTGGACTACATCTCCAAGTCAGCATCAATCAGCTGTTACCACAGTATGTATGAAAATTAACCCAGGAAAAAAAATGCCCCAAATATATCGCCAACAGTAAACACTGATTTTCATTGTTTCTGGTCATATGCTGCCCCCCTATTGGTTTGAGTTGAGGTGCTACCTGGTTTCAATGTTACACATGGCACCTTTACTAAGCACAGCTCTACCCAGCTCACCTTAAATGCAGTGCAGTCTCGACTGTAGGCATCATCCTCATGGAAATCACGGTGTAAAACATCCATCGATACCTGTTGCACAGACATTAAATAAACAAACATTACGCTCAGACATAAATACATTTTATAGACCCATATCAACTAACTCACAATTTACATATCATACGAAAAGTCTGATAAATATCTGTTTTCAATATTTAAAATGTTTAAAGACTTTAAGAACTAACTAACTTTCTGAAAATATAAAGAATATGTTCCCTAGAAGAGAACAGCTTGGGGAATTTGCAAGGTCTATCAACACAGGATATATTGTACGTCTTTTCCCAGCATGATGAGTTGGTGGTTAAAATAAAGGTTTGACTCACAGGACGGCCATCACTCCACTGCCAAGAACGATCTGCTGGGTTCCTTCTGTTCAGACCGACCCAGAAGTACCGATCATCACTGCAACAAGGACAATTACTGCCATTTAACTTCTTAATTAGGTTTGTTTTTCTTCTACAGACCACACTATTCTGAGTGATAAACACGACACCATTCACAACTTTACCTCTCTTAAAAAAGTGAGGTATCTGATGATGCTGGTAGTAGTCATGTAGGAATGTTACAAAACAAAACACTGACCATGAGGAAATGCCTTCATCAGGAATAGATCCAGTGCTTGTGTTCATGAGTGTATACCTGATGGAGTCTCTCATGACACGGTGCAGGGTTCTCATCTCTTGATTACTGAGGAAGCTGGGCAGGTTTGCTCCCAGAGCCTGACAAAACCTCTCTGCTTCCTCCCAGGAGCGTTTCCTACTGAGCCTCTCCTCATAAAACACCTAACATGAAGAAAAGACACCTCAACAGTGACCAATAGAATTCTGAATGATATGAACAGACTTCCCTCAATTACTAAATATTACTTCTGCACTGAAAAACTGCCTGAAACCCACCTTGTAGCAGTATTTGCTGTCTGGATCAGACGCCCATCCATCAACACAAGGTAAGCTGGGGTCTGGCTCTGGTTCTGGGGTTGGAGGTGGGCGGAGGTCTCTCCTACAAATAGTTCCGGCCTTTAAAAAGGTACAGTTTTTCACCTCCCACTTGCCCAGAGGTTTAGAGGTGGAAATCACAGCACAACCTCCATCCCGTCCTGAAACACAAGATTGATAAAAGTAACACTGATGATCCAGAAGTGGAAAAAATACTGACCAGTTTTACAGACTCAAATGCTATCAATAAAATCTTCCAGGCATTTGCAAACTTTTGTATTTGTTTCTCTATGGATCATCAATTTGATTGGATTTTTTTTTTTTACATGTAATATGTCAGATGTCTTTATGGCCATAAAGCCACAGATACATACTTTGATATGAATATTAACGTTACCAGCAGTTTATAAATGTTTATTTACCTGGTTCAAACCAGCCCCAGTTGGTGTACGTAACCTTTTCCTGGTTCAACCACTGGTACTCCCCCGTGTTCTTAATGTCCTCCAGCCCGATCCAGAAATACTGAGTTTTATTGCGAATGTGCTCCCCGAGGAGACGGGTGATGAAAGCCTGCTCAAACCTGGAGAGAAGAAGGAAGTATGAGTGGCCATTTCCTGCTAAGAAACGGAGAAAAAAGAAGCGCAATAGCACAATGAATGAATTGTTTTATTTTGAAAGGATTCAAGTCACCACTTGTCCTACCTGTTTCTTATTGTGATGTTACATCGATCTTTAAATGATACTTGAGTGGTGTTAATTAGAAAACACGAGTCCCCGTGTCTCCTCCAACCCTGAGGAATGACAGCAGTTAAGACTTCAGCTCTTCTCAAATCATGAAGAAAATGTGGATCAGCAGATCTGAACGTGTTTGCTGGACATTACAGTAGACAGAGACATTAAAGTATGTTTTCAGGTTGTCCATCAATACATCCCGTTCTTCTTAAGACTCTGGGACGCCATGAGGAGACTTTGGTGGTCAAAGGTTAAGGTCAGTCACTTCACATGTGCACAAGATCTGTCCTATTCTCATTAAGGCAATGCATCCAGGAAAGCCTTGGGGAATTTCTTCAAACGCAGACAAAGCTTCCACTGGTACCCAAGGATGAACTGAAAATATTGAGCACTCAAAGGCCAAGGCTACCTCACATGAACATATTATCTAAGGAATGCTTGAAGGAATTGTTCCAAATTTGGCACTAAAGTCCACTGGGACTCAAGAAGATTTTGGTCGGCTTAGGTCATGGTGACATGCTTTCTAGAGGTATTTCTAACTGTTAACACACAGCTCCTCCACTCCAGCAATACCTGGAATCTGACCTTGACAATTCTAAATTTCTGGATCTAGAGTTTATGGGACACCTGACAAAATTTGGAAACCTGGGCATGCTGTCAGGCAGACGGTACAGGGCCATCAAAACTAGGACAAACAGACTGAGAAACAGTTTCTTCCCAACTGCTGTCAGAGCCATAAATGCTTCCTCAACAAAATAATGCAACATATCTATGTCATGCAACTGTCACTACCTCTTTTAAAACATCCACTGTCAATGCAATTCACATGGCTTTTGCACCCACCTCTCTCTTTATATATTTAGTAAACCATGTAAACCATGTTTACGTGTATGCCTTCCCCTAGACTTTGTAAGTCTGTATATTATGTATATATTGTTCACCACATTGTTTTTATATTTTTTTTATATTGTTAGATAATTGTTCAATTTCGCGTCATGAAATTTCGCAAAGTAAAAAATGACAAAATAAAATTCAAACACGCACAAAATAAAAACTCAATGTAAAAAAACAAAACAATGCGAAGTGGCGCCACGCACCACTAACACTGATGATCTTTGACCCTCTCACCTACTGTATACACATTACAAGAAGAAGAACAAAAAGAAGAACACTGTAGCAACGCCACAGAAGAAAACGAAGAAGAAGCGAAACGATCATTTCAAAATGGAGGAAGACGAGGTCGAACAAGTAGCGGACGCTCCTTCATCAAACAAATCGGTTGAGTGGATTTATTTTGGCTTCCCATGTAAAAGACCAGGCAACGGTGAGACGATGGTGGATAAAACAAAAACCGTGCGCAAACTATGTGGGTACACAACCCCGTAGACTGCGGCGAGCACTGCTAGCATGATAGAAGGACAAGCACCTGTTGAAGGCTAAAGATTACAGTTCGCTGAGGTCAGACATTCTCGATCTAGATTAGACTGCAGCCCTGAGGATTGTTGAATATTTGTTTTCCTTTTCATTCAAGAATGTAGTTGTCCTCATTGTCGACAACAAAGCACTTTTTTAATAGAATTTTTTATGTTTGTATTAGAATTGTAGTCTAAATAAGGGGAACAATTTTTTTTTTAATTTTAAGCAAAGAGCATTTTATTTTGTAATGACGCAGAAAAAAACTTGTATGTCTGCATATTACAGAGGAAAATAAAGGATATTTGATTTTTGCATTTCTAATTTTGATTTTCTTTAATCTTTATTTTGTATCGTGAGCCCTTTTTCATATTTCGTATCGTTTCATGAGTTGAATATTTCATTGCACCCCTTTAAATATATATATACACACACACACACTCACTGGCCACTTTATTAGGTACACCTTGCTAGTACCGGGTTGGACCCCCCTTTGCCTTCAGAACTGCCTTAATCCTTCGTGGCATAGATTCAACAAGGTACTGGAAACATTCCTCAGAGAGTTTGGTCCATATAGACATGATAGCATCACGCAGTTGCTGCAGATTTGTTGGCTGCTCATCCATCATGCAAATCTCCTGTTCCACCACATCCCAAAGGTGCTGTATTGGATGGAGATCTGGTGACTGTGGAGGCCATTTGAGTACAGTGAACTCACTGTCATGTTCAAGAAACCAGTCTGAGATGATTGGAGCTTTATGAAATGGGGCGTTATCCTGCTGGAAGTAGCCATCAGAAGATGGGTACACTGTGGTCATAAAGGGATGAACATGGTCAGCAACAATACTGAGGTAGGCTGTGGCGTTGCAACGATGCTCAATTGGTAGTTAGGGGCCCAAAGTGTGCCAAGAAAATATCCCCCACACCATTACACCACCAGCACCAGCCTGAACCGCAGGATGGAGCCATGCTTTCATGTTGTTGACGCCAAATTCTGACCCTACCATCCCAATGTCGCAGCAGAAATCGAGACTCATCAGACCAGGCAATGCTTTTCCAATCTTATGTTGTCCAATTTTGGTGAGCCTGTGCGAATTGTAGCCTCAGTTTTCTGTTCTTAGCTGACAGGAGTGGCACCCGGCTTGGTCTTCTGCTGCTGTAGCCCATCTGACGCAAGGTTCGAGGTGATGTGCTTCAGAGATGCTCTTCTGCATAACTTGGTTGTGACGAGTGGTTATTTGAGTTACTGTTGCCTTCCTATCAGCTCAAACCAGTCTGGCCATTCTCCTCTGACCTCTGTCATCAACAAGGCATTTTCGCCCACAGAACTGCCGCTCACTGGACATTTTCTCTTTTTCGGACCATTCTCTGTAAACCCTAGAGATGGTTGAGCATGAAAATCCCAGGAGATAAGCAGTTTCTAAAACACTCACACCAGCCCGTCTGGCACCAACAACCCTGCCACGTTCAAAGTCACTTAAATCACCTTTCTTCCCCATTCTGATGCTCGGTTTGAACTGCAGCAGATCGTCTTGATCATGTCTACATGCCTAAGTGCATTGAGTTGCTGCCATGTGATTGGCTGATTAGTAATTTGCGTTAACGAGCAGTTGGACAGGTGTGTGTGTGTGTGTGTGTGTGTATATATATAAATATAGATATATATATTTTCCCCCTGCACTGCAAAGCCCGCACCTTTCCTTTCGTTGTACTCATTACAATGACAATAAAGTGAATCTGAATCTGAATGTCGACAATACTCACATCCTCAAAGCGACACCCAGCCTGTACCACTGGCTCCTTGACTTGTCCTTTCTTTTGACACATGAAAGGTAGTCGAACCATGCAGTTCCCAACCAACCAACTATGAAACTGTGAGCAAACAGACACAGGTTTCATTTTTTCAGATCTTATACAGTATAAACAAACAGAACATCACAAGAAGACAGAGCTAGAGCCATGGCAGCAAACACACACCTCACAAAAATGCTGTACAGAGAGGGTAGCGTTAGACAAAAAAAACACACACACACACACACACACACACACACACACACAAACACACACACACACACACAAACCTCGCCAGAGTAGAAAACACAGCTGGTATTCTGTGTAGGCTGCATTGGCTGGTTTGGGCCCCAGTATGTGAAGGTGAGGGGGGCTTGGTCGATCCATTTGAAGACAGTAGGGTGCTCCCCAAAACCGATCAGACCAATCCACACATCCAGCAAGACGCTGTCTGATAGACCAAAACACACACACACACACACATGATCACATTTCTTCTTCTGAATCTAACTACAATAAGTCAAGTGGTTCGGTTAGAGCTTTGGGTTTAGTTCCCAAGAGTCTCACTGAGTGAAAGTTTATAAAGTTCCTCAAAGCTTCCCCCCATTCTCAGATGGGTCTCTAACAACAAGACAAAATCTCTAGAAAACGCTTAATAATTGACAAATTGCATAAAAACAAATACAAATAGAAATAGCTAGCATTTATATAATAATTACATAATCCAGTTACAGAATTCATGTGCAATCACTCAACTTTAAGAGTTTTACCTGCATGGAAACGAGTGCTGATCATCTCCTTGCTGTCAATGGAGTGGAAGCTTGCCAGAAAGCCTCCTCCTCCCCCCTCAGTGTTGTTACAGTGCTGCTGGGCGTCAGTAATGTTTAGAGGTTTGTTCTTCACCAACTTGTAACACCAGCCGTTCCATGGGACCCAACCATCAGGACACACAGTGTCTTGGTACACTGCAGACTCTGCAGAGAGGGAGCAAGACAGGCAGAGACAGTACATATAATTTCAGTTTGCTGCCCAAAATCACACCAAGTTTACACCATTTAATAATCAATCTGTCAAATAAATCTGTGCGTTTCAACAGAGGACAATACATACCTGTCGTTGTCGTGGGAGGACCACTGACTCTCTTCTTGCAGATGTAAGGCAGACGTGTGCCGCATGCCTCAGTCTCATAGTTCTGCCTGGAGTTCAGGACGCCGCAGTCTGACTCAATAATTATAGAGGTGGGCGGCATTCCTGTCAAATACACAAACAAAAATAATAAAAATCCCTCACTGACACACAGAGGTGAAACCAAAGGAAAGCTTCAATACAAAAGTATGATTCTTCAACAGGTTTTGCCTCACTTCTTCAGTTCTGAAGAAAAATCACGGGCATGCCTGGGCGAATCATATTTAACGTCTTCAACAAGTTTCTTGACTCAACTGATTCTCAATATATTTTGACTTGGATGACAAAGAATCTTCAGAGAAAAAAAGTCATTTTACTCCATAGTTACAGCATGGAGCTTGTGTCAGATGAAGGCCAGATAGCTGCGGTGCTCTTGACTTTGAAGCTGGAAAAAAGCAACCGTATTAGAAGGCCTGAATTCATTTCTATTCATAAGATCGCTAACAGTCCCAATGTCACACTGTGTCCAATAACCAGGCACAATGAGCTTCTTTACAACACTGGCAGCATTGTTTCTCTCACTGACACAAGTCTGCATTTATAGAAGGGCAGTGACAACAGCAGATTACAACAGGAAGCCGCTTCAATGGTCTCAGCTAAAAAAATGATTTAATGTTATTATAGGCAACTAATGTTCACCACAAAAAACAAAAAAACTACCTGATAAACATAATGAGCATCTACAGGAATATACTGATTATATATATATATATATATATACCACTGATCTCCATCAGATGTATTCTGCTTGATGTCTGCTACCAGTAAAAATTGTTGTAAACTGTGTTTCTACGTAATGTGATGAAGGGCTGCAGACTGCTGTGTTCATTCTTATTTGCACCATGGTTTGGACAAAGACACATATCTGATGGTCCATTAACCACTGACTCGTGTAACACTGTTGCTATACCTAATTAATCGGAGCATTTATCAGCATGGTGAAACAACCCCGAGTACATTAAACATCCATCCATTTTCTATACCTCTTATCCTTTAGGGTCACAAGGCGGGGGGCTGGAGTCTATACCAGCTGACATTGGGTGAGGGGCGGGGTTCACCCTGGATGGGTCACCAGTCCGCCACAGGACCATCAGGATCAATTAGGGGACATGGACCCATTCCACCTCTGAGCCATGCCGCCCCCACATTAAGTGTTGGTTTTCCAAACAAAAACAATACAAAATCTACAGGATACCGTTCCATATGCGTCAACTGATACGTTCAGCTACAGCGAGATTCTAAACACCTGATGAACCCTAGAGGGGTTGGCAGGGGTGGAGCAGTGATTTTAAATGTGGGGGTGTTCCAGGGGTCGCACATGAGCACTACATCCTGCATGCCCTTGACTGTTTCCCCCTCCAAAATTACTGTTCCCTGACAGTATTCAGAGGCTCTTCCAACATAGAGTCAGACATGAAGGGTTGTGAATCATTCACTATGAACAGGCATACTTATTAAAACAAATTTAATGTATTATCAATTTTGAATATTTTCCCCAAGTTCTCCACAGACAGTCATTCATATCATGCACAACATTCATCTTCCATCTTGTCACACCTCCCACATTCACTACACTTTAAATTACAGCGGACCGTCACGATGGAAAAATTTGGAACAACTATGGAATAATTTACCTGTATCAGCATAATCAATATATACACTGGCTTTGTTGAAAAAAAAAACTGTATGTAAATTGCTAAAAACAAAAAAAAAATCTCTTATTGTTTATCAACTACATTATTTATCATCCTTTTTGAATTTGAAGATGACCACTTTTTTCATAAGCCTTTTCTGGCTTCCGCCTCTCCTGCACAATGTTTAATTTAATTAGTTTAATTTTTTTAGGAGTAGTTCAATTGTAGGTTATCTAATGTTCAAAAAAATCTAAAATAAACTAAGAATAAAACATCAACATCACCCCTTAAAAAAACATTTATGGGTGAAAATCTCAAACTATGCTGACAGAGAGATGGTGTTGATTTGAGGGGGCGTGAGCCGGCTTCTTCTGCATTCACTTACCGGTACATGACAACTTCACTTGACAAAAAAAGTCTATTTTCTGTTGCCTCTTCCTTTTTGACATCTCTGCCTCCTTCTTATCTCTCTTTCTTTTCTTGAACAATGTTGTTCACTGTCAGCCACCGGTGAGTGACAGATGCTCCGGCTGGCACTGAAGTCACACAACTTCAGTCTGACGCAACTTCAAATTTCCCGGGTCAACGGCCGGGTTGCAGACAACAGTCTGTGATTGGGTGAATATCGAATGAGTCACAGCTCTACAAGCTGGGCGGACTAGATTTATCTCCTGTTGTCAGGTCGTATCTATGGTCTATTTACTGAGGTAGTGAACATTTCCATTGCAAAAGAATCTCATGAGATAGTAATGCATTTTCCAGGAGAGAGACAGAGTTTTGGCTTGTGAGAAACTCTGTATTTTGAAAGCATGAAAATATTAAGGAATGATCTTTTCTTTTGTGGTATAAGCAGCTAATGCCCTTTGAGGTGTCCATACTAAAGAATGACCTCATCGGGCACTATGCCTTACATAAAGCAGATTTCTTTGGTTCTCAGACATAAAGACGGAT
Source organism: Aulostomus chinensis (assembly GCF_037954235.1). Classification (NCBI taxonomy): domain Eukaryota; kingdom Metazoa; phylum Chordata; class Actinopteri; order Syngnathiformes; family Aulostomidae; genus Aulostomus; species Aulostomus chinensis. The sequence goes on along the minus strand of NC_141321.1, from coordinate 14,357,052 downwards.
AAATAACAAACAAAACCAAAAAGAAAAAAAGGTCATCGTCACCTGTTTCCCACCGCAGGATGGAGAGAGGGGAGCCGTCTGACCACTGCCAACCCTGATAGATGTCTAACTGATGAAGGCCGATCCACATCCTATCAGGCATTCTCTCCAGACCGTCCAAAACTGCAGCACCACAATATACACTTATTTTATGGTTTGTATCCCAAATAATTCAAATGTAGCATATTAAACTAGAGGGCAACATAGACCTCCAACAAGGCCAATATAAAGTTTGGCTATAATTCATCATTATTATGTTTTTCTTGTCCCACTGACATTTTACTAAAGTCATGAAAGCACAATCACGAGTAAAGCAACTTTATAAAAGCCTGGTTGGGAGACAGAATGATGAAGAACCACAGAACAGAGAGAAGAGCGTCGAGTAGGTTGGTCGTACAGGTTTTGGAGTGAAGATCGTCCGGCCCAGACACACTGAGTAGATCAGCTCCCTGGCTCCGACATGAATCCAAAGCCTCCTGCCAGGTCACTGCAACATTGGGAACAAACTCATAGCAGGAGTCTCCTTCCGGCCCGGCGAACAGAGTCTGGCAACCCTCCTCTATAAAGGCAAAATGACCGTGTGAGCCAGTGAATGTTATTCAATTTGGAAACATGAGTTATTACAGAGAAGAAGAAAAAAGACACATTATGCAACAAGTCATGGGTAAGTAATATCATGGACAATATTCAGAGAAATCAAGAGATTTTCAAATTGTGTTGCTGAATACCTCCACAGTGCCAAGAACAAGCATCAAGTATCATAAAAATAACAACTTAAAAAGAGTAACATGCCAAATTCTAGACAGTGCCCCTTCTTTCTGTCTTGGTCATAGTCGGGGGAGGTGGAGCACCAGGACAGTCCTGGGAAATCTGGATCTGGGAGGCACTCGTGATGCCAGCTGCCGTTGTATTTGAAAGGAAAGTCACAGGGAAGGCCAGCTGAGTTCCCGTTGGTGGTGTGAACAACTACAGGGAGAGGAGACACGAGCACAGAGCAAGTCAAAACCTTTTCAAGATACTAGAACGCCAGCCATTTGTAAAAAAGAAAAAGAAAAAAAGACAGACATCCAAGTAGATAATAAAGAAACGACATGATAAAAACAGTTTAGTTCACATTAGAGACACCAACAAAGGCTCATGTGTGTGTCCAAACACCCTGACAACACACTGATGGTGATGTCTGTCCAGTAATGGCCATGATCCACAGGTCTGGCTCAGAGGACTCTGGGCAAGCCTCCCTGTCTCCAGCCATCATGGTTGAGAGTTTAGGAGCTGATTAACAGACGTTTTAGAGGTTGGGGGATGTGGACTTGCTCCCATGATGGAAACATCCTACTACTTGGACAGCTGTGCACCCTTGCCCAGATAACAACATCTCGTGCATCTTTTTGTTGTTACTTCATAGAACAACATCTCATTTGAGCAATTCCTGCAGATGTGCTCCGACACACACACACACACACACACACACACACACACACGCACACACACACGCACACACACACGCACAATAAAGTTCTCACATTCTGAGTTCCTGCCCCACAATTTTTAGGATTTTTTTTTACAGTCTTGATTTCTTTCTCACAACTACTTCACCTACACAAATAACTGTCACTTCTAAAGAACAATGTGATTCATCAAGAGACCACAGGTGCAAACAAGTCTGTGGTTTAAGAACATTTAATGTTGAATTGTGCCAAATGTACATGATGAAACGCCACACCTGCGTCATCGTGAGAACAGGTTTCAACAGTAAGAGGCTAATCCCGAACTAGAAGAAGAAGCCATGTGTAATAATAGCATGGGAGGGAAAAGAGGAATTAAATTTGGCATGATGTGAATTTGAATGGTTTCATTCATCAGGCAGATGGAAATCTTAGCTGAGACAGGAACCTTTAGGAATATGGGAGCCTGGTCAGACCTGACGCTAAAGCAGCAAAGGGTGCATTCTGCCTCATGGCACCACATCGCCACCAACTGCTAACAACAACAAAAACTGTCCAAAAATGTCTGTTTCAACTTCTCAAGTGCTGCGTCCATTTTAATCTTCATTACCTAGCTGTGTGCTCAGTCCACAAGCACTTTGGTTAGAGCTTCAATATAATTTGAATCTAAAGCCATGTGTGCTCAGATCTCTCAGGTCTGATCAGAGCAACTGAAGCATCAAGCTGTTTTGTTGTTTTAAATTGCTCCAATAATAAGATGGAAGGTGCTGTTGATGAATTTTCATGCATAACATGAGGAGCAGAAAAAGCAACCTGTTCAAGCGTCCGTTCAAAAACTCTCACGCAACACACATCATTCAATACACTTTTTTATCCTTGTCCAAGACAGGGCAATTATTTTCCTTGACCTTTGTCGCGCCTGTGTTAATGTGAAATTACAATGAAAACCATCTCCTCTAATAACAACCACAAAAACAACAGAAAAAAGAACAAAACAAAATCACGCAATGACAAAACAAAGACAAAATCTAGATTTCTAGAGCCAAATAAGCAAATCATCACATATAAATTATTAGCAAAATGATGTAGCAAATAAACACTTACCTCAATTAGCAGGCATATGGAGTCCACAAAGAGCTGAAAATAAACTATGACTCCTCCATATCAGCTTGAGTGTGAACAAACACGACCAGCCGGCACATTTCAGTTTAACTACAGTTTGTAAACAGATATTTTCTGAATAGCTTCGCTGTTGTTTGTGGTCAGGCTCCATTAGCTTCAAGCTATGAATATGCACCAGGCTTTTTCTGCATTCTGGAGTCAAAGTCCAAAACGGGCATCCGTTGTAAGTGGATCGCTTCTAAGCATGATGGATGTCACAATAGAAGCAGACATCTTTTTTATTCTGTTTCCGTCTCGTTGCGAAAAAAACAGTTGTTTCACTGTAAATCCATTGCTACAGTGCGGTACTCTGCTAATTCTTAAATTAGCACAAATGAATCCTTCGGCATCCTGAATTTCACCCCATGAATCAGCAGAGGGTGCTGCTGCTGTATGCAAATCTGCAAATCCTTGATGAGAATGAGGACAAACACACCAGTCACGGTGTGCTAAAAATTCTACAAGAACCGGTTTGGTCATGTGAAACAAAAGCCAGCATAGACAACACGCACAACATGCTTTGGCCCTGGTTACCAATGGAACACGTGACAAGATTGGAGTCTATTCAAATTGAGCTTCAACAACATATTATTTTCATTCCGGGTATTTTACTTCACATTAGGCAGTCGTCAAAACAGACAACTGAAGCACTTCTTGTCCGCAGCTTCTCCGGGGAAAACACACTCACCACGGTACGGCCTGTGGCAGATGTTGTCCTGGGATCCTCCTCTAACCCACGCATCACCGGGGCCCTGCTTAGTGACAACTTTCCCATCGCTGACCGCCAAGACCATCTGGTGAATAGTGTAAACAGCACTGTCCAGGCAATGCCATCTTAGCTGAGTGTCCTGGTCGCACTCAACCAAAGACAATGACTTGGATGGGATGTCCAGTGCCAGGCAGAGAGAGGTCCCCACATGGAAAAGCCGGTGACCTGAAGCCCACTTCCACAACTGGGACTTGCTATTTTGGTCGCAGGCGGAGACGCTCAGGTTCTGTGGAACCAAAGCTGCCAGGCAGCTCCCCGAGCTTGAGTGCTGGATGGTAAAAGCATCCTCATCTATGACAACAGAAGAGAAAACAAATGAGGACAACCGGGATCTTTTTAGACCTTCTGCACCCTTAATTGCTACTATGTCACATTTAGTAGCATCTAAGTGTTGAAGCTTCATACATCTTTATATGAATCACTTATTTAGATGTGAGCGATATCAGCTAACAAACCAGCTCATTTATCACTTATATTTTACATTCTTCATCTACAATTACAGATTGAATCCAGCTAAATTTGGCAACATGCTAGATTAAAAAATTGGGCTGCATAATATGGAAATATCAAATTGTGATTATTTTGACTAATATTGCAGATGCAACATGATTTAAAATGTCAGAGAGAAAATGTGGTTGTGGATAGGTAGGTGGGCGGGGGTCTATATTACTGTAATGATTTTTTAAAGTTTTTCTGTGTGACTATAATGTTGTTTTGAAGTTGGTAGAATATGATCTGTAGGCAGGACATCTCTGTGCCACAAGGGGTTTTTAATTTAAAGTTGCAATTTAAAGCACATTTAGACTTTAATGTTCCTTTCTCACTACATTTTTTTAGACAGCTACAATCATAAATACAATTTGATGACTTGTTCAGACTTATTGAGCAGAAATGGTTACTCGTTCCGCGAATAAAAAAATAAACACAACTGGAAGTTTAACAGATAAAAGTACTGACAACCCAAAAATAGAGAGACAGATGTGGCTGCACTTATTTTAGTCTAGCGGGTTAGCAGCTACTGTCCTAACTCATGCGGACCAGTTGTTGTCTGGGCTGAGCCCAGTTTGGAGGGCAGAAACAGCTTCATCGTGATACGGAAACGAAAGCAAACTTCTGAGGTGGGTACTTACCCGATCTACTTGTGCTGGACGGCGAGCAAGTTGCCCGCAACACTGTTGTTTCCAACAACACACACAAACAAAGGCAAAGTGCCGCTATGGATATTTTCAGCATGGTTCCGCCGGAGTGTTGTTGTCGGACTCATATAAATGCCTCCCCGCAGTGCTGAGCTGGAAATAAACAGACCAACTCCTCAACTCCAAACCGAAAGTGATTAACCTCCGCCTTTTCCCTCAAACTGTCAACCGAGTTACGCGTAGTCCCGCTTCAGCAACAAGTAGCGCAAGATGACGTCAAGGCTACAACTTCCGGTTGCATGTACAAAATAAAGCTGTCGCCAAAAAAAATAAATATGAAGAAAGGAGAAGAAATAAATGAATGAAGAATTAAATATTTTGCTGGTTCTGAATTAATATATGTTAAATTATTAATTTTAGTAAATGCATTTATTCTTACTTATCCATTTTCCGTTTGTTTATTTATTTAAACATATATATTGAATATTATTGGACTACTAAAAAACATGTAAATTGCCAGATTATAACGTATGAGATCATTTTCATCAAATGATACTTATTTGACTAAAAAAGAGAGACAACAAATCAAATTTGTTTTTTCTCATAACCGAATTGCTTTGGATTACAATGTTTTCATTGTTTCTGAAACAACAACACAGCGCCATTAGAAGAAGGGACTCTGGTGTGCAGTAATTAAGATTTCTTCCTCATGTGTTCGTACCGTCCCTTTGAGACATGGAAGAACACATCTTCATTCCCTGACCGCTACCGGATCTTTCCTCCAATTACACCTCCAGCAAACACACTTCTGTTTTCATGAAACAAAGCTCATGCAGGTTGTGTTTTCCTCCACTAAATCACTACTTCCAGTGGAGCTTTTCTGCTGTTAATTGTACCCACAGCAGCTGTAATGGTTTAATTTGTACGCAGCAGTTATTATTAATTACATCCTGCTGTCAGATTCTCTCAGGACCATCAATAGCTTCATTTTGCTCTCTCATTTTCTCATTGATTTCATACTGCCAAGTCATGCCTTCATTGAAGGCAACCTCCTAGCTTTTAGGGGTTAATTAAACACCGTGTGACTCATGTATTATTGCTAAATTGACTTGCAAACTTAAATTTTGTAAAGCTGTTTTTGAAAAGTCCCCGATTAAAAAAAACAAAACAGTCAGAGTATCAAATGTGTTTATACGGGTGCATTTGTGTAATATTCTGATGACATCACAAACATGATGGCTTTTTAAATCAAAGTACCTCAAGTCAAGCATATCTGACTGAAGGTTCTCTCCATATGCCAAATGCAAATGAACAAATAATAATTAATCCCGTTTTTGAGGCCTTTCCCATGTCTGAAAACGTGCAAGATCTTGCACATAAATCGGGGCCTGTGTGAAATCAATGTATGTCATATGTCTTGCGCATGTGTTTCTAAAAACGCCTCAAGGGCATTAGGCATTAAAAAAATCACAACAAACACCAATACCACGAAAATTGGTGTGATCATAGAGCAAAACAAGACCTTCAAAAATGCGCACTTGGACTTTACCCAACCAACAGGAAGTCTGCCATTTTGAATTGAAATTTGTTTTTATTTGCTTGCTGGATCCAGGTCAAACTACTCAGGTTTGATTAACATTCCGCCCTGAACATATGTAGGGGTTTACACAGACTGTAAATCATGGCAACAGGAAATTACACTTTTTACACTGAGGTACGTATTCAGCCCGTTGATTAGATCATTTATGAGTTTCATGCATAGGCGTGCGGAAATGACTCACCAGAAATCTCCAAAACAATTCTCCCACCCTAGGATTCATCTTCCTGCATGAAATTTTGTACACGTACAACATAGAAAGACCTACAAAAAAAATCCATAGGAGCGATGTCCTCAACAGGAAGTCCGCCATTTTGAATTTTGTCTGCCATGTCTTGCCATTTGCAAGTATTGTACTTTTCGACCCTTCTGGGGCAGACCTGATTCTCTTCGTCTTAAAATCATATATTCTAAAAATTAAAAAATATATATAGAGAGAAACTTAGTGATTTGAAATTGTGAAGGTTTTCAGGCTGTTTCATGACAGGCCGGCGAATTTTGATAATTCGCCATGAAAACCACAACCCTCATACGTCTTCCTGCATGATCAGATCTGCTTGAAAGTCTCAGGTTTGATCAATATCCCGATCTGAGCCAACCGCAGGTCAGCATGAAGTCAGTGTAACAAACATCCTTGACATCAACAATGCACGTTAATAGCTTCACAAACATATAGCAAGGTGAGGTATGCTGAGTGACGGTCCTCTGGCTCCACCTGGTGGTTAAATGGAAACGTCGCATGTTCGTATCATTACTTCTCCATTGGGTCAGTAGGTAGTAGTGGAACTCTTACAAATCCTCTACATGATCGTGGTGGCAGCAAAGGTTTGTCTCGCCATTTGAAATGATAGCCTACTGTTACTACTCCTCCACCTGCTGTCAGATCTGGTTCAAACCTCTTGTGTTTAATCAACAACGTCCCACCCTGAACACTTCCATCCATCCATCCATTTTCTTCTGCTTATCGTGTTAAGGGCCGCGGGGGGCGGAGCCTATCCCTTACGGGTGAGAGGCGGGGTTCAACCTGGACAGGTCACCAGTCCATCACAGGACCAACACATAGAGACAGACAACCATTCACACTCACAGTCACACCTATGGTCAGTTTAGAGTATCAATCAGCCTCGTCCCCTCTTGATGTCTTTGGACTGTGGGAGGAAGCTGGAGTACCAGAGAGAACCCACACAGGAACAGGGAGAACATGCAAATCTGGTCAGATCCCCTACGTTGAAGGTTTAGTCCAAGTGACAGCTGTGTCTGTTACACGGTGAGAGTGGACGGGTGGCAAAGGTTGATGCTATGTGTCGACACAGGAAACTGTTAAAACTTCACTCCACATAGTCATAAAATCCTGAAAACTTGTATTAACGTCATGGTTAGGGAAATATTACTTATTATATAGATTTTGTAAACAATTGTGCAATAATGCGTCAGCAGCACCCCCTACAAATACTTAACTGATAAACATGGCAAGGAAATGCTAATTTTGACTTTTCCTATATTTGATGCAGGAGAAACTACCCAACGACTCTACCCTACAGTTGGCATGTGTTAGCGTTAGAATTTGTTAGGATAAGAATGCTAATGCTACTTTTGCATTGTTTTTTCTATAAAGGTCAGACAAAAGACATTTTTTATATTCGAAGCGAAGTAAAATCTGGTCAACTGGACGTAAGTTTAGTTTAGTTTCAAGATAAACTTACGTCCAGTTGACCAAATTTTACTTCGCTTCGATCTACGATGACCTGGATGAATGAGAACCTACACAGACATTTTTTATATTATTTATTTATTCGGATCCCCATTCGCTTATGCAGCCAGTGGTCTCTAATTTCCCTGGGGTCCACATAAAACATCACAACATAAACAGCATACAATATTCATACAAATAACAACTGACACTTGTCAATCTAAATCTAAGTTACAATGAACAACCACTTATAAGATTATACAGGAACATAGGTTAATATAAATATTATTAGTCATTCCAGTTGTGTGGTCTCCCACATTAATATCTTTTAATAGATTTTTTGAATAAATAGTTGCTTTCAATTTGTTTAGTATTAGCAGTGATTTCTCTGTAAATAACTGTTGTTGTTTTTTTTGTTTTGTGTTTTTTTATGTCTGAATGTGGCTTTGGAAGTCCCAAATACCCTGAGCTTACCTATCTGGTTTGATAATTATGCTTTAGGCCTGCATTAAATAATTGATCTCTGAAGAGGTCTGGCTTCCCCTCAATAATTGCATTTCTGGAGAATTTATTAAGACTAGATGTTAGCTTAGCCTCAACAGTGAACCATGTCAAACTATGCTGCATCATAACCACATTAGCTCTAAAAGAGCAGTTAAGAGCTAATCTTGCAGCTGTATTTTGAGTTAGCTGGAGTTTCTTTACATCCATTTTAACAGCAGAGGACTACACAACCACACAGTACTCCAAATGTGAAAGAACTAATCTCTGTTACCTCCTTTTTAATTAATTTATGTGTGATAAAGGGAGAGCACCTGCGTGAAATTGCAATTCCCTGGCCCATTTTTATAACCATAGCATCAATATGATCTGATGCTGGTCAAATGCTCATCAATTGTAACACTAAATAACTTTATTTTATTAAGTAGTTGCATTGGGGTACCCCATAGATAGACTCAGTCGGGAGTTCCCAGCCAGCATATATCTTATGCCCATGACAATGCACTTTGTCTTGGACACATTCAAGATTAATTTGTTTACTTTTACCCAATTTGACATTAATTGTAATTCAATAGATAATGCTTCATTTAATTTATTGCATGTTGTAGCAGCGCTAAACATGGTCGAATCATCTGTATACGTCACCATGTTTGCTTGATCCCAAACATAGTGCATGTCATTGATAAAAATGGAAAATAAAAGTGGACCCAAACAACTCCCTTGAGGGACTCCGCATAGAACGTTCTTACTCTCAGACAGACTTCCATTGAAAAACACTCGTTGCTTCCTCCCAGACAGAGAGCTACTGTATCTACCCAAGAGAGAGCTGAGGATAAAAAAAATCATATGCCGTCGGTTTGGATCTTAGCAGCCAATGATCAACGCCATCAAACGCTGCACTGAAATCAAGCATTACAGTCCCTACATTTTCTTTCTTTCAATCCATTCATTCAACCATACATCAGTCATATGCACAATAGCAGAGTTAGTTGAGTGACCAGTTCTCTATGCATGTTGAAATTGAGTAATTAACTCATTACTCTAAAAATAATGTTGTGTTTGATCAAAAACTATCCTCTCCAACATTTTGCTGAACACCAGTAGTAAGCTTATAAGCCTACTATTTGCCCCAGAAAATGCAGCTTTTTTGTCTTTGGGCAATGGTTTCGTGTGGGACACACAGAGTTGGCCAGACATCTGTTAAAAATATGACTTAGGAATAGATAATTCTCTAGCAGCCACCTTGAGAAATTTGCCATCCATATTGTCAATACCTGGAGATGTGTCTGAAAGTTGCAACAGCATTCTCTCCATCATAGAGACATCAACCAGCCTAAACTCAAATGTATGCGGGTTTTCCTTCATAATATATGTTTTCATTAAATCCTCTGAAATTGAACTAGTTCTTGGAGCCATGTTATCTCTTAATTTTATTATTTTATTGGTAAAAAAAATTCTTGAAATAATTTGCCATGTCAAGAGGTTTTGTGATATAACTTCACATTCAACATGATTGGAGCCTGAGTTTGATTTCCTTCCCATAATTTCATTTAATGTCTTCCATATCTTTGTCATTTTTAGCATTGTTCATTTTCTGTTGAAAATATTCTCTTTTTGTATTCTTGTTCAATTTAGTGACCCGATTTCTTCATTTACAGTATTGTTCCCTATCATGCAAGCATCCCGAATGATTAAAGTCTTCTTAGCATTATCATGCTGTATCATTACAGCCCTCACCTCATCACTTAACCATGGGGCACTGTTATGCTTTGCAACCTTCCTCAAAGGGTCATACTTATCAGCCAGCCTATTAAACTTTGACATGAACATATTAAGAGCAATTTCTGGGTCTTTTTCTAAGCAAATGTCTGACCACTGCTCTTCGCCAACATCCATGACAAATATATCTTGTTTAAAACTCTTAAAGGATCTATGGAACATAACCATATTTCCTGCCTTGGGTATATTAATTTGGTTTTGATAGAAACAACCGACAGTTAAAGATTTAGGGCGAGTTTCCACTGGCTCATTTTGGCTTGGGTCAGGTGGGGTTGGGTCGGTTTGGCCCCGTTTCCACTGGCTCCAACACGGTACTAACCGTTAGCATTTTGGTCCCTGCTCCGCTGGGGTTCCAAGCGAGCCGAGCGGGGACCAAAATGTGTCGTAAACATATAGCGGGGCTTTGATTGGGTAACTTACCTGCTTACGTGTCTACTTCGTATCATCTTGGCCTCGGCGGACAACTGGACGATCGCTTAGTAAAGTCTTTTATACTTTTCTTGGGTGTTCTTTTTCAACGCTTGAAGGCTTGCCTCTCTCAACCCTTACTTTAAGTTTAAGCAGAAACCACTGACCGAGTAACAGGCAGAACGCTGCCTCCATGTTGTTCATTGTTGTTGTGTCGCACACAAATTACGCCAGGGAACTCTCACCTGGTGAGTCCACCCACGCTGACCTGGTACCCAGTGCTAGTGAAGACACACCGGTACCGACCTGTACAAACCCAAGCCGAAGTGAGCCAGTGGAAACGCGCCCTTAGATTTTGAGCAGTGTTCAGGAACATTTGTGAAGATGTGGTTGATTACCACCAGCCTTTTTCATGAACACTCTTGTTGGTAGGTTCACCACTTGTGATAGGTTAGAATTTGCAACTTAAATGAGCTTTTTCCTTAATTGCAGTTTGACGATAAGTAATCAATATTCAAATCACCCAGTCTATCCAGTTGTTTTTTTTGTATCAGACATTTTATCTATCATATTTAACAGTCCCTCTAAATATTTCATATCAGCTAAATCTGCACACAGAGAGCTTCTATGTCACTCGCCATCTTATCTTTTCATTCTTTAGCAGGTATCTGGTTCTGTACATATATTGCCACGCCACCTCCATATTGATTTCTATTCCAAATATTGAGTAATTATTTATTCTCACCATTTCATCCTCAAAAGAGGAATCCAGATGTCTCACGAAGGGAGCCACGTGGCCATTCAGCTCAGTCACTTTTCCTTGGCCTCACAATGAGGCAGTCGTAGCCAATTATTGCACATCACACCCTGGGCATTACCACGGCCATTTTATTTAGCATTAGCTAGCATCAGCATGACTATACTAATTTAGACTTTTACTGTACTTAACACTTGAAGCATTACCCACCAGCACTGGCATGTGTTAGCATTAGCATGCTAATGCTGATTTTGTGCTTTGGTTTTTGGAGCCCAGAGGAATTACCTCACTCCCTTTCGCATTGGTATGAGCATGCTAATTAGCATTAGCTCTGCATTGGCATGACAGTGCCAGTTTGTAGTTTTGCGATCTGTTCTGCAGCTCTGTTGATGTGTCCTGTGCTGCCACCTGGTGGAAACAGGAGGTGATTGTTGGGCGACACACCAGCTGCGTTAGCCTGCTCCTTTTTGTGAAAACCAAACTTTGCCTGGTGTCACTGCCTGCAGTGTCCTTCAAGTTGCGACACACCTGACAAGGAGGGAGCGAGGGCCTGCTCTACCCTGCTTGCAAGTTTCTAGTTTGGGATTCAATTACCGAAGAGATGGCAGAAGCCACTTGAGGAGCAGGCCAGATGTTTTCATGTGGTGGACCTTCTAACTCAGCACTTCAAAATCCAGTCAGACTTGATATTTCTGGAACCAGGTCAATACGTGAGTTTGAAATTGAAGCCACTGAAGACCAAAGCACAGCGAGCCTGACAGGAGGGCGGTCTCTTGGCAGACTGGATATAAGCGAACTAGAGAGTTTGGAATTAAAATATTAAAATGACTATCAAACTTATAATGTACCTTTGGATGAAATACACTCAGTCTGTGTTTAAGTATAAAGCCTCTTTTTACCTAAACATTAGAAAAACAGAGTTACCCAGCTCTTTATGAGGGATTTATGGTGTTTTTATTCATAACGTGTCTGGTCTGTGGGGGAGATCAGCTGAGCTTCATTATAATTAATGTTGTTGTTGTTGTTTTTTTTATCAGTACTCAATGTCAAATGTTCAATGTTTATCATGACATCATAATTCTGCATTTCATTTTTCTAAATGAAAGTTCAGCTGTGACTCTCCCCTTCACACGTTAGTTCCTCCTGGTTACTGATACAAGGTAAAAGATGTACCGGTAACCTGTGGGAAGTTCTGTCAATCGAGGCTCAATTGATCTTCCTGAACCAGCAGACATCTCTCACTACTTAAACTATCAATTAACAACTGAATTATAACTGAATCAGTTTTGAATTCAGTTCCAAACTAATGACAATGTAGGCAGTCAGAAAGTCAGAAAAGTGGCAGTTCCCTCGGTATTGAGGTGAATCTTGTTCGGCAGATATATGGATCAGTCATAGAAGCTCTGGTGGGGGTGGTTGGTCATTGCACCCCCGGTCCTTAAGGACCATCCTCAGGCAGCAGTTGACAGCCTTCCTGCCTCTGTTGATGTGGACTGGATGTCTGTTCTGGTATTGTGCCCTCTTCACTGAAGGTGGAAAAAGCAATGGCCATGGAAGGAAAGTCACAACACAGCTTTTTCAGGTCCTTCTCAATCATGGATCCCAGTTCCACGCTGGACACCAGTCCAGTTGCCCCCAGCATGAACCAGTAATAGGTCTGGTGGGCTGTCAGGTGAGCCACTCATATTTTATACTTTTTGGTATTTTTATTTTTCCTGGGCACAAACCCCTTCGCATGACTGTTGTGAGGCAGCAGCGTCTCAGGCTGTCAGGGGAGCCACAATTGAGAACCCTGAAGGAGAATCCGCCACTCCGGCACATTCCTCCTTTCCATTCCAGAAAAATTTGGCATGAAGTTTGAAATTCAGTCCATAGGTGCTGAAAGCTGCTGCCTCTCCTCTGCAGATGTAACTGTCCGTGGGGACATTTGGGGTATTGAACCTCCTCCTGAATTGGACCTGCTGCTACACATTGATGGATCCAAACAATTAGTCGCTAGAGCCAGCCAGTCCCGGTCAGACGGTGCAGAGCGCCCTAGCTTAACTCGGGACTAGCAATCGCCCGCAGATCCTGAGCAGCCCGGAAACTAGGGCGGCTGGGTGACTTTCCGGAGGAAGCATAATCAGTCACTGACCGACCACCGATTCACATTTCAAATAGGTTCTCCCCACTCAGCGACACATCCGCTGAGACAACAACCCTGGTAATTGGAAGCTCAATTCTGAGGAAGGTGAAGTTAATGACTCCGGCGACCACAGTCAAATGTATTCCAGGGGCCAGAGCGGGCCATGTCGAGTCAAATCCAGAACTGCTGGCTAAAAGTAAACATAAAATTAGTTATTCACATTGGCTTTAATGACATCCGACTGGTGTCGTGCGATGTCACTAAAATAAATATTGAGTCGGTGCGTACATTTGCGAAAATGATGTTGGACTCTGGACCCCTGCCTAATCGGACCAGCGACAACATGTTGAGCTGCATGGCATCGTTCAACCGCTGGCTGTCGACGTGTCCAGGAGTCCAGCAAACCAAGTGGGTTTCCTAGATAATCAGAAATCTTTCTGGGGGAGACGTGTTTTGACTAGGAGAGACGGCATTCATCTCACGTTGGACGGAGCTGCTCTCATGTCCACAAATGTGGCCCGGTATGTTATATAATCAAAACCCTGGAAACCCCAAAACTCTACAGCCACTTCTATTTACTGTTGTGTACCGCCCTCCTGATGCTCTGAATTCTTATCTGAATGCTACAAATGGATCCATCTGTCCACCCATTTTCTACCGCTTATCCTGTTAAGGAGCCTGTCCCAGCTGCCTCTGGGCAAGAAGTGGGGTTCACCCTGGACAGGTCACCAGTCCATCCCAGGACCAACACATAGAGACAGACAACCATTCACACTCACAGTCACACCTACAGTCAATTTAGAGTATCAATCAGCCTCGTCCCCTCTTGATGTCTTTGGACTGTGGAGGAAGCTGGAGTACCAGAGAGAACCCACACAGGAACAGGGAGAACATGGAGACTCACACAGAAAGATCCTGTGCTGGAGCCGGGACTGGAACCCGGAACCTTCTTGATGTGAGGCCACAGTGCTGACCACTGCACCACCGTGCCGGCCTCTATGAGTTTATATCCAGCTTAGTTCTCAAAACAAATAGAATCATTATTGTAGGTGACTTTAATATTGGGGCAGCATGGCTCAGAAATAGTGTGGCTGTCGACCAACCAAAGGGTTGCTGGTTCAATCCTCACATCCCCGGGTGACCATATTGAAGTGTCCTTGAGCAAGATACTGAACCCCTAATTCCTCCTGATGGCCCTGTGACAGACTGCAACTCCTTCCTATCAGGCTGTAATAATAAGTCCCTAACAACTCTCCAGCTGGTCCAAAATGCTGCTGCCTGCGTGTTGACTAGAACTGGTAGAAGAGACCATGTCTCTCCTGGACTGGCTTCTCTGCATTGGCTCCTTGTCAAATTCAGAATAGAATTCAAAATTCTTCTTGAACATACAAAGTCCTCGACAATCAGGCAACTTTTTATCTGAAAGAGCTCTTTGTGTTCACCACCATATAATTGCTCATATTGTGCTAGAATTGATTGCTTGTTTTGAACCTGTAAATGTGATTATTAGTAGCTAGCTGTTGTTAGAGTTTGCCATCTTTCTCCTTTCAGCCTGCTCACGTCCCCGTCTGTCCATCATTCTCTCCCTCTCTCTTTATCTCTGTCCCTCTCTTTCCTTCTGTATATCTGTCTTCCTCCATTATCTGTCTTTGTCTCTGCCCTGCTTTCCTGCTCTCTTTCCCCCCAACCGGTCGAAGCAGAAGGCCGTCCCCATTGAGCCTGGATCTGCTCGATGTTCCTGCCCGTTAAAAGGAAGGTTTTCATCGCTGCTGTTGCAGGATGTGCTTGCTGATGGAGAATTGTTGGGGGTAAACTCATCAAAGGAGAGTGGTGCTGGACCTGCTCCACTAGTAGAGTGTCATGACAGAACTTTTGTTGTGATTTGGTGCAATATAGATTAAATTGACTTGACTCCTTTTCCTGTCTGGAGAAATGCAGTCTAGGCTGGGGTCTGGCGACACCTCTCAGTCGGACCTCTTTCGGGTCCATTGAGGAACCATAGCTTCCATCTCACTAGATTAAAGTCTGTCTGATGTTTGTGTTGGAGCCTTGCAGTGCTCTCACCAACAAAAGTGATGTGATATGATTAGGACTCTGCTTATTGTACTGTATATGTTATACATGTTCTTTCTTTGAATTTTGATATCACAGACAGAATTTTGAGATCAAAGACATAATTCTCAGATCATAGTCAGAATTCTGCGACTGATCTTCTGCTCCTGTAATCTCCATGCCAGGGTTTGTGACACTGGTGTTCAGTTGTGTTTTGACTGGTTTTTTTTTTCCCCATATGGAGAAACAGTCGGTCCTTATCATGTATAGGGTTTAAAGTTACTACATTATCAAAGTGGCGGCATGGCTTGGAGGTAGAGTGGCCGCTGAGCAACCGAAGGGTTGTTGGTTCGATTCTCACTTCCCCCGGTGACCGTGTCCAAGTATCCTTGAGCAAAATACTGAACCTGATTGCTCTTGATGCCCTTGCGATGGACTGGCGAACCCTGCCTCTTGCCCAAAGTCAGCTGGGTTAGGTCCCAGTACCCCCCCCCCCCCCCCCCCACACACACACACAACCCATAATGGATAAAGTAATCCATGTGTTGTAAAGGGGTTTCAATTTCCTTTGTATTTTATTTTTTACATTCACCAACTATTTCATACAATGATAATACCAGAACTGTTGGGCCCACCTTGAATTTATTAACACAAACTGTGCAAAATACATCTCATAATTTGCTTTGAAAGGTGAAACACAAAACACATCCAATCATCAGTTACATATTTTGTTAGTTTCGAACATACAAAAAACTCAATATACAGCATATATATATATAAATAAATTGATAGTAATACTGTATAAACAGTTGTACCACATGTACAGCCCCAACAGCTCCTGAATTCTGATTCGAATATACAAGTATATTACATTATTGCTGTTTATTTTTGTAAATCAATCTTGAAAACATTTTAGGACACTTGTGAACCTGACAAGAAGACCAATATTAAACCTTATCTTGCTCTTAAAACATATTTATTGCCCTAAATACTGTTATCCTTGTTAAAATGGATTAAATCCTCATATGCATGACAACAAACAGTGTTGTGTTACCAGGTTAAAGGCACTCCAGCATCCCCTCTTCACCACTCCCATGTAAACTTCAACATATTGTCTTCAAATATTCAACTGAGGGATCTTCAGTGTCAACACATGAAATATATTTTATGGCCAACTGGGATCCTTCAAAGACATTCACAAATCCAATCAAGAAGCGTTTGCAGTCGTCATCTCACCGCTGTCCTGAGGAGTCACAGCTTCACAGTGTCATCTGGCGTTCGTACCCAATGGTGAAATGTTGAGAGAGAACGTGCGAACATCAGAGGACGTGAAGTTATTCGATGCTATTCTCCTGAGTGAGCTTCCAGGTCCGTTATCAGCACATTTCCATCTGACTCTGTAGCCTGGGAGCTGGTTTGTCTGTAATAGGCGCTGCCGAGTGTTGGCAGCCCGCGAAAACGGGCAGCATTCCTCCTGTAAGCAAACCACAAGGCTCCAGCCAGCAGAGCAAAGATCAGAACAGCCACCAGCACTGCAGCGGGGATGATGCCATGATGAAGACCTGCAACACACAGGAAGACACGCACTCAAGCTTGCATGCCGTCATTAATTTGGTTTTAATGCATTTAAGTCCAGGTGTGATTCTGCTGTACGTCAATGATAGAACATATTAGAAATCATATTATAAAACAGACAATATGAGATGTATTCCTTCAGACATGTTTAGTTACTAATAGTCATCACCTCCTTACCCCATCTAGACAAAAAAAAGTGTAGATCTTTTGTCATTTTTTTACCCAACCTCATAAACCAGAGGGTTTTCTGAAAAACTAGACGGAATTGCCAACGTCCACTCAAACTTAATTTCTCTGCCTCAGTATCAGACAGAAACATGATCATTAAATATTGCTAAAAACTAATCAACAACACTTAAGATGAAGTGACAGGAAGTTTTACAGTCAGCCAAATTAAAGAGTATTTTACCATTTAATGGTTCCACGTCCACCTCTGTGACGACATCTGCAAAAGAACCCAAACATACTGCATTAAGAGTGAAAAAAAGACAATATTAGACCAAAAAGTTTAAGTTACAAAAAAAAAAACCTTAAATAAGCATTCCTGTCATTACTTTTTGTACCTTGACTGTTCCGCATGAGGTGAACATTCAAAACATGTCGCACAAAAAATACCAACCCATACCCGTGGTTTGCTTATTACTACAACACATTCCTGTAGGTTGTGGGAGTTCCTCGCTGCAGCGCCATTTCAGTTTACCTGAGATACCTTTGCAGACAAAGCCGAGGCGCTCAGAGCACCCTGACAAGTGCCACACTCCGTCAACCACCCTGGTAGTGACGCAGGTATCATCAGACAGCAGCTTGAAATCTGGAGCTTTGTCGGGCCAGTTGGTGTAGTCCATGGGGGAGCCATCCACCCAGCCCACAGAGTCAGCTAAGAGCAGAAGTCCATGTCAATGTCATGTGATTTAATTGTGATCCAAGCAGGTGTTACACAGATAGATCCTCACTGTCAACATTGAAGTACAGCCCCAACCACATGTTCTGGTGAAGGAACCCTGAGGACCACAGCTGCTCCAGAACGAAGCGGTTCTCCGTCTCACTCTCAATGGACAGAACATCAGAGGAGTTAACTGGAAAGAGAAAGAGGCCAAACAAACTAACTGCTACTGTTCACTTTAGGGTTTTTTGAAGATTTGGGGTTATAAGCTGGAGAAAAGCCACAGAGACATAAGGAGAACATTCACACCGATGTGTTGCTGTGAGGCAACAGTGCCCACAAGGCTGCAAGCAGAAACCTCAGTTAGCCAACAGTCCTGCACATATCAACCTTTGACACTTTTAATTTTCAGGTTTAAACAGAAAAGGCAGAAGCTGTGAATTAAAGGTTATTAGATTTTTACCTCTTTACTACAGATGTGAACATTGAGTTGATCCTTGACTGAACCCCAAAATGATGAACTACACCTCTGAAAATAGCAGGAAAGTTACAGCCTAAACTAGAAAGCATATTTCCATTTGGAACTAACATTTATCTAAAGCTTGGTGCATTTTGGTGCAGTATCTCCATCTAACCTGTAGGGGGAGTGTCAAGTCAATTCTATTGCGATTATCTATCTATCTTTTCCTGGAGGTGCTATACATTTTGAACAGCGCACAACAGCCACTCTCCTATGACCTTAAAACAAGACAAAGAGAAGAACACACCAAAGAGTCCATGCGTACAAAATGGACCTAGTGACAGTACTGGAAAAGCATAATATGAACACAACTTTCTTCTACCCTGGAGACAGAAGGCTGGCTACACACTATTCACCCACACCCACACACGTATGGTTGTGCTGAAGATGTATTTATCTTTACAATCTCAATCATGACTTTGTTGTAAAAGCAACAACAATGCTGAAATTTCACAGCTAATTACCATGCAGGTCATGAATACTCCACCTACCTTTCTGTCTGCAGTGCTGTCTGGCCTCTTCAAAGGTAAGTCTCTGCACCACAGGCTCAAAACTGTAGCAGCCATGTCCAAATTTCACCCACGTAGATGGACATACCAACTCATACGAGACAAAAGGCTTATTCCCTGTGAGAAAGCACGACAGAAAGACAGAAGCGTATTTTCACACTGAACCCACAACCTGATATTTACATTCACATATTTGACAGAAGCATCACTGACTCGGAGGAGGGATATGACACAAGGCTCCCGGTAGCAGCGCTTCACAGTCAGCTCGCCGCCAGCCTCCGTTCACATCCATGTAAACACACTCTCCCGTCACAAAGTCATCATCGTCGTCAGCCGCGTCCCAGTGTGTGTACACGGTATCACTTCCATCCGACCACTGATAATTGATACCGTTCTGTAAGCGAGCACAGCCATGAAAGTCAGAGGAACATGGGTCTGCTGATAATTCAATTTAATTTATTTTAGACACACGCACACACGCACACACACATATAAGGGTTCAAAGAGTCCTGCAGTGTGTGAATCAGTTCCCTGTTGCTCACATGACAATAATTAAACATTTTAAATTGTTTTCAATCGTGTGAAAGCCAAGATGGGCTGTAATTGGGATTCCTTTTTAAATGCTATTATGCTGCAATACCGTATTTAATAGCAAGATAATGGTTTGTCACAAAATAACAGCAGAAAATAATCAGAAGTATAACCTTTCTATGCTTTGATAAGTAATAAGTAGGGTTGCGCAATTTTGAAAAAATATCAAATTCCAATGAATTTGACTGATACTGAAAATGCTGAGGTGTTCGCAACATCAGATAGAATTTTTTTTTACAATATTATTCTCAATGCACGATGCTGTGATTTCTGTGCTGTTCAGTATCAAGCAAAGATGTTTGCTTAAGTCAGTAGAAACACAGATCTCTGCAGCACTACAATATACAATCTAAAAATGGTATTCTGACACACAATGGACAACAGAAATTTGCAGTAAGTCATATTGCATTTACTTTGGATGAATTTTGCAGCCCTGTATCAAATATAGATTGTCTGTGACTTGATGTATACAAGTGTTTTTTTTATGTGCACAGGTCTAAGTTAGAAGAACAAATTAGGCAGAAACACAAACCAGACAGAAATCTAATAGTTCAGACACAAAAAAAACAACAACAAAAAAAAAGGGTGACGCAGAAGGAAAAATCCATTTCCTCATGTCTTGTGCTCCTTTCACTCCATGACTAAGACATTCCACAGGGCTCAGTGACAGTTAATTCCAAATATTAAGGCTCTGACTGTCTGCTGGGGAAGAAGCACATCTTTGGACATGAACTAAATAATGCTCCAAATGTCAGGTGACGTGCCAGGCAGATGTAAGTGACTATCGTCTGGCTGCTCAGACCCAGTTATGAGCCATCTTTGCTCTCATGAGAAGCTCTGACTGTTTGACCAAACTGTGTGACAGTGTAACATTCTCATAATTTGTATCATTAAGTCATGTCAGGTGCTAATCATGATTCAGATTATCAACCCGAGCAGGTGGGTTCACCATTTTAAGATGCTAATGTTATGGAGATGAAAACAAACTTTAAACAAATGCATGACAAGTTTCAAACCCAAATACCAAACTGTATCTCATGAATGCAAACGATCTGAAATTCATGAACATGACACAGCATTAAATGGCAGCATGGCATGAGGATCAAGTGGCAGTCGAGCAACCGAAGAGTTGCTGCTTTGATCCTCACGCATGGTGACTGTGTCACAGGTTATGAAGCAACTCATTCAGCGTGTGAATGAGGCAGCGACATCAAGTGCTTTGAGTACCACCAAGGTGGAAAGGTGTCATATAAATACGGTCGATTAACCACTTCCCTAAACCTTAAAGCGCACACGCATGAGAGGGTACTCACGTCTTGACTATAGAGTCCAATCCAGTGGGGGACAGCCAATCTATTGACAAGGACAGTAAGGAAAGCCTGGTGGTAGGCGTCTGTGATGCTCACTAGGTCCGAATCACTCTCTATGCACATATGCATGGCATCGTACCAGCTCATGTTGCCAGACACGACCTTGTAACTGCGGCTCCGGTACTCAAGGCTGTCAGGGAGAGGATGGTGGTAGGAGTGGGTGGGAGGTTTGGATGTATCTATGATGGAAAAACAGAAGTCAAGACAGTGAGATACCAGAATGGTTATTTAATTTAGTTCATGTTTGTGATGTGTATACCTCATGGACTCAACTGACTGTTTTATGTACAACAATTTCATTTAATTCACATTACTGGCCTCGATACAGTCTTGTTAAACTAAGCGTAGCTGATTAAATCTAAAGTCATAAACAACCAAAGTATTTGCTAGTCTTTTATAGAGCAACACGATAAAGCATCAATTCATTCTGCATAAAAACTGCAATCATACATACTTAGTCAGGCTTTATTTTGATTCGTTTCTTTCAATTAAATCTTTACAAGATCTACTTTGAAGTAACGAAGCAGCAGTCATTCCGATGCTGTTCCTGAGGACGGATGTAAAGACCACTGAGCTCTAACTGCTGATCACACCAGTCACATCATTTTAACTGCCACTGGATAATAGTTACCAACCCAGACACAACTGAATTGAGTTTTCCGATGCAATTTCCACCAGCATATGTCAGCACTGCGGTTATTTCAGTCATGGATGATGAAAGTAAGAAACAGCAGACGTGCTTGCTCATGGGGAATTGTTGTGTCTGTTTTAATCTCCACAAACAGATTCTGCAAATAAATACAGAATCTGTAGGCAAGGGGGAAAAAATATTGGGACAGGGAAACTTTTGCTTCCCATTTTCCGTCTGAGTAGCTTTGACCAATCATGCTTCGGCAGGTCTCAGTTGTGTCCACATAAACAGTCTGTGTGGAGTGCAAAAGAGACGGCTACTTATGGAACAATATGGTCATATTCATCGCCTTTCAACTTCTTGCAAATATCTGAAGTTGCTATATGGATTGTAAACAATGAGCGGTGGATGGAACAAGTCTTGGACCGGACGTCCGCTGGCTACACCGGAACCTTGAAATACTGGCTAAAAATAGAATTGTTATATATTTTGAGGGTCAGAGCCTGAGGTCAAGGAAGGGAAGGGATGTATCAGACACAGGATTTGGTCTCACAACAAAAAAAAACAACACTGATGCGTGGATGAAGGGAAAATGAATGAAGGAAAAGTTACCTTGAGCTTTCTGACAAACAAAGCCATACCCGTCCTCGCTGCACCTCTCATCGTACCACTTCCCTGTCAGGTGGAAGTTATGGTTGTTGGACAGAACAGTACACAGTGATTCATCAGCAAACCCACTGAGCCATTCTTCCTCCTGCAGGTTCGTAGAAACAAAATCAGTACATATACACAAGTACACATTTATGAGTGAGTGTCATCTCAGTTCTCTTCAACCAAAGCTTGAAATGGTGATTACACAATGATGACACCTGCAATTAATCAACATTTCCAAGTGCATTTCCAAGTCCAAGGTTACACAAGTTCCACGTCCCAGCTCTTTCAGACATCCGGAGATGCGCCAAAGAATTCATCTCAAGAGAAAAAGCTCACTAAAATGCAAGTACTGATGTAAACTGCCCAAGAGCATTTTGGTAAGAACATCCAGCAGTGGGAAAAGTACACACATTCACTGCTCAATCAGGAGTAAAAATACTTGTGTAGAAAAGTAGAGAGCAGGTTGATATTGTGGAGGTTTCTATGTAAATGTTTTAGTATCCAGTGTCAAACAGCCTGGACAGATAGGAACTGAAAAATTGTTATACGTGTATGTAGGTGGATTTGCCCACATTAGAAGCTCCGCAGGAACAGAAATGCACATACTTTGGCCAAATGAAACTATTATTACTATTATTATTACTATTACTATATTAATTTCTGATCTTGTGGTTGGACACTCATGCACAATAAAATTAGACAACTGTATGCTAAATATTTAGAAGATGGTTAAAAATGTAGCTCAATCTGGAACATTCCCAGGAGCTTACAGTGAGATAGCTCTTTGGTTCAATCGGAGACCAGTTGGTGTAGCTGACTGTTCTCCCATTTGTCCATTTCATGGTGTCTTCATCCCGCAGACCAATCCAAACCCCAACAGAGCTGCCCTGGAGCAGCATGGTGATGTAGGCTGCAAAAATGATGCCATGACAACAGGAAAACCAGAAGCACAAATTATTCTTTCGTGATGTTACAGAGCTGTGCTGATAAAGACTGACGCTGCTTGAGTATGAAACATCCATTGGAGGTTAGTCATCTTTCACCTTGTTCAATCTCGTCCTCTATAGCAACCAGTGAGCCTTCAAATGAGGAGCAGATGGACTGGGCATCCTTCCAACTCTTTCCTTCCTTAGGACTACCAGGGAGGTGAAGCAGGAGGCACTACCAACACACACACACACACACACACACACACGCACGCACGCACAAAGTGAATACCCCACTCTGATGTGATGTCATCGCCTCTGACAGATAAATATAAAGAAAGACAGCTGATTTAAGGGCGGAGTACGTGACTCTGACTGTTGGTTCAAGCCCTCATCAAACGAGTTCACAGAGGGCTGATTGGGCCTGATTAATCTCTCTATCTCACACTATACAGAGCCTCTACATCTGGAGTGTGGTAGGGTATTCACCAGCTGGCTGTGATTGGTTTGCTAGAACATATGCAGTATTGAGTTTATGTAAAGGCACAAGAAATGTTTCGGGAGAGGATGCTTGTGATAAAAAGGGATTACAGTCAAAAAAGCAACAGACAGTGAGCACAAACACAGACAGTGACTGGTGAAGAGATTGGGAGCAGATGTCATGTTACCACTCTTGGACAGGGTTATAAATTATTTGGAGTATTTGATATCCATCAGTTGAGTTTTGGTTTTTTTTACCCTCTGGGTGTTCAGCTGTGGGCATGCCTTATACGCATGTGTCAACTCCTCCCTACAGTGTGGATACCAGCATGCAAACGTCACCGTTTTTGAGAGAAACAACATTTTGACAGGAGTGAGAACATTTCCTTTCTCATACTAGATGACATCTATTTATATAAATGAATGCTGCTGGTCCTACGCCTCATCGTGGTTGACTCAGCTTGAGCATTGTCGGTGGGGGGGGGGGGGGGGGGGGTGTAACACAACTTGCTCTGGAACAGTGAATGTAAACACAAACATCCTGCCTCAACTCAAGATTCAGCTGGGAACTAGGAACATTGTCTGATGTAGGTTGAGGGAGTGAGCAGCCGGGGTAAAATTACACTTTTTTCATTTTGTACTTTTTCCAGAGTTGATAGCTAGCTACAACAATGAACTCAAGATGTATTTACTGTTGTACCTAAGCTAAGAGGACACACTTTTTGATAAAATGAACTTACAACATTGATGGGGAGGAAATTACACCACACAACCTTGATGGATATAGATTTTTCCTCTTGTACTTAATATGACATGATGCATTTTGATGGTCGAAGGTTCTACAGAGTACAAGACGTGACAGATTCTACCCGCAGAACAAGCCAATAGTGGTTAGAAGTTGAAAACTGAGAAATTTCCCTTGACAGATCTTTGGAGGTGTTCATTATTGTGTAATCTCCCTCCATAAAACCGTTGCTATCCAGAAAGTGAGGAAGGAATCTCTTACTCTGCTTTGAAAAACAAGATCGTTTCTTTATCACTGTCAGCCATTGTGGCTGTTGCTACTGAAAAATACAGCGCAAAATGAAGTCAGAAAAAAACAGGCATTGTTCAGTAATACAGTTACACCTTTACCAGCTATCAAAGGATTGATTTGTTAAGATTTGTTATTGATCCAGGGCTAAATCTGATGAGGTCACAATGCCGTGGTGAAGATATGCTCGCTCTCCCAGTGCCCTGTAGTATATTCAGCACTCTTCTTTCAAATGAGTTGTGTCTCAATCAGTAATTCATGTGTGTATGGAGTGTGTAGCATGTATGTAAGTGTGTCTGTTTGTGTGTATGTTGTGCGTTTGTTTGCGTGTGTGTGTGTGTGTGTGTGTGCGCGAACCTTGTGTCCAAAGTACAGCCATTTCTCAGGACATCCTCCAATGTAGTGCGGCTCCCTGGGGGTCTCCACCACAGACACAGTCTTTCTCTTGCAAACATATCCATGGAGATCACTGCATTTACTCGCTGACCATTTTCCTGCAACACGCAAGCAAACTCTCAACACACTCTATAGCATGTTTATACAAGAACGTGTGTGTGTGTGTGTGTGTGTGTGTGTGTGTGTGTGTGTTTACCTGATGATGAAGACATTGTGACACACAACCCATTTTTCCTAGGGTCATCACTCAAGTCTGCCCAGTTTTGAAAGTTGACTTCAGTTTTGTCACTCCACCTGCAAACACACCACGGATTTGGTTGTACAGCTAAAACGATGTTCTGCCTCAGATCAGTTCAGCCAAACTTTGGTGTCACGCATCTCCTGTGACAAGCGCATTCTGAGTTTAGATATTTCATATTTCTTAATTAATAAAGGCACCAGCAGCTTTTTGTGCATATCCATTTTTAGTTGTGTCACATGATCTGATCCCAAAAAGAACCACACTGTTGCCTTTCCTTTGCCCTGAAGTCCTTGGTTGTAATAACCCCATGTAATAATCCCATGGCCCAAAAAAGTAACACTCAAGACACCATGTGCGTAATGCAAA
Source organism: Aulostomus chinensis (assembly GCF_037954235.1). Lineage (NCBI taxonomy): Eukaryota > Metazoa > Chordata > Actinopteri > Syngnathiformes > Aulostomidae > Aulostomus > Aulostomus chinensis. The sequence goes on along the minus strand of NC_141321.1, from coordinate 14,331,418 downwards.
GGTACAGTACAGCCAAGGACCAGTGTCCTCTAATGGCCTTAGAGAAACACCACACCCAATTCAAAGAGGACGTGGACCTTGCCATTACATCACTTGATGCACCCACTTGTAGGAAAATTATGTCAAATGGAGATTGGACAGCTGGAGACAATGATTAAACTCTTTGACATCACTCACTATGTAATACAATCCAGTTTGGGGCTTTTCCTGGGTTTACATTTGCCCAACCAAAAATGTGTAATTAAAACCACCAGCAAATATCATGGTGAACTAAATTGTTAAAAAGGGAAATGATTAACAGTCTCCAGAAACACACACACCTGACCTCCTCTTCATGCTTGCTAAAAGAAAGGCCGATCCACCAGTCAGTCGGGCCGAGGGAGAGCTGAGGAGACACAAGGGAAAAGAAAACAAGATGAAAAAGAACTTAATTTCACTTCAACTCTCCTCATTGGGTTGGAAGATCAGCTTTTCAGAGCTGAGCAGCCATTCAGGCAGTCTCCTTGGCCTGTACTTCACCTCTTTCAGTGCCTTGTTTTGTTCCTTTTATACCACAGACGCCTCAATAACACAAGAGATTTCTTAAGCCGGATCCAACACGCGGCTACCGAAAACAGCCTGTGTATGGAGGCATTGGAGCATGAAAGTGCCTACATATGAAGTGTGTTTTTAGCTTGTTGACATGTGTCTGCAAACACTTGAGTTTGAATGAGAAGAGAATGTGTGAATTGTGGACACTTGTTCATGCTGGTGTCTGTGTTTCTCTGAGTGTGAACAGTTAGGAAGAATAGGTCTAGTGGGCCATTCAGGGAAGAAAAGCCCCCTCCAAAGTACATTTCCCTGGCTGTGTAGCATGCATGAAATTGTTCTCCTGTTCACTGAATCCTCAACAAGGTGTTTATGTCCAATGCACTTGGCATCCATTTGTTACTGTAATTAGGTGGGATGGTGTTCTCACACTGGCAGATTTCCCCTTGTGTTCTAATAAATGTAAATCTTGAAATAAATTCAGGTAATGCAAGTACAGAGGTGGAGACAACTCTTATATGCAGTATATATAATATTGGTTTTCTAGCTCATATTAAAACGGAAAAACAGACCCGGCGCAAGCGCTCCTTGATGAAGTGCAGCTCTTCCCTGGAGTGGATGGACAGCAGGTGGGCTCCCATCATCTGACAGGCCAGAGAGATGGAGTCCCAGTCAAAAGGCTGCTTGGCCAGCAGGTACTCGGCGCCACGGTAGAACACCCAGGGTTCGCTCTCTGTAGAAGAGCCACCAGCACTACTGTAATACCCACTGTTATGTAATACAATATTGATTAATGATGGTACGATGTTATTGTTGCTTCAGAAGGCCACTTCACATGATTTTAAGGTGTAACAGATGCCTTAATAGGTATGTTTAGGCAATGATGATACAATACAAATATCAAGTATATAAAGTATATGAAGTATAGTATCAGTTGAGTTAAAGTTCACACACTACATTGAAAAACAAAATGCTGATGAAGCTTTAAAATTAAAATGCAGATAAACAAAAATATTTTATCTACATATTAGATCTTAATTAAATGTAAGTTCTTCCACAGTTTGTGTGTTTCACTGTTAACTAAAACCTGCTTCAGCTTGTGGTATAACTTCATTATGAATCAGCTTCTTTTTTAACTTTTGCAGTTTGTAAGAACATTTATAGAGAAATGCACAGTCACTCTTTTGGTGAGCTTAATCATGGTGTGGTTTAAAGCTATTCATTATTATTGAGGAAAAATAAATCCTACAGTGTGTAAGAACACATTTTTTGGACAACATTTCATGAATGAAGCCAATAAATATTACAAGTGCCTAAAAAGCAAATGAGAATTCTACTCACGCTCTGTATACCAGTAGGGTTTTTTCAGTTTATCCCCTGTAACATACAGGAAAGTGTGGTAAATAATGCAGCCGTGGTGTGTTCAGGTTCGACATTTTGTGTGGACAGAGTTGGTGTAAGGGTTTTTACCTCTGGATAGCTTACAGACCCACTCGTGTTTGGTATCGCAGGCCTGTGGCACCATGCGGTTGGTCAGGACACTGTAAACAGCACAGTCCCTCCTGTCGTCCTCGTCATTCTTATCCTCTATGAAAGATGTCACTACCTGCAAACAGTGATTAATACATCTTCTTAATTTAATGTTCATGAAGATAGATAAGCGATCACCTCTTTTTACTCACAGGAGAACCATCAGACCATTCCCAGGATCCAGGATGTTCAGGGTCTCTCTTGTTTAAGCCAACCCAAAACCAGCGACCCTCTGTTCTGAAAAGATGCAGCAGAGCACAAACACACTGCAACATCGGAGCAACTCTTCAAATTTTGACTTTTGAACTGTTAAGTGTCCTGTCCACTAAAAAAGACATAAGCAAGAGTCAAATAAAATAAAAAAACAATTTACTTGCTTGCATTTTGCATTAATATAAAATCTCTTTTTTGATTTTTACACCCTGATACTATTAAACAGTAAATTTTGAGATAGCACAATTTATCGTGATAAAATGTTTATGAGATCAAGTAACAAGAAGAAAATGACCAGTAAATCAAACAGCTAGCAAATTAAGGAAACTCACAACGTAAATAAGACAAAAACTTGACATTTGCCAAATTTCCAACATAGAACTGTACCCAGTGCAAAATATTACATCTCACAAAGAACAAGTGATGACTTGGTTACAAGGCTCATTAAAGTCTTTTATAACTAATGTGGTTTTCCCTGTGAAAAGTAATCATCTGTAAACAATCCTAAACAATCCTCACAATGGAATAATTATCAACTTATTGCAACAACAACAAAAACACCTCAACTGTGACATCTACTAGCTTCCATCACATTCCTGCACTAACGAGGCCCAGAAGGCGGTACCAACCCTTCGAACATGGTACTGAGGAGCTGCTTAACAAACACCTGCTCCTCATAGTGGTGGAAACTGGCCAGCTGTGCCCCGAGGGCCTGGCAGAAGAAGTCTGCTTCCACCCACGAACGCTTCATTAGGACTTTCTCATCGTGGAAAACCTAGAGGAGCAACAGATGCCGTCAACTGATGAGTGTCGGTTTAGCACACCACAGTCACAGTCACTGTCAGTGGATACACAGATGTTGGCATGATTTTTATAAATGGAACCAAACTAACATCACAGCTTTTGCATATAAACATGTCTGCGTAGGTATTATATAAAGATTCCCCTTCCAATTTGAATTAGTACTGTATGTGCACATATGCATGAACCTGGGAGAATTATAATTTTTTCTGAATGAACGAGAGACGTTTTCATGTATACAAAAGAAAATTTCATATCAAGCCAGAAAAAACAAGGTCGGAATAATTTATTTTCATGAAAACCTACCATTCATTCAGAAAAAAATCAGTTTTTCAAATAATTATGTTGTTGATTTAGGACTTTTTTTTCAATGAAAATATATTTACTTACTCACAAAAAATATACTTTTTTTTTTTTACAAAAACTTATTTTGACAATCCAGAAAGGGGGGGGGGGGTGATCCATCTGTATAGGCAGACAGCTGAACACAGAAATTACGGCCTTGTAGTAAAATTATGCTAAATCTCAAACATTTTGGGTTTCATGAAACTTCCAGTTTTGAAAAACAAACTCGTGTTTTAAAGGATGTTCTTTGCAGTACACATGACAGCAGCTAAACAAACAAACATGACCTGTGTGTTTCGAGTTGAAACAAAAATCAATTTATCAGTTGGTGTAAAGACAGAAACCTGATGATCCAACCTTGAAACAGTAGAGGAGTCCCGATTGCGACTCCCACCCTGGAGGACAGGAGGTGTAGGCGTTGATGTGGGGCTCTGGCAGCTGGACGTCCAGGTAACTGCTGATGCTCTGCTTGCAGATTGATAAGGCCTGGTGAGACTTGCAGTCTTTCACCTCCCAGGAACCAAGAGCAGTCCCACCTGACATCGCAACACAACCACCAATGCTGGCTGGGATAGGAGAGAAGAGTCAAATCACACAAACAATTCACATCGATACCAGATCCCTGCAACACACAACCATAACTATTCATAACTCGCAAACTAAAACATTCCAGTGATTTTTTTCTACCTGGTTGATGTTTGTTCCAGTTTGTGAAGGTGAGGGGCAGAGTGGAGCCATTGTGAGGACGCCAGCTGTATTCTCCCTTCTTCTGCTCGTCCACCAGGCCAATCCAGTAGTACGTGCTACTGTTGGCCCCAATGTCACTCAACAAACTGTTGACAAATGCCTGCTCAAACCTGCCAGCAGGACACAAAGAAAAGGGCAGACGTGCTTTGGCAAGTGTTTGCCACAATGAAACAAAATTCATTTTGAAACAAGTTCAATAAGGAGGTGATTTATTCACCTGTTTTCTACAGTGAGGAGAGGAGCCTTGCAGTAATAACCCATCAGAGCATCCTGATAGTTCTGCGCATGACTGGTCACAGTGTAGCAGGAGTGGCCATGGCGCTTCCAGCCCTGCAACACCAGTCGCAGAACAATCCACAAATCAAACACCAGCGATGTTCTTTATGAAACCTTTTTTTTCTGTGTTGCACAAGATCAAATCAGTTCATCAAATATGGTAAATTCCCACATGATAAGAAGAACTCGACTAAACTAACAAAGACAGTACTATTACATTTAGCAGGACTTACCAGATACATTTCGTGGCATTTTTTGCAATAATGATTAAAAACGCCACATAAAAATCGTATCATAAAACACAAATTTTTGTTTTCTTCTTTAAAGTTGCACATAATAGTAAACTAGTGCAAATATACAAAAAAGCTTTACAGAATTTCAAAAAAATGGCTGGTATGATGTAAACATGACCAGGGGTATCTTTCACATTTCCTTTTGGTATCAGTACCATATGCCAGCATGGTGATTCTCCTGCTGTGAGGGAAATTCAAACCCATCCAGACTAGTTTGGGTTTCTGTGTATTCTATGTGTTGGTGTATTAGTGTCACAGCAGGTTTTGGACTTAAAACCAACAAAATATCAACATGAAAAGACAGTGAGATTTCATTTTGTGTGATAATTCTGATTGTTGGAGTTTAGGTTAGTGAACAACACAACTTTGGACTAATCAATGTCACCTAATGTCACAAGGCCTGGGTGCCTGTTTGTGTGTGTGAATGCTGTTGCTGTTTTGACAAGTGGTGTCAATTTGCAGCGCTGCGACCGTGTCCCTGACACCCACCCCACACTTAGGGTCCAGATGCTTTCACTGAGGTTAACAAGAAGAAGGAATTCAGAGCTAAAATTAAAGCAAGATATGCATATTGTCACAAGCTCTGAAGTAGCTGGATGACTCAAGAGCCTGATATTCTTGTAAACAGAGTCAAGGAGCAGCATTAATGCCAGACAACACGTCACTGGTCCAATGAATCAGTTCATTGTGCTCCTGGAAAGGCTCAGAAGTTGAACTGCAGCAGTCGTGTGGCTCCGCTTGCCGCCCGTCCAGATCTGTGTGGAACTATTGTAACAAGGAACATTCCTGATAGACAAAGTTAAAAATAAGAAACCTCAAGTTTTCCTGTCCCCTTTGACCAAGTCAAAAAAACCAAAGTCACAAATATCTTTTGAATGATCAACTGTTACTAAATAAATGTTGAACAAAGCAAAACTAAATGCATTGCAGGTGATGATGGACAATGCTTGTGTAGGGTCAGGGCAAAGGTTACGTTGCAGTGCAATGGCAGAACAGCTGAAACAGGCTTCCCTTGTTTTGAGGTGCCAAACACATCTCAACAGCTAAGTCATTGTTGGGTGCGTGTGTGTGTGTGTGTGTGTGTCTGTGTGTGCGCGTCTGCGCACACAGGCGCGCACAAGTATCTTTCTACCTCTGGGCACCCCTCGTCCCAGGCTCCAGGGTGAGGAACTGAAGTCTGGCTTCTCTTTCTGCACACAGCTGGGAGTCGTTCATTACATGATGCTAACAGCCAGGTACCTTCCTGAAGAGGAGTGAACAAAAGGTCTAAGTTTCAAAATGACTAGGCAATGAACTGATCCATCAATCAATGAAAACCAAATTAGATTTTTCTGAAATTACTAGCATTCACACAAATCTTTATTATAAAACAAGGAACAAGATGAGCATTTTCTGCAGTTCTCAAATTCCTTACTTCATTATTTGTTTATTGTAATTTATTTTTTTTATTCCTTACACTGTTAGGCATACTGTGGACAGCAAAGTAAGAATTTCATTGTACAAGGAAACATGTTTCCATACTGTGCATATGACAATAAACACTTTGAATCTTGAATCTTAAAATGCATCCCTGGCCACAGATTCAGCAGCTCATACCACTATAATATGCAAATAACAGTTGAGTGCCTTGAACATTTCATTCACAATCAATGATGTCTCCTCATCTCCTGTGGGGTGCCACAAGTGTCCATACCTAATTTTTTCCTCAAAATTCAGCTCCTCTGAAGGCCATTCATTAAAGAATAATTTCCTACCATTGTGCTGATAACACCAAGCTTTGCTTTCCACTGAAAGCCTGCAGTATCAACAACTGATAAATTGTGTTGAGGGTGAAGATTTAGGATGGAAAAATAGATGGGGTTTTTCTCACCTTCCTTTGTGCCTTGGCACAGAGTGGTGCATCTGTCAGGTTGTGAGGAGGGTGGTACTGGTGCCAGAGTGTGAGAGTTACTGGTGAGCCATCCGACCACTCTACAGTCGGTGATGATGCTTGCTTCCAAAGACCAATCCACACATTTGTACTCTCCCCAGAAACTGCAAAACATGGCATTCACAAACAAAAGCATGTCCTTTGTAACTCTCTACACAAGAAAAACCGAACCCATCTGTCATCGATGGTGCACCTTACAGTTAGCCAGGACATTGAGCAGCGTTTCCACCTCAGCCAGGGAGTGAAGGCTGGTGAGGTTTGCCCTCTGAGAGCCACATGCCTGAGAAGACTCCTCCCAGGTCCCAGCCTCCACTTCTGACAGCACCCGGTAGCAGAAACCGTTATGAGGCCACCAGCCATCTTCACACAATGTAGGGACATAAAGCCAGTTCTCTGGGAGTGGAGAGGGAAGGAGGAATCAGAACAGAACACACCAGAATAGCAGAAATCCACAGCAGACATTGTTTTGGTCTGGCCGCCAACTGCGCATTAAAGAGGAAGGTCAGAGGTTTTCTCCCCAGGTGCAGCGCAGCTGTTCAAGCCAACAGCAACAAGAGCTAAAATATCTTCTTGGACATTTTTGCCTCATAATTCATTCCTGACACAGGCCAGGAAATCTTTGAGGATGGAGGGGAAAAGTCTGCATGTCAGGGCTTTGTATGTGTTTTTTCTTTTGCACTCTCACCAAGTGGCTCTGCTCTCCGGGTGTCATTTGGTGTCTTCTTGCAGATGTAAGGCAAAGCAGACTCACAGGACAGACTCTGCCAGCGCCCGTCCACCCCAGAGTTGTACACTCCACACTGTCTGTTGTCCTGCAGCGGGCTGGCAGGTAAAGCTGATGGGAACATATTAGGGGGAACAATTTAGTCTCTGTGGTTTATTTTCATGATGATAATTATCCTGAAAACAGACTTCCCTGGACCATATCCCAGTCCCTAGATACACAGATCAATTTGAGGAGGCTATTTGTAATGAGTCTGCATGAACATTATAAAATCCTGCTCATTTGGTCAAAAGACATCCAAATAATGACCCATTGTAAAACATTTTAAGAATTAATTCATAATTAATATCCATCCATCCATCCATTTTCTATCGCTTATCCTGTTGAGGGTCGCGGAGGGGCTGGAGACTATCCCAGCGGCTTTTGGGTGAGAGGCGGGGTTCACCCTGGACAGGTCACCAGTCCATCACAGGGCCAACACATAGAGACAGACAACCATTCACACTCACAGTCACACCTACAGTCAATTTAGAGTATCAATCAGCCTCGTCCCCTCTTGATGTCTTTGGACTGTGGGAGGAAGCTGGAGTACCAGAGAGAACCCACACAGGTACAGGGAGAACATGCAGACTCACACAGAAAGATACAGTGAGTGCTAACCACTGCACCTCTGTGCCGCCAAGTTAATATCTAATTAATAATAAATATATAAATATTAAGATACAGCTTTTAGTATAACCTCCACAAGCTGTACATCATATGAGCCATTAGAGCTGGTTTTGATGTGTATGCACTTTTACAAGCCTACCTGTTTCCACACTGCAGTGAACTGTACTGTAAACTTTATACACTCTATGACATGCAAAATTATCATCATCATTTTATCTAAGTAAAATCCATACACCACTGTTTCTGTGTCTACAAAAGAACTTACATAAAGATGAAATATTCTACATTGGTGCAGATTACACAATTAATAGCAATTCTATTAAATTCATAATATGGTCTACTGCAATTTTAAAATAGCAACAAGGTAAAATATACAATAAATGTTATGTATGAGTCAAAATAACATTTTACATGAAAGATTTTGTGATTTACTGCTTTCACATCATACTCTATAGACTTAAGGAAACATCTTTGATACAGATCCCCAAAAAATACCTTTATCATTTTAATGAATATTGTCATGAAACTGACGATAGTGATGGAACAGATGAGCATTCCCTCTAATATCACCAATTAGATTAGATTAAATATTCCTTTATTAGTTCCATGACGGGGAAATTCACAATCAGAATAAAATTGCAATCACAGTATCAGTTAGAATAATCACAATTAGACACCTGTAGTGAAATTGACCAATGATAGGGGTGCTCCATCAGACCACTGCCACCCCCAACCATCCTTCAGGTGGTTCAGCCCGATCCAAACCATCGCTCCGACACTATCCAGTCGGTCTAACAAGAACAAACACAAAAAAGAGCGAATCAGTTGTGTGGAAACAGTTTGCATATAAAGCGGTCCCTCATCTTATTGAGACATTTAATAAATGATCAAAATGGATGGAGGCAGACTGAGGTGGACATTGCAGCCAAATCAAAAGCTGCACATGTATGTATGTGGCAAGAAACTAAAATCATCAGGAGGATAAATGAATCTGATGTTTCCTGTCTTGATAATAATGAGGGGATGATTGCTCTCGGCAGCTTTTATGGCTCCTGCCAGTGTTGCACTGCAGTTGCATACCTCTGATGTACCTGTGCTCCGCCAGGCTGGTGATGCTGAGTAGATTTCCACCTTGAGCCTGGCAGGTCAGCAGCGCTTGACTCCAGGTGACGATGGTATACAAGTTGAACTGGTAACATGCACGGAGTTCCTGGTTTGACTCCCAGAAATGCTCACAATTGGAATCTATAATGGAAAGTTCATATCTAAGAACACAGTGGGGCTTTGTGATAAGACACTTAGAATGACTCGGTCTGCACAGTTTTAACCCTGAACCATATTTATGGGGTGAATGTGCACAAATCTCAGTGACACTATAGATGAAACAATGGGCGCTATTTTGCTGCCTCCATTATTTTAGGAGGTTTCCCTAAAAGTATTGGTGAGGTCTGCCACAGTCGCTCTTCCCACTCATCCCAAAAGTGTTTTGGATGGTTTGAGATCTGGCCAGCCAAGTACAACTATGTACATTAGGGCACCGTCCTGAGGGAGCAGGAGCAGCGGTCTCCATGTTCATTTGGACATTTTAAAGGAAAATACCAGTATTTTCCATCTTTTTGAACCCAAATGATCAACAAGAACCATTTCAGTGCTGTGTCTGGTAGCTACAAAACAGGTGAAGAATAATTTTACAGGGCAACTATCCATTCTGATCCATGTTAAAATCTGTCCACGAAAAAAAATATTTTTCTACAGCTTTGGATTGAAAGGATCCCTGATTTAAGTTTCATTTTCTGTGGGCGTAGTAGGAGTGTGTGTTTTGATAACTTAACAGGAGAAGTCACAGGAAACTAATCAAAGCAAATAATTTATTCCCAAAGTCATGGATTAATGTTTTGCTGATCTCATCTGGATGAGGTTTTTGAATGGAAGGGCTGACCGTATTTATTTGAGCTGGAGGGCAGGGACAGGAGAGACGGGAATAACAGACAGAGGCATTTAGCCACTTTTGGGTGCTGGGATCTCATGGCTGCTGAGGAAGAACACCTGTGTTGTTAAGAGTTGAACCTGCTGTTATAATGTTGATCTGCATGAGTCCAGCAGTGATGAGAACTCAACATTTCACTAAGTCATGGCTTCAGTGGATTTACCACTCTGATTGACATCGCTGTGCTGGAGACATTCTTTTATGTGTCCAAGATAAACTGGAAGAGACAGCCGAGACCAGAGGGACCATGGGAAACTAACCATCCAGAACATGACGCTTCAGTTACATGTTCGACACGTGTCTATCCTGTACAGGCTCCTTTCACTGATTTCGTCACGTTGGTAATAACGCTAGCTGCACCTGTTTTATGGTTGTACTCATATTGTTCTCACTTATGAATAAAAAGTTCAAAAAACTTTGGCTCCAAGCAATGATCTTGACCTTTAAAATACAAGATTAGGGCCAAGGATGAAAAATACAGAGAATTTCCTGTATTTACATGATAGTGTGTGTGTGTGTGTGTGTGTGTGTGTCACACTTTACCTTGTACCGGACAGAAACCCCACCTCTCAGCTTCATCATAACGAGTGGTGGTGGCGCACCACTGAAGGTGGTCCTCTCTCCCCTCAGTCGTACACTCAGAGTACCATTTGTTGTTGTATTTAAAGGGCAGAGCACAGGGCATGCCATGTGCATTCCCCAACAACGTGTGGATATCTGCAACACACCCAGGAGGATTTACAGTAACAAAGCCAGCTTTTATGTGAGAACACATTTGGATATTTCATGTTTACCTTCATAAGGATTTGAGCAGGGCCCCTCTCTGGGGGTGTTGTACCTTTTCCACTCATGATATGAGTTTTTCTTGACCACCACCAAACGTCCAGCTACAGCCACCTTCCACTGGGACGCCCCATACAACATGTTTCCACTGCAGCGCCACCACAGAACAGGGAGTGCCATGTCACACTCAAACGTGCCCAGAGGTTGCGTTGAGTCTGAGATGTTGAGTCCCAGGCACGTGCTGGTTCCCAAATTAAAGAGCCGATGTCTGGAGACCCACTTCCACAGCATGCGGCGTGTGGGTCGCTCACAGTCCTCCAGGACCAGGTTAGAGCGATCCACTGTGATGCAACGTTTCAGTGGCCCACTCTCCAGGATAAACAGACCTTTTTCTGGAAAGACGGACGTGGGTGAGGGAAGGGAGAGAGGGTTGAGAGGAGTGAGAGACATGGGGGGAGAAAGTGAGGAGCTAATGTGAAGGTGTTGCAAAGTTTGTCTTGAGTGGGAGGAGATGAATCATCGTCTAACACCTGAGCTGGGGGCCTGGCAGCTTGGAATGTAAAATCACTTTGTAAAAACAACACTTTAATAAATATGTTATACCTATTACTTAGCTCAATGGTTCTCTCTCTAGCCTTTCCAGCTGACAGGCAAGGGGTTCTGAGCCTATCTGAGCATTCTCACCAACTATTAATAACTCCAAAAACCCTGAATCAGGTTTTCAACAGGAAATGAAAAATGCTTGTTCTTTCTTACCAACAGTGATGAAATCACCAACAATTTTACCATAAACTTTGCAAGATAAATGTCAGGAGATTCAAGGGTTTCAAATGAGCAATATCAGTTCAAACAGGGGCCTGCACATAATTGACTGGGATTCAGCTTGGGGGTGTCTCTCCGTTTATTAAGGAAGCACTCTCATTAAATGTAGATGAAAGTGAACCTTTTGTCTTTAAACATGTGAAAAAGACAGCCTAACTGCGTGTGTGTATCTCTGCTGAAAGTGCACACGGAAGTTTGAACAGATAGTGATGAAACGTCTCAGGATATAATTTCCTCCTTCATGTCAGTAACGCTGGAGGAGACAAATAGAGGGAAGAGAAGATCTCAGTTCAATTCTCATATCATTTGTGGTGATGATGTGACCCTGACTGGTGTTTATGGGGGTGTAATTTCAGCGTCTGGATAGCTAGATAGTCTTCATCTGTGTTTACACTTGGACAGACTACACCATTACACTAATACACACACACACACACACACACACACACACACACACACACACATTATAATTTGAATAGAGCCACAGGATGACGTATTTCTGCAGGCCAACCCAGGAGTTAGCATCTCCATGGCCTCCCTCCACCAGAAGCCACTGAGATTTTTACACGGGCAAAAAAACATCCCATCCTTCCATTTTCTATACCGTTTATCCGTTAAGGGTCACGGGCTGGATCCTATCCCAGCTGGCACTGAGCGGGAGGCGGGGTTCACCCTGGACAGGTCACCAGTCTGTCGCAGGACCATCAGGAACAATCAGGGGTTCAGTATCTTGCTAAAGGACATTTCAACATGGTCATCGGGGGAAGTGAGGATCGAACCAGCGACCCTTCAGTTGCTAGACAGCCACTCTGCCTCTGAGCCATGCCTCTTCTAGGCGAAAAAACATTAATATTATCCACACAAAAAGGTTTTCAAAATTTTTAATTGCAAAACTGTTTATTTACAAGGGTCTGTGAAACCCAAGAAGTTTGATTTTTAAAATTTTTCCATCATTCCATGTTAAATGGTCTGACTGATACTAAAAACCTCTAGGTGGAAGGCCAACCACGCTGCTGCAGAGGGGCCCAAACTGTGGTACTCGGACCATGGAGGGGACTTGAGTTAAGGTGAATCAACAAAAAACAAGTTTTAGTTTTGATATTCAATGAGGGTTTCTCAATAAAATAATGCTCAAATGACACACGATAGTTTAAACACATTTATGCTGACTAGCCCATATTAGTATTTAAAATGTGATCAATTGATCTCATGTAGTACAGCTATTTTGATTACTTATGTGGTATATATTAAAAAAATAGCAATATTAAAAAAAATGCATAAAAAAAGACAAGGGCTTTTTTCAATGTCATGTGACCCACTGGCACTGAAACACACCCAGATAATTTTTAATCAGACTGGAAACATAACACACGCTTCTTTTCACAAGATTTTGGAGTGTCTTCTGTTTCGTTAATATTTTAATGAACACTGCATCATTTATTTTCTCCAAATGTGTTGCTCAACTAGGCACTGAAAAAAAAGATACAAATATCGCAGTTCTGACTGTGACTCCAGTATTTTCCTCTTGTTTGGATTGCCTTTTTCTTGTCACATGGGCAGCGTGGAGCATTTTCATCAAACAGACGTCTCATCAAAGCAGCATTCATGGTGTCACCTAACATATGCGCATATGGAAGTCTGCCCTCAGGGGCCCTTCGAGAGCAGATTTGATCACAATGTCAAAGTACCATCTCAAACCAATCTACAGCGAACAGGCTGCTCACTCAGAATACAAAGAAACATTTTCTGCTGCAGAGGGTCAATGTTGGCCCAGTAAGAGCTGTCCTGTCATATTACTGGTACTGGACCAGAGCTTGTTGTTTGAGGGGTGGGTTCATGGGTTTTGCAATGATGTCACCATGCATCAGAGCTACCCACAATCCCAATTGTCATCTTTGTCTTCTTTTTAGTCACTTTTATCCCAGAATTCTGATGCTACCACAAAGCCTGACTCATCATATTGTGACCAAACAGGAAAAAAACAACATTTGGCAGCCAAAAAACAAGGCACTGCCCTTTCTTATGGTGCTAACCGATTTTGACATTATTCTGTTTAATGGTGGTTGAGATCGCCAAAGGACAAACAGACATTGATTGCTTTACAGATGATTAAGTTCCACATCTGGAGCAATTCAGGCTCATTCACATTTAATCTGGCTGCCTATCAGCTGACACTGGTGGTGGACTACAGCAAGAACCCAGGACTGATGGCTGTCTGGGGCTGTTGGCTTAGATCAAACATTGGGGGGTACCACATGAAACCAATTTAGAGTCAACATGCGTGTCAGACAGCACAGGCCAGCCCTGGCGAGGCAATGACCTGCTGAAAATGGCCTCTAGTTCTGTGCATATATTAGAATTAATCTTGAGTAAATATCAGGTATCACAACACATTTAGAATTAATCAGGTACATCTGCACAGTACAAAAATCCATGTCATTAAGTCACAGGACATGAAAGTTACTGAAAAGCCCTTAATTTTGTTTTTGTGCAAACAAAGTAGCACTAAATGAGATTAACGCTATTTTTACACCCTAATTTCCACGTGTAAATGCCAGTCAGAACGAACAAATAACAATGAATTGACGTCATTCAAACAGTAATTTGTTGATGGTCCCTAAGTGAAACGTTGACGACCATGAACTGCCTTCTCTGAGCCGAAGTAAACCTAAAATTAACTTCTCTGTTTCATTGCTTTCACTTCACATAGACGTTTGCATAATAGGCAAATGTTGCAATGACACATCCTCATAAAAACACACAGACACACACATACACTTCTATAAACCTCTAAAATCCATTAAAATTATGGACGCGGTTATTTATTTTGCATACGAAGGACGCAGCAGGAACTGGAGTCCGTCTGGACTTACTGTAGAACTCCATGAGCTGTTTTTTCTCCAGGACCTCGTCGTCCTCCTGGCCGGCACACACGCAGCCTTTCCCCAGCAATGTTAAACAAATAGTCGCCACAAACGCCACGGAGTCCATGCAACAAAACAACCGTATTAACATTTCGACGTCGGGGTGCAACGTTGAGGTGCAACGGTCCGCACATTCCGAGAGTCCCGGGACAGAGAGGAACTGGGGCTCGTTGTTTTTCCCTCATAGAAAAGTTTGCCTGAGTTTCTTCCAGCGGGGGACCGACGACGTCACGTCTGACGGAGGAGCTGCTGTCTGAAGACGGATGGACGGACAGACAGACAGGCGGTCCTCGGATAAATCTGCGGATATCGAACAAAGGGAGGCAAGAGTGCCACCAAATTTTCTATGCTGTTTAAAAATTTCTCTGTCTACATTTCTAGGGTAGAGTGGGGAAAGTGGAGCCATTATTAAACTCGTCCCCTGTTTCTAGGTAACTGTACACAAAAGCGATCATGTGACCACAAATTAGCACTCCTGGCTTTGCACAGCTCACCTCTTACATCTGGTGTCTTTGTGTGAGTTCACCGGAGGTTAATTTATCTGGAAACCTCCTTAATGTTTTTTTCTGATCCAGAATATGCATCAAGTACATTGAAATAAAACACTTTTGTGACAGAGATTGGATAAACTGTGGAAACATTGTAAGCTAAAAGAAGCTAAAACAATGACGAAAAATAAAACCCAAAATTAATAATCTATGAGCAGCATGATGGGATATGATATGGCACCAACATTTGGATTCTTCAAAACAATGAAAACTTACAATTAGAGTTACACTTTGAAAGTGCAGACCGCAGCTACTGAGGTCCATGTAATCTTTCTTGAGAAATAAATCCAATTTCCAGAGATGGGAGTCATGTGATCAATATTATGAAAATCCACAGTTTGACATTCGACAAGCTGCATGAGACCCATCGTAACCTCCAGCTCATAGAAATGATACTTGATGAAACATTTGTTAAAAACCTAAAGCAATGTTCAACTCAATGGTTCAAATAGAAGTTAGACTGATTCATGCCAGGCAAAAAAACCCAAAACAACATATGTGTCTTTTGCTCAGAAAGTTTTAACTTGTGCAAGACGACAACAGTCTGGTTAAAAAAAATATGAGTCAGATTTGTGGCCATATGGAAGGTTTATCAACGACAGTTGCACCAGCATGGAGGCATAGAGGTATAAGCTAATACGCTAACATGCTCAGAATGCTAAGAAGAGGTAGAATTCATAAGAGTCCTAGACCTGAAACGATTAATCATTAGAAAATTCAGAAACAAAAGAAGACTTTTTAGGCTCTGGACTGCTGGATGAACTGGAGAGGCAAATTAAACACATCACTCTGGGTTCTGGAGAGTTGAGAGGAGCGCTTTTCAAATTATTTCAAAATTTTACAGACCAAATCCAATTTTTTCCACATAGTTGTAAAAATAATTAGCAGATCATGGATGATGAAAAAACAGTTGCCTGTATGTATTTTATCATTTAATCATGTTAACATTTGCAACTCAACACAAATCTGAAGCTGAATGCCATTTGTTGTGCTAGTAACCACAGTTTTGGCATCACCCGCTAATCCTGGAGGGGGTGGGATTACCTGGGTAGACCTGGAATCTGGGAGCGTGTCAGCAGCCGGACCCCCGCCTCCTCAAATGGGTCACCCCCTCACATTCCCCCTCAGGTGCAGCACTCACCTGCCTACATGAACCACCCTCCACCCTAGATGCCCTCATGCCCCAGTTTAATGTTCCCCTTCAGCACAACAGTGTATCAGAATGATTAAGTTTCATTTGACAAATCTACCGCAGTGCAGCGTTAAAGCATTCATTGACTGTTGCTTATTTGTGTAGTGTGAGATCTCTTTTTTGTTTCACAAATAAATAAATCAAAATAATCTTTTGTCATTTATATGGTTAACCCAGGAGGATCTTTGATTTTTGACCAAAATTAGCAGTATTTAGACTTTGGATAATTCTAAGAGGAATAATGATATTGAGGCGGTGTTTCTTTTTTGCATCAATAATTTCATCCAGTGTTGCTTTTTTGTGGGTCTAAAACCAGCAAAAAAATATTTTAGTTTAGGTTTCTAATACAATTTGAAGTTATTGTAGTTCAGTACTTTAAATTTGAATTTTTTTTCAATAATGTGGAAAAATGTGCTTGATAATGTAATTTTAATTTGTAGATTGAAGAGGTAAAGCTCATCGCCTCTGACGGAGTGTATTTGTTGGTTGAAGATGTGTTCAGAATTTAGAAGTACGGAGGGAAACTGGAAAAGTTTCTTTCTTACGTGTGGGCCAAAACAATTGTGGGATTTCAAAAAAACAGACATGAAATTACATTGATTTTCATTTATGTCTTTAAATATAATACCGTTAATGAATGTATGGCTGTGCCTTGGCAAGTCAGAACAGAAATCCTGAATAATCTGCTCTTTAAAAGTATTTTGAACATCTAATTACAAAGTTTTATCAGCTCACGCATTCAGATTTGGTCCAGCAGTGTGACTTTCATCCGTGAACACTCCCCTGGTGTGAGAAAGGCAGATGCTGTTGTCATTAGCTAACAAACCTCTAGTGAATAAATGCTTCCACTCTGGAAAAATATTTCTGGATATCAAGCAAATACCTTTTCAGCAAACACTTTGAGCTGTTGGACTCAACACTTTTATAGGAATGAAATCATCTTCAACACTCTACTTTTTCCATGTTATTGATCACTTTCTGGGCAGCACGGTGGTGCAGTGGTCAGCAGTGGGCTGCAAGATAGAGTTGTCATAATGCAGGACATGATGTCACACTTGTGTAGCACATATCCCGAAGCAAAATTGCAAGTGATCAAACTGCTAAGAGGCCTCCAACAAGTCAACCTGGGGCTTTTGAGGTCGAAATCAAGTTACCTACTTTGCAGTCCAGCCTTTAATCTAAATGTAACCGGAGGAAATGGAAACACAAAGTAGGAGAAGCTCAGCACAGCACATGAGATCATTAGTTATATTTCACGGCAACGGAAAGAGAGAAAGAATGAATGACTGCCATCAATGTTGCAATTCTATGAGCAAAGTAAACTTTAATTTTTTTTTTCAAACCATGACTTAACAAAATGCGGATTAGACAAGTATGCCCTAATGAGACTGAATGCATCAAGCATCACTTCACAAATACACAAAACTTTACTGTGCCATACCACTAAAAAAAAAAGACACAATTCTCAACATTAAAGGCTCAGCCTTGTTTTATAGCAAAAATATCAAACAATATTTTTTATATTTACATTCATTAGAATGAAACATTTTTTTCAGTAGTAGACCACTCATAATTTAGTGTCCTGTTTTTTCTGCATGTTCCAGTGGTAGATCAGTACGGCAGTTTAACAGCAGCACATTTACAGCAGGCTGTTCACAGTGCTGTCTGCTGTGTTAACACCTCAAAATACACTCAGAGTCCCCAGTACAAACACACACATAGACACACACACTTAAGTGCACTCAGAAGTTGCATTGTCAATCATCAGTAGTGATTCATTGTAATAATCTTCTCTCGATCTCTGTTCTTATACGTTACATTTTTGAAGGTAGACGTTGAGCTTCTGAACAGTGGGTTGGTCCCCTGAAGGGAGACAAAACACAAGCACATAAGAGCCTCGGATTAAGACTGCTGACCCGTCCAAATCATTACAACTTGACTTTTAACACATATTTCATATCACACATATGCTCCCTATATTAGCTCCTCATTCAAAATTTTGTAAATATTACAAAAAAAACAAACAAAAACACATGTCTTGGCGATGGTTTCCGGCTGGGGAGTCGGTGTGATTCTGTTTACATCACTGTTAAGTGTGAGTGTTTCATTATTATGCCTTCCTAAGCTGCAGTTCTCCATCTGACCATCAGATGTCCCCTGAATCCACTGACTACCACCTGTTTCTTGTTTGCCTCCCCAATCCGATCACCTGAATCAGATTCGCTCTTTATCTCTTCAACCTATTTAGACCAGTCCTCCTCCATGTGTTCCTTGCCAGGTAGTTGTAGTTCATGTGGAATGTCAGTGCTTGTTGAAGTGACTAATTTAGTTTTTCCTCTCTGGGTTGATATTATTTGTTACACTTCCACTCATTTTGAACTGTTTGTGTTGGTTGGAAATTTTCTGTCTTAGACTCTCTATACCAAAATGTAAAGCTCCTTTATTTCCCTTCTTTTAATAAGTATCTTTAATGTAATATAGTGGCCTGTATTTGGTTCATGTTGCCGCACCTTTGTGACAGAACATGACAAGCAAATAACCCAGGAGACACGTGATGACATGCATGTGCCCACTTGCTTCAGCCTGATCCTGTGTCTCCTGGGGTTGACTCTCCAGTGGCTGGACTGCATCTTGGATTGATTGGATTTAACTATCTTTCCAGCCATCACCCTGTCTCACCTGAGCCCCCCTCCTGTGTCAACATCACTGGGGAGAGCCTGTCCTTCACACCCGGCTCACGGGTTGTCCTCTTGGTCGGCTCCACCTGTCTGCCCTGCCTTCAGGCTGACTGTCTCAGGTCTCCTGCCCCAGTGCTCTCAATTGCAAACCCAATTTCAAACTTTAGGCTGTATTTGGCACATTTGCTTGATACCCACTCAAGACAGTTCTCACAAAATGTGAGCAGGCATTCATCCACAGTCCTGTTAGGGCCTGGACTGTAAAGCAGGGGTAGTCATTGGACCCTCTAGTCTCATCCTGCATTAATGACAGTTTTCACACTGTTGTCAGACCTTTTAAAATACAGTGGCTGGAAATATCCTCCCAGTGTCCACATCCCAAAGGCCTACAGCCCTCCAACCAAAACGAGCCAACCTCTCTCAGCTTGCACTTGACTCTTTCCAAATATTTCAACACACACATCTCAGTGAGATCATAAGTTGACAAATGTTGTGGAGGTCAGTGGCACAAAAGATGAAAGTACATGAGGCTTCTTCAACTTAGTATGATCCATGTTGTTGGTTTTGGTGTTTTCATGGAATTTGTTGTTGATATATTATCAATATAAATACACTACAAGTAATATGAGTAGATACCTTTGAAGCCTTATGCTTTAATTAACAATCTGACCTAAAAAAAGACTACGGGTCTTACCGACTGCCAGCTTGGCTTTGCCCTCTCGGCTTCAAATTTGGCCACTTCTTTACTGTCGTGAACTGACACCAGTACCTTCCACACAGCCAGCAGGATCAGGCCGATGCACACGATGGAAAGGGAGACCCCCAGAATGATCATGGGGATGTTGGGAGGGTCAGGACAACCTGGTACAGGACAGAGAATCAGACGAGGGACACACTAGAACACACTTTTATTCATCTTTGTTGTTGTCCAGCTTACCGTACATCTGGAGATTGTACACAGTGGTCCCTGTTTCACTTCCTTCCACACTAAATGACATCCAGCACTCGTTCTCCGTCATCAGCGTGCATTGCTTAGAGGGGCTCTTGTCATATTCTGAAAGGAAACGTGAACATATCTAAGGGAGGGATGAAGAAAAAAATACATTGTATATCATCTTCCCTCGCAACACTGTGCTGAGAACGTAAAAGGATATCCTCGCTTCTGTTGTGCTGTCACTGTGATTTCCATATCAAAGGCTACAATCTGTGTGTGCAGACCACACCATTGTACTTCACATCTGAAGCCTGAAAGTCCTCACTGATAATCAGATATACCTCTCAGCTTGCACAAGTATAGCAGGTTTAAAATAATCTTGTCTGTAAAGGAAGTCATGGTCCATTGGTAATTCACATGCACCACAATAGCTCTGCCTGTACAACAAGGCAAATAATATGTTCCCCATTGTCCGGTACTGGCTGAATGGACATGGATGGTGTTGTGTTAGAGACTTCAGAGAGACACCCGAGTCCCTGCAGGTCAGCATTCCTCAAAGTCTGTGACCCATGGGGAAACTTAGCATGTTGATACCACAATCAAAAAACACTGAGCTGGGAACAAAATCTAGCAACAAGCATTAAGCAGACAGGTAGGAGAAAGAAGCCAGTGTCTTTCATTCCATCAAGATGAAGGTTTACCATCCTTAAAAGAACAGCGAAACAAGAACTCTGACTAACTTTAAGAAAGCCGACTAGGAATGTTGATTTTTTTTTTCTTCCCAGTAATGTGTCTGAAGTATCAAAGATTTCGCTGGTGTAATGATATGACAACCAATTTGGTTTGTAATCCTGTTGGTGGACACTACAGTCTTGCTTATCTCCTCCACAAAAATCTTACATTCAAGTTTGGCTGCCAAAAAGCATCACAATCTCCTGATGCTGCATTCATGTCATTCAAATAAATAAAATAAAACACCTCTGGTATAACAAGCAAGGGCCAAGTATGGATGTTTCTAGAATGATTATATTATGTTATGCTTTGGATGATAAATTTTGGAAGCCATTTTTTTTCAAATTGCATATTTTGGAAGTTCTTACAAGAAGAAAGTTATCATTGCTGGAGATTATATTCATAGTGTACTGACGTGACCTGCAATGCATAACCACTGGTATGAAATATATTATAAAATGCGCAACAGTGCTAATAAACTTTGAAAAAATAACCAGCAGGGATGTTAAAGTGTTGGGCAAAATCAACGTCTTCATCCTACTCCACTGATTTTTAAGGAATTAGTTCAAATTTAGCTTGTGAAAGATCTTAAAAATCTATCAACTAAAGTCCAAATTTGCTGCATACTCTTAATAGTTAGCAGTAGAACAGACTTCATTCTCAGACCTGACACATGCTGTCCATGTGTCTGTATGTTATTTATGTGCTGATGGTGTTTGCATATCTTCTGATTAGTTATTTTGTATCAATATCTGTGAGATCAAAACTGACAGATGAAATGATTATAAATGTATGTGTAAATGAACACGTCAGTCATTGATGTTCTCGACTGGAGGAGAATCTGTTCAGGCCCAAAACATTGTCAGTGCATCCTAATAAAGTCAGAGCTATGTGCAGGCTCGTAGAGTAGCTTGCAGCCAGACTTAGATCTGTTTAGTTAGTTGATCTCCCGTAATGCACCTTAGTGTGCAGACGAAACATCAGACAGGTTGGCAGCGATTCTAGATTATCATCTGAATTAGATGTGAGCGTCTCATCCAGTGATGCCTCTGTCTGTTTTACAAATAGATGATCTTGAATATTATGTGAGTAAAATCCCAACACAAATAAGAGGTTTTGTCTTCTGTAATACATCGGAACACAGTGGATCAACCAAAACTACAGTTTGACTGATTTATAATTTGGTATCATACTGTAATGCCTCTAATCTTGTCTGTCTGTATTGATGGCCCAGGGCAATCCAGTCCTGCTTCTTATATCATCCATCCATTCCATCCATTCGTCCATTGTCTTCCGCTTGTTCCTATTAAGGGTCGCGGGGGGGGGGGGGGGGGGGCTGGAGCCTATCCCAGCTGCTATGGGTGAGAGGCGGGGTTCACCCTGGACAGGTCGCCAGTCTTCTTATATCAGTGTTAACATTTTTTGATGTCAAGAAAAATGATGAGAAAATTCATATTTAGTCATCAATCTGCCTGCAGTGTCAACTTTGGTGGATGTTTTTATCGAGCTGAAGATGAAGAAGAGGTATAAACATCCACTTTTATCACTTGCTGCTCCACCTTGCGTGTCCTTGGAGAATATTTTGAAAAATAAACCTGGAAGAGGGTTCATCATTCATCATTGTTTTGGGGATTCTTTATTTTTAACAGAATGTCACATGGGTGAGGTATTGTTGTCGCTGCAAAAGTAAATTCAGTGGTGAAAAAAAAGAAAGATGAGATTTTAAAGTTTTTGTTCATCAAGATAATGTTAACTAATGATACCCACTTTTATTATTTTTCCTGTGTGAAAGCAGCTTTTACAAGTGCAAATCTAAACCTTACCACTGACGGATGACTTCAGCGTCATCACAACTCACCCTAGCGCTGCCTCAGTTCTCACTGTGACGCTGAAACTACAATATTGACAAGCGCAGGATTTACTGATGTATTATGTATGCCTGAAAACATATTAAGCTAATGTAAAACACCAAAACCTGTTGCCATGGAGACGAGGGCGGTAGATATCCAACAACAGTATCTTCTGTCCAAGTTTTAGTTCTCATTCCTGTCCTACTGCCATATCAGAGAGGTTCTCAGATGAAGACTGGGGGAGTCATTTACCTGCTGTTGTGTTGATGGAAACTTTAGAGACGCTGCATCTTTGATCACACAACTCAGCATCGCCCTCTGCTTGGAGATGGCACTCTACACAAGACCTGGTGTTGGACAAGTGGAAAAACAAAACCTCAGTTTTACTCTGGAGATGGAGAGGAAATGTCCACTTATCGAGGTTTTCCCAAGGCTTCGCTCGCTCTCTATCACCCAGCTCCACTATAACAGCGCTATCAAATGGCACTAGCTCTGACAGCTGCTTTCCAGCGGAGAAAGGAAATCTTTCAGAGCTGTGTTGGGGACATTAGTTGTCTTTTGATGTCACCTGTAGGGTGTAGACACATTTGAACAAGAGGACCAGAACTTGATACGCCTGTACTCAAGAGAGCAGACAGATCATGTGGTGTAAGGAGGGAACATCTTACATCTCTCCAATAAAGAAACCTCTACATTACACTCTTATTTACCTCTCAGGACTGACGGCAAGTGTGTTCTCACCTTGCAGAGGTACAGGTGTCTCCACATGTTGGGCACTTCTCACACTTGTCCCCAAACGCTCCAGGTACCGAGCACACACATTGTCCACACTCACACTTCCCTCGGCCGCTGCAGAGGGCGCCATCCTCTGACATACACGCCTCATTGCTGGTACTGCAGTTACAATACTCCCCTGTCCAACCACTCTGGCAGTGACACTCTCCGCAGTCACACACTCCGTGGCCTGAAACACAAACACACTGAAGCAACAGGCTTGTGGCGTAAACATCTGAATAATTTATGACATTCAAATGTAATTACTCACCTCCACAGAGCTCCCCACGGAAGCGAACACAAGAGTAATTGTCACACTCGCAGTAAGGTCCATAGATGCGGCCAAAGCTGGATGCATGACACACACACTGTCCGCAGTAGCACTGCCCCTGACCGCTGCATATCTCAGACTCATTATTAGCCAGGCAGTTACTCAACAAAGCGCTTTCCTCATTGCATTCACACTCTGCTCCCAAGAAGCCCGGCTGGCACACACACATGCCACACTGGAAAGCCCCTTGGCCTTCAGTGCAGTGGCTACCATTCACCTCAGGAGGCTGCAGGCAGCTACAGGAGCAAAGAGACTCCAGCTCCATGTCCAGACTGTCCTGTAAGCCCACCGGCTTGAGGGAGAAGTGCCGACTGCCTGACAAGCATCCTGAAAGCTCCACAGACACATTAAACACAACCTGAAAGGAAGTAGGAGAGATGACAATAATCAAATTATTTTGGGATTGACAGTCACAGTTACAATGAGTTTTTATATACAGAACACAGCTTAATGACACAAGTCTAACTTATGGTTTCAACTTATAAAGAGACACAAAAATTTTATATAGAAGGACCCCCCCTTCTATATAAAAAAAACATTTAATCTAAAGAAAAGCCTTATTAAATATCAGAAAATTGTCTTTTTTAACCTGAAAGTCACTGATTACAAGTACGTCTTTGTCTCAGAAACACTGGCGGCATCCTTCTGGACCTGGTTTACTTGAACAAGTCATAAATCAGGGGCAATAAATGCTGAACTCTCCATGATGGCCAAAGGGGGAGCAAACACACACACACACACACACACACACACACACACACACACACACACACACACACACACACACACACACACAGCATTAGCTTCCTGTCAATGTTTGTAATTATTTTTGAATTCTTTTACCAACTCATAAAGCGGCACATGGTGTTATCCCAGTTTTTGGACATGGTCCTCTGGTGTGCAGCAGATTGTTGCTTTTTGAAAAAATGTGTCAGTAAGAGTCTAAAAGTAGTCTGCTTCTTTTAGATCTTTATTTAGTATTTGTTTCTTTTGAAATAAACTGAAAGCAAACCTTTTCATTTTGGCTGTCACTTAGATAATCAGTATGTGTTATTTGTTCCTTTTTCATTTTTAATGTCATTTGACAAATCTATCATTGTATTTCAATTTTTTTATTCTCAGTGCATTCTTGTGCTGTCAATGTCAAATACTTTGATATGTTTGAGAGCAATTTACAGACAACAGTAAATTTCTAATGCCGTTATCACAAGATCATGAATTATTTTAAGATGACTACGATCGTTTCCTCAATGTGTTAATTTCTCTTTTGCCACGTCAAGATAATCAAACCTGTTCATCAACTCATTATCCTGAAAAAATACCTTTTGTTTTCTCAAAACATCAAGCTAAGCTAAGCTAACCTAATATTGCAATAAATGAACATTTGCTCTAAAAATTTGAAAATAATTGGCTTCTGTCAAACATAACCAACCGTCTCTCCAGGTTTGACATTGGAGCAGTGTTTTATGCCAGGGAGGACAGTCCCATTTGGGCAAACGGCTGTGAAGGACATCTGGAGCTCTTCTGTGTCTCCGAGGACCTCCAGTTCAATCTCTGAACGCAGCTCCTGAAAACAGCACACAGAAATACTGCTCAAAGCAGAGTGTTTTCATCGCCATTCACAAATCTAGAAACTGACTCCTGTATTCATCAATAGGTCGTATTCATAATTTCACTGTATTGTGCAGAAGCAGCGATTAGGTTTCGGGTGAGTCATTATTCCAGGTGCGCTGAGCTGTACAAAGAACCCGAGGGAAGAGTGACAGCTAACCTCTGCAGGAAGACTAATGATGCTTGACTGACAAATGAACTCTGTGACGGACTGTCTGGATGCTAAGAGGGGGTTAATTGGGAGTTTCCTGCAGGCCTGCTTTTGTTCTGTGTTTTCTGTGTTGCTAAGAGAGAGAACGGGGGGGGGGGGGTTCACAAGATGGAGTCCATTGAAGATGGATTAAGATAAATTATGAAAAAGATGGAGCAGATGTTGAAAAGTAAGCAGGGTGGCTAAACAACAAACGTTGACTATAAATACTAATCAGCTGTCCTCTTTCACTTTATATTTGTCTGTATCACTCAGAGTGTGATAGGGTCTCCTGTTAGACGTAGCAGAGGCTAAAAGTGGGTGTGAACAACGTAACTGATAAAGTAATTAGAGGGCTGGAGACTCGCCACCGCCAGCGGGGATTTAGACACAAGAGCGAGACAGGCAGAGAAAGACAGAGAGAGTGAGGAAGTAGATCAAACAGCTGGGACAGGCAGCGACTTGCTGTCAAACATGCTGGTGCAAAGTCCCGGGAGGTGGAGGGAAAAAGTCATAGAAGAAAGAATGAAAGAGGAGAAGCAAAGGTAGAGATAGATTAGTTTTGATGTGCTAATAATACTTAATGAATGCAGGGTTTTGTATCTATAGCTTCAAGCCCATGAAATTCTGATGTCAAACGAGGTGAAGAATAAGAGTTTTATTGTCGTCACAGGGCCAGGTGTAATTTTTTCTTCCAACCAGACACACAAACACGCGCACACACACACACGCGCGCACACGCGTGCACACACACACACACACACACACACACACACACACACAAACTTCCCACACGCTCGCATCACTACCACTGTTTATTTACTTTGTATGCTGTCACAATCAGTTCCAAGATGTTCCGTGAGTCTGTTGCCAGCACTCCCACTGTGGCACCAGGTATGAGATCTGCATAGTTCTACCAGGAGGAAAACAGATACACTGTTATCGTGCTGTTACTAACATGGGCCGATCTCGGCTCGGAGAGCAAGTAGCTCAGAGGAAGAGCAGGCACGAAAATGAGACTAGTTCAAACAAGTTCTTTAGTGAAATGAATAAATCTATCCTAAAGGAAAAAAGATGGACACTTTTATGAGATGGAGCTCTTACCATGTAGTTGATTTTCTTTTTTTCAGTCACAGCAAATACCAGTAAGATATTATTCTCCACTACCTTATCAATCAGCTGACCCAGAGTTGGGTACTCCTGAAAAAAATATAGTAGAAATGTCAACATCAGTGTGAGGCAGCTGACAATCCAAAGACTGAGGAAATAACGTGAGGATGAAACACTAACCTGCACCGTGGACATGGAGTACTCGTTGTTTACGTCCAGGTGACACTGTCCGTCATTGGGAATCACGATGCCTGCCATTTTACTGTCCATCCCAAAGTGTGAGTCAGCATCACTGACAAACACTAGCAAACGCATGGAATCATTCCTCCAGCCGATCTTGTCCTATCAGGAGAGTCACTCATCTCTTTTATATCACCTTCGACTGCAGCTTGATCTTAGGGCCTCACTCATGAAACGTGTCACTCTACTAGAGTTAATTTGTCATCAGTTTAGAGTCCTTGAATGAAGCCCAGAATTTTGTATATGTTAAAAACAAAATCTTACCCCACAAACAGCCGCCTGCATAACCGCATCAAAGCCACACTCGGGATTATCAATATTTGCAGAAACACGCTGCCTTGCGATGATCTCGTTAAACTTGTCCGTGCTGCTTGTCAGAGACAAGACGTGTTTATATCCAAATGTTGGCAGACAGGTGAAACCCACACTGCTGTAATACAGACAACAACAAGATATTTAAAACAACTTTCCGAAACTGAAACATACTATGAGGGGAACTGTTTTGATACTTGTGTTACACCTGCAGGGGTTGGCCAGTTCTTCTTCTGTGGTCTTAATAAAAGGCAGGATGGGTTTCTCCACAAAGGAGCCAAAGCCCATACGGAATTTACTGGTGAGTTTGGCCATCTCTTTAGACAGAGTAGATCCCAGATCCTTGATCATCTCCAGGTCATCAATCATGGATGCTGACAGGTCCATCAGGTAGTAGATGTCCACCGGATAGTCTTCTGTGTGTTGAACCTGCACCTGGAAAGTCACCTGACTGCCTGCCCCAAAAATATACACCTGCATGAAAACAAGGAAGCACTTCTGGAGAAAAGTACTTAAAGAAAAGGGAGTGTGTACCAGGTCGCAGCTTGAGTGCCATCTTCTGTGGGGAGATCTGAGTACTGTTGATGTCCCCTTTTTTCCTCCCTAGTGGACGATCCTGGAGAATCTGACCTTCGGAAACAAGGAACTCCATCTCGCTCCTGGCGCATCCCTTCTGTAGTAAACCATCCAGGGTGTCACATCTCATGCCCACTGAAAACCAGTCTGTGAAATTCTGATCCAGGAAGAGAGGACAGAGACTGTGTTGTAGTTCATCATCTAAAGGTACAATCATTGTCATCCTGTCAATCAGTTTCCACAACAATCTCACCTCACCAAAAGCCGCTGTTGCTTACCTGCTGAGTGCACCAGGCACAGTCAGGGCTGAGTCGTAGACACTCATCACAGGTCCCAGCGCTGCCAGGTGAGCATGATCCTGCAGCACACAACACAGCATCGGGAAGTGATATATTACAGTTCAAATCAAGAAGCATTTAAAATCATGCTAAATCGTTTATTTATTTATTTATTTATTTAAATAAACAATTTTGTTTTCATTATAAACGTGGAACGTCGATATTTTGTTGTCAAGCCGATCAAAGCCGTTTCTTCTTACCCTCCACAATGTCGACCCAGTACCGGAGGATCAAGCTCAGTAGTATCAGCCCCATTAGTCCGTCAGGTTACTTGTTATCAGGAAACACCAGCAGAATGTTTCAAGTTGTCTCATATTTACAGGAGTGAAAGGCGTCCAACGTCGTGCCCGGTCCCCTCACGCGAAAGTAGGCTGGAAGAGAGCGCCGCTGTCCCGTCCTACCTGGAGAGGAAAGGAGGAGGTGAAAGCTTCTCACCTGCTCTGCCTTTTATGGTCACTTCCGTCCAGGTGAGCGAGCACAAGGTGGAGACCGAGTGAACTCTTTGATACCAAATTCCTCACCAATTTGTCATAAAGAAGACGATAAAGGGAGAAGAATTTAAGAGTGAAAGAGTCCAAAATAACAATATGACGGCGGGAAATTGCAAGAAAAGTGGTCCCAGTAAGGTGGTGAAATTCCATTATAAGTTTATTTTTATTTCAAAGCTTCAGCTCTATTACATTTTTTGAATTATTTTACTTCCTTCAACACGATGTAGCCGAGTTTACAATTTAAACTGCTCACAGAAAGAAGTTCATCCATTGACCTTCTCTTTTGTGTTCATTTGAATGAAAGATATAAAATGTGTCAGGATCAAAAGGTCAAAGTTTAGACGGAAGTCTAACAGCTGTAGAGCAGAGGTTTTTCCTTCTTTCCAGCCCTTAATTTTCCTGACCTGTAAATTATTCACCTTAGTCATGAAGAATTTTTTCAGTATGATGTGTAAATATAACAGGCTTGAACGAAGCACTCGCTTTGCCTCCATGATAACACTGTACAACAGCCAAAGGTGAATAATAAACCCAGACACACCTCACCATGAGTAAATACCGCCTCTATACTGCTGCTGGCCTGCACCATGACAGAAGACATGCTAGTCTCTTAACAAACAAGCAATCTGAATAGGAATTGTTGTGGTTGGATCATGCCAGTTTTGCCAGCTCGACCTTTAACTTGTGGTGAGGAAACTGACACATAGGCCTACGACAAGAGCGAGAGGACGGCGTAGCTGCGTAGGTGTTGAACCTATGACAGCTGCTGGGCCAGTATCCCGGCTTCTCTCAACTTAGTGGAATCTTACAATTCAGCACCACACCCCTTTGCATGTGGGTGAGTCCCATCTGTCACCCCAAACCACCCCCTCTACTTCTCCATAACCCCTCTCTAGTCCTCCTTTCTTCTTTCAATGCCCCCCCAGCTCTCCCTGTATTTCAATCAACCTTACTCATCTTTTCTGTGAAATGTCCATGCTCTCTCTTCCGGTCTGTGTCCTTGTTTTGTTTTTGTTTTCACGTTCCTCTAATGGTTCATGGCTGGGATGCTAAAAGAGTCACAGCACACGATAGCTCATCTTTTCAGTACTGTAAAAGCAGGTTGCCTCTCTGTATGCGTATCATGACATGATTTTTTTGTGTTGCTCATTAAAATTCCATAAATTATTCTCTCACAATTCTCCTCAATACACCACTTTGCATTTACTTTGCATAGAAATGGAGGTCTACACAGGAACCCTGCAATGAGCCGGCTCACCTTCAGGGGCGTCCTCTGAAACCATGCTGTCCCGTCCGGGTCTGTCTTCCTTATCATCCGGTGAAAAATGGAGAGAACTAGAGAAGCATCAGGCCAGTACATTCAGTCCTATTGTATCTCAGCAGTGAGTAACAGTAAACCTATTGTAACGGCGCCCTTTATGAAGCATGGTGCGAGGGTGACCCTGCTGCCCATGCTCCTCTGCTTTCGTGTGTGTGTGTGTGTGTGTGTGTGTGTGTATGTGTCAGCGTGTGTATGAATGTGGGTGAGTGTGTGTGCATGCATACATGCATACTGGGGTCATGTGTGGGTGTTTGTACAAGCTGCAACTTGCTTGTGTGTGTGTGTGTGTGTGTGTGTGTGTGTGATGACAATGAGTGACAGTAACAACTGCAGGCTGTTAGACCTCCACACAAGCTTTGGCGTCGTTGTAGTGAAGAAACTAGTGCGGAAGTGTTGCGCTCTAGAGGCTAAAGCTGCTGTGAACTCAAAGTAATGGTCTGTGTGATTAGCTTTGGACTCTGTGTGTGTGTGTGTGTGTGTGTGTGCGCGCGCGCATGCGCGCACGTACATGTTTGCTCAAGTTCAATTATTTCTTGCAGTGAGGAGGAGGAGAAGGAAGAAGGCAGAAGCGAAGGAGTGCCAGTGGTATGGTTGGAATGCAGGTGCACACATTCATGAATATATGAGAGGAAATGATGATAGAGCGAAGGCCTACACTATAAAAAAGAAGAGGCTTAAAGATTAATCCAAAATTTCAGTGTTTGTGTCTCACAACGTACAAATATGTATGTTAAGTATTTGTTTTTGCCCATTACAATTACCACAAAGAAAGGTAGGCAGACAAGGATGTGATAAACAAGTGAGGTGGCTGATATCTCTAAGTTTATTTATTGACTTTTATATGTGTGTTAAAGTAATAAGGTTGTTAGTTAACTGTTAGTTGCTATTTACGCTTTTAATTTAATTTAATTTAATTTAATTTTTTCTAATTGGTCGTGCGTTGAGTTACATATGTGATTGCATCCAAATTTGTTGACTATCAATGATACTGTAATTACAAGGTCCTGATAGGATTGTTGGGGCTGATGCTGATATTAAGGAATAAGAAAATTTCAATATCAATATGAATATTTAATTTTCTTTTTTTCCAGTCATTCCTCAAATGTGGTTGTCAAACACGTGACAAGATGTAGAAGAGAAGCAGGAGAATTTATTGATGAACTTTTATCATCCAAAATGACGGACAGCAGTGCACTCATCAGTCACTGGAGCTGGACTGTTCCTGGATCTTTTAGGGTTGATGCTGGTACCAACATAAGTGGGTAAAGAATTCTAAAATCTATACATTAACTGATCCTTCAAATGTAGTTATCAAAAATTATGACCAAGATGTGTAATGGAGGCAGAATATTTTACAGTTTAGAAATAAACTTTATTCTCCAAAATGACTGCAGGTCAATGAAACAATAAACCTCACTGAGAATTTAATTGTAAATTACCTCACACTGATATATTTTGTGTTTAAAAAAAAAAAGGATAAGAATTTAGTAAAGTTTTTCTACTGGCTCAACATGTAAGTGGTTACTAATTTATCTTTGATAGGCTAAAACACTCGGAATTATCAACCAAGGTGATGTATTGGTTGGGCTCAAATAATGACCGTCTGGTACTCTCAACATTAAGAGCCTCTTTTCCCTGACACTGAATTTCTGTGGAGACTTTCTTCCAAGGTAAAAAATTCTCATTGCCTCTCAGAACTGGATGGATATGATTTATAAAGTTCCACTCAGAGGATCACTTAAAGGTGTTGAGACTTTTGAGTCACTCTTTTATTTTATTGTTGATACTCAACATATCAATACTCTTTTCATTCATAGTGGAAACTGAGAAAACAGCAAGGGAGTAGCATCTACCGCAGTAAACTCACTGCTAAAACTGGTTAAAAGACATGCGACGAGGGTTTTAGTCATGCTGCTGGATGATATGAGAGATTTAACCTAAATCCCCGAATCTACACCTCATTATCAAACGGGAAAATTACGGGGGGTTCCTCTTCACCGTGATCAGATCACAACTCCATGTCTTGCAATGATACCGGCTTATCGAGAGTAACCAGTGTCTCCTGGAAGCAGCCCATGTGTTGAACTGCTGACGTGAATCACACTAAATGAACAATATCAGATACCGAAGCAGCCTGGGCTCTTAATGTCCGTGCCCTGTGTCTAACCTTGGGCTTCCTCAAGGGATCAGTGCCATGTGTCACCTCAGCTGTGCAGAATTAAGGGTGAGACAGCGAGGGAGGAGAGGGAGACTCTTCTTGGCATGTTCCACGCGTTCAAAGGGTTGATTGCCTTTACAAAGGGGATTTGATTGACATCTGTGTGTGCTTTGGGTGTATGGAACTTGTATTTATATTCCTGGAGTATTCCTGGTTGGAAGGGTGGTGTGTGAGTTGGGGGGCTGACAGAGGGCGTGATGGCTAAACTTGAACTCTGGCAGTTTTGATCCCTTTGAAGGGTGAGAGATGGGGCATGGTGCCTTTATGTCTCTGGGATCAGCTGCACTAAGTCAGAGCTTAAGAAGTGAGATCCGGTAAAAGAGTGAATCTACAAAGGCTGTCTGCCAGAAATAGTGCAGGAAAGGGCTGCGGCATGAGCTCACACATTTGCTTCCCATCTGATCTGACATAAATTGCAAACATAAGATCAGACATAGTCATAGAAAAAGAGCCTCCAAATGGGCGGGACTGCACCCTCTGCTGCCAGATAATGCACACAGCTGCCTCCTGCAGAGGGTTTTGTTCATGCAGGGAGGGTTTGAGCTCCCGTGTGTCGTGCCATTCAGGATTAGCTGACTTTTTCCCGATTATGTTTCCAGACTGATTGTAAATTAGTCTGATTGTAAATTTGTCAAGTCTCGAAGAGTCTCAAAGAGTCACTTCCTAGACTTGATCTTGGCTTGCATCGGGGATTTAAAATTTAAAAATTGCCAGACTCGATCACATATTTTGTTATTGTGGAAATTTGAACACTTTTAGAGTTTGATTTAAAACACAGAATGCAACGTCCTTGTTTGTCTTCAAACATTTTGGGCATGTGAACGTGTGATTTGCTTGTCTTTATGTTGTCAGAGAAGGCTGAAAATATTCCATATTTTTCTTCTTATCAACTAATCCCATAAAGAGAGCAAAAAACAACAACAACAATGAATTGATCCTCCTATCAAGTATTATTAGAAAAAAATAATTAAGACTTTACTCATCTGTGCCCTTGAGCTCCGTCACGTTCGGGCCTAATCTGCCTCTTAATGCTCGTTCATAGTGCTGGCAAGTGTTTGAGTAAGTCAGACATGGAACTAGTATCATATCAGATTGATTGATGATGATTAGAGAAATTAAATATAACAACAGAGTTAACTTGAAAAGACATCAGAACAAAAATGTGGAGCGGCAAGAGACGGAGACAAAAATACCACTTGAATAAACTCACGAGAGTCTTGTCCGAGAAAAAGAAGAGCCTTTTATTCAGCACTGTTTCAAATGTCTTCAAAGGAGAGAGCAAGGAGATGATTGTTTGAGGGTGACAGGGGAAACAATGAGGATCAAATGTACAAGATTCTTTTTTTTTCTTTTTTTTTCAGTTTTCAGCAAAAAAAAAAAAAAAAGTTCAGAATGTGAAATCACTTGCAGTAAAAGCTGGTTACTGTGTGTTTTCCCATTGTGAACTGCTGAAGCACTATTGATCAGGTTAAGCACAATGATCTTATAGCTCGTAGTAGTGTCGACTTCTTACAGCATAAACCTTTCATTTCAGGAAAAAAAAAAAAAAGCAAAGCAATCAATACAAATCACTTAGTTTTCATTTTTGGCCCTTAATTAATATAAAATGTCATTTTCAACCACCAAATCTTTAAGACACGTCCATCTACAACTCATGTGACTTCAAATTGCAATTTGAGTAAAATACTGCTGTTTTCAAAAGTACTACATCAATGTTTTATCTTATACTCATTCAAATTGTCAAGCTGCTATATAAATTAAATGACCACAAACTACATTTTTGTAGTTTTACAGCAGCAGTTTAACCCAGGATCAGGAGTCTTTTTTTTTTTTCTTCTTTTTTTTTTAAAAAGAGAGGAAAAACTGAAAAGGCTGCGGGACAGTGGTGCATCATCTAAGATCTGGCTCGAATGGCAAAAACATTCAAACAAATAAATGCGTGTTGCCTGCATTCATTTGTTCAAGCACGTTGCAAACCAACTATTTCAAGGAGCAGTTCTCTAAATGGAGCATCAAAACTTAACAACACTCATCATCTTGTAAAAGAAACACTAAAACAGAGGCAATGACAAAAGATGAGGCAAAGCACAATGTTTCTTTAAAAATGAGGAAGAGAAAAGTGATAAGTGGGAGACAAACGGTAGAAGTCCTATATCGCCAGCTCCTGAGCATGGCTTTTGTTCTGCTTCATCCACTCGGCTGCAAAGGGCTTTACCTGCAAACCCCAAAACACCAGCAGAGCCAGAACCATGAGGTAGATCACCGGTCAAACTGACCACAAGAGAGAAAAAAACAAAACAAAAAACAAAACCCACCTAAAATATGCCCATTCGCTGTAAAACTGAATTTCATAAAAGTACAGCTCTTGTTTCATGTCACTTCTGGAGTTTAAAAAAAAGGAAAGAGGAGAAAAGTTACCTTGCTCTGAGTTCTTGTTTTCTCAGTATTGCAGTGGGACTCTCAATGTCTTTTATTGCTACCAGGAGACTAGATAGCGACGTACTCGATGGAAATCTCCATGATTTCACACACACGTTTGATCAACCAGATAGAAATATGACACCTGATCCAGTTTGATGAAAAATGTGGCGTAAGGAAGGCACCTTTTCCAAGAATAAATTCATTAATTTCTAATGAAATGGTCATTTGTGTCAGGATCATGTAACAGTAGAACCTAAAGTTAAGCTTTTTTGAAACTTGAAACTTCAGTGCAAACAAGGTTGTTTTTTTTCTTATATCACAAATAAACTATAAAATCATAGAAACCTAGAAGGGTGTGGGTGGGTGGAGGGGAATATCTCAATCTCATGCATTTAATATCACATCATACTGGGGATGATGGGGTTGGAGGGGGGTCCTCTGGTAGGGAGTTCTTGAAAAGAGAGGGAAAAGAAGAGCATGTTGTTTCTTATCAAAATAAATTGTGTGTGTGTGTGTGTGTGCGTGCGTGTGTGTGTGTATGTGCGTGTGTTTGTGTGCGTGCGTGTTCGTGATTAGCCAATTAGTATGAGTCCATTTACTCTGTCATCATTTTCCACCAAAAATGTTGGGGCTGTGCAAAAATAGTTCGTTTCTGGTCCAATCAGAGAAGGCCGTGCCTGTTGTCACTATGATGTCATCAGCACCTTCCCACCTGCCCTCGGGCTCACAGAGCGATAACGTAGCCTAAAAATAAAAACACAAAATGTGGGAACATTGATTAAAAAAATTGTGATTTTTAAGTTCACAAAAAATGGCTTGGTTGAGGTAGATTTCAAGATGCTGATACTGGCTGGTGCGTGTTTATGTAAGCATGCGTCATATCTTGTTAAACGGGAGTAAAAACAGATTGGATTTTAATTAAAACAACATGAGAATGTATTTTTGATTATTCTTGAGCACATATTGTTTAACGGGTGAACACTGTGACCAAGAATCGTTTTATTTTTCAGCTGGACTTCAACTGCGAATAAAGCCACGCAGCGTATAAACCCTCAACACGAGAGGCTTCAGAAAGTAAGGAAGCCTTCCTCTCTACCTGTGATTACTTGCTGAGTTGACTGTAAGGAGACGAGTTGTTGGAAGAATCCACTTGCTGTGGTGTGCCGTTTTCCTGGAAAGCAAAACAAGGCATCTCTTATTTTAGCGTGCGATAATGACCACCTTGACTGTGTGAGATAATTGATAGTTCACTCACGAAACCACCCAAGCGACCATGAAGTGAAATTTACGGCTCTTTTTTTTTTTTTTTTTTCTTTAAAGACATAACTTTAAATGGACAACAGGTAGAAGTGTTAGCAGTGAATAGACTCACAGGTGCGGCCTGCAGGGGAGGATACTGAGGCATGTAGGCTCCTTGGACACCAGGGTTGGATGCAATATACTGAGGAACAGGAAAATGATGATATGATGGATCAGAACCAGAACATAAGCCCTGCTGAACGCTTCATTGCTGCACTGCTACGGGTGGCTAAATCCAGTATTTCATCATAACGGGCTTTTCTAATCTACGGAGATGCAATGCAATTTGTCATATCCCAGAATTCCACTCACCGCTCCAGAATTTCCCAATGACAGCTGTCCCATCTGCTGAGTAATCATGGCTGTAGGGTGCAATGACATGGAGGGATCCACAGAGGGAGACATCACCGGAGCCTGCAACAGACGGTAGCTGTGTTTTTACCTCCATTCACATGATAGAGAGCAAATTCTGCCAGCGCACTCTGATGAAACATGAATCACATATTGCCTGGAACAAGAGCAGTGTTAGTAAAACATTCTAGTTGTCATTGCTGATTGCTGAGAATGTGAGGGAAGGATTTTGTAGTTGCTGTGCTTTTATTGGACATTTACTGATGTTACAACAGTACTTCTGGGTTAAATTAAGTGATGAAAAGAAGCCAAAGTTAGGAAGTTGCCAGCTTTATTCTGTTTTCAGGTAGAGTATATTCCTTTAAATATGACGCCTTTAGGGAATTGAGTGTTTCCTGGTAAACGTGGGGGGGCTGATCAGCAGGGACACTTGTTCCACTGGAAACCATCTGTTGGAGGAGTCAAGAGTCACAAGACTGTCTCTGCTTCAGGCATTTCCTGCTGGATCCAGGGAGAGGGAGGGGTGGTGCTGTGGCTCCACGTCTTTCTAGTTCTTCCATTTGTCAGACACACACACACACAACCACACACACACACAACCACACACACACACACACACACTCCCCTACAATATCTAAACACATGGTAATGTTTGTAGAACTGGTCTCAGTTCTGTGTGTTCTCCCTTATTTGGGGACGTTTTGGACATTGCTGGTTTAACTGTGTCAGCAGAACAGGCTGATTAAAGTAATGAGGTACTGTGCTGCAGCTGTAGTAGCACCACCCACACACACACACACACACCCACACACACACACACACACACACACATATCCTGTACACAAAATAGGAGGGTGTGTGTGTATATATATATATATATATATATATATATATATATATATATATATATATATATATATGTGTGTGTGTGTGTGTGTGTGTGTGTGTGTGTGTGTGTGTGTATATATGCGTATATATATATGTATATATGTGTGTGTGTGTGTGTATATATGTATATATGTGTGTGTGTGTATATATACATATATATATATAAATATACATATATATTTATATATATATAAATATACATATATATTTATATATACATATATAAATATACATATATATACACACACATATATACATATATTTATATATACATATATACATATATATATTTATATTTATATACATATATATTTATATATACATATATATATACACACATACATACATATATATATACACACATACATATATATATATAAAGAACCAGCGTTGTCTTACCGGGTGTTGCATGATGTAGGGTTGATGTGCCACCCAAGAATGACTCTGTACCTGACAAAAATTACGAGAGAGAAAGAGAGGGAGAGAAGAGAGAGTCTTCTTAAAGGACACTATTACAAAACGAATGGAGGATGCTTTCTGTCTACAAATTACAAATTACGACTATAACAACATCATTCATCCATCTGTTCTAAAGCCACATATCCTGGTCACAGGCTATGGTCAACCATCACAGCCAAAAGTATTTGAAGCTTTCAGCATTTTTGGGGGAGCATTTAAGAAGAACTCCATGAATGCTACAGCAGCATTAAGGTCCTGTCTCCCAGACTTGCTTATTTAAGTCCAGTAACTGCAGCCATTTTAGCTTGTTTGCACTTCTCTGCTTAAAGCTTCACCTCAAGTGCCCTCATCCTGAGATTGACAACTTCCAATCACAACTGCCGTCCACCAGAGGGCTCTTAGCCTGCCCACCTTCTGACCACACTGCATTTTACAGACTTGACTCAACGCTGAAGGCAAAGGATAGCTGTTGGTGCAATGCTTGAGGGGCAGAGCTATGACGAAGTAGGTGTTTACAACATTGGTAGCAGCTTTAATGTGGGAGCAGACTGTCGATGGAGCATGAGTTTAACGCATTTACTGGAAATGAAATGTTTGCTCCAGAATCTGGCACTTCTAGACACAAAAAAGTCAGTCTGTTGTGTGAGTATTTGAATCAGCAGTTCTTGGTGAGTGTGGGTCTTAAAGAGAACATTTTATCAACTAACTAAATGACTTTGGAGACTTCAGGGCTCCTGAATGAGACACTTGCGCTGGAGAGATAACCTCATCCCCCTGATTAAAAAGGTAAAAACTAGGTCCTTGATCTAACACAGGACAAGATTTTCCAAGCACCAAATATTTGCTTTGAAAACTAGAGGGCACTTGGAGAGCACATACATCCGCGATGGCATCTTACTACCAGACAGGCGCTTGCAGGCTAAAGATCTCAGTCAAACGCAGTGTAAAATTTATGTTTTTACATCAAATGAATCTGAATCTTTGACCAATTATCAGCCCCTCCACCAAGTTCGGTGAAAATCAGCTCTTACGTAACCCTGCCAAAAAAACACACAAACCTCTTTATTGGGGTAGAAAAGATAACGGCTGTTACTTAACTTACTTCAAGGGCAAGTCTACCAAACAAGCCGAGCGGACCCAAACAGCCAGTGGGTTGATCTGGAGACCATCAGGCAGAGGTCTCAGTCTGTTGCAACACTGCAGAACCCTCAGACTTATCCCTCAAGGACAAATTAATTTCAAGCCTCTGATGTTGTCCGTGTTCACAAGCTTTGTTGTTTCGTATGAATTTAGGATTCCAAACTTGCGAATTCATTTAATGAAGTCTGAATAGAGATGAAGAGAAGATGGCGGTCCACCCCTGTGAACCAGTAAACTGAGTGACCCTCCAAACCACTCCCACATGGAGCATCTTGCATCTATAGCAGCTGTACAACCCACACAATAGCAAAAAATACACCCAAACACACCTCGAACGCAACATAGGCAGAACGAGAGAGATGATTTCAGAGTAGCAGGTTTATAGCAGTCCATTCAATGAATGATGAGGACTACCTGATAGGCAGAGACAGGAGACATGTAGGGAGACATCGCAGGCTGCACAGTCATTATTCTGTTGGTTACTGGATACGGAGAAGGATAGTACCTGAGTAACAGAGAGCACTTATAAAAACAGCTCAGTACGTATACAGCAAAATCATGTTATGGCTGCAAAAATTCTGCTACTAACTCACCCATTCTGTATCGCTGCAGAGGAGGGGTCATAGGTGAGAGTCATAGCCCCCTGCAGTCAGGAAATACATCGTACGGAATCAGATATTTTACTATTTTAAAGCATAAAGAAAAACGATCCTTTCATATGTCACATTATCCCACAGCAAATGGGTGGACACATACTAGTCTGAGATCGCCCGTCTGTCCATTGGGAACAAATCCACCGTGAGCGTGTTTCTTCCTTTGACTGTCGGCAAACTTACACAATAAGGGCTGGGAGGGAGCTGGATGAAGAACACAAAAAAATACCTGATAACCCATACAGTCATCATCTTCATCACTGCCTCCGGTTTTTACTGGAAGGAACATTTACAGAGAGGTGAAATTCCTCCTTACCCAGAGCTCCAGATGCAATCTTTATAAATTTCCCATTGAAGTGTGTGATCACAGCGTTACACTGCTCTGTTGTGTCCATTCTAACAGGGGAAGAGGATACAACAGGAGCCATGACTCATCAGCAAACCAGAGAGATCTAAAGCAGGATGTTAGGAATGGTACAAATCCTTCAAGTTGAACAGGATAGCTGCCCCTTAAGTTCACATTCAGTCCACTTTTAAACAATGACCTAACCACTTGTGTGTATATTGAGGGGAACTTTTTATTTGTTTTAAACAATCGTGGGTTTGTTCATTTTATAGCAGCTTATGATTCTGAGATAAATTTGGGTGGAGCACAAAAGGCAGCCAACACAAACCTCAGTACTTCTTGTTGATCACATTTCTTTTATATTACGTATATTTACAATTCTTTCTTCTTTTTTTTTTACTGAGTGTAAATACATTAGCAGATTATTCATGATGCATTTGGAGGCAACAGGACATAACCTGCTTTTTGGAAATGTATTTATTGTCCACCCTCCACAGAGAGAAAGAAAGAAAACAGCTACCTCGCTCTCCTCTGTGTGTATTAGGGAGCTGGGACACACAGACACCAGCTGGCTGCTAGTTAGCTTAGCACAGTGAATGGTAGGGGTTGGGAAATATTAGCATATTTACGTCAAAAGCCATCAAATACACTTTTCTCTAAGCTTCTGCTTTACAGTGACAAATGCTGTGGATAAGATTCACATGAAATATCGATTAAAAACTCAGAGATGTTGTTTATAGAATCAGAACCATTTTCCTGTCTGGGTGCAACGATGTGACACAACACCTCGAACACCCCATCAACACTAGGCATTTGTTCATGACTAGTAGAGTGATTGTTACTATTAATCGTGGTGGACTTTGTAAGAGGGGTTGAGATTAACATCTAGACAACCTAGATATCAAACCATCTTTACTTCTGACAGAGGTGTGCTAACACTTACAACCCACTCCCATTCATTGTGCTAAGCTAACTAGCAGTCAGCAGGTCTCTGTGCCATTCAGATCACTAATGCAGCATGGATGAGAGAAGGGGATCTATCTTCTTGTGTAAATCTGAGGAGGATGAACTATAAGCGTATTTACCTCAAAAGATGGGGCGTTCGCTTAAGACGGCTCTTCCGATAACTGACAAACCGCCTTACTGCCGCTCTCCCAGCACCCACCAGCTCCTCCTCTCTGTCAACTGTTTTTTTTTCTACAACGTTTTACGATGGAACTCAAAGATGGTGACGTGTCTTATAACTTGTTTTGATTTAAAAAACACAAACACTAATATTCAATAACCTGTCTTTGGGTTGTTCAATTTTTATTAAAGGTGATATCTTTCATAACTAAAGCTTTATTGTGGCCACAAACAAGGAAGGGAGTCAAATATCTTGTAAGTGTGTACATACTTGTCTGATAAAGATTCTTAACTCTGGGAGCGTGACTCAGTTGTACATAAATCTCTTTTTCCATTCCTTTTTCTGTGACTAACCTGGCGAAGCCCACGCCTCGGCTATTGCCGCTGTAGTCTCGGAGGATCCGCGTGGATACGACCTGGCCAAAAGGCTGCAGCATGTTCTCCAACTCTTTCTCATCCACGGAGAGAGGCAGGTTCGAAATATACAGATTGGTGGGGTCTTGTTCCTGTTGCTGCTCACATCAAAGAGACAGAGAGAAGAAGAACCGTATGAAATCTTCTGTCATCTGAACTGAGAGACATTCCAAAGTATTTTTCTCATACACCAGGCAAAGATAAAGGCTGCATTATGCTATTTCCCTACTGACAGATGAGGTGTCTGAAAGTATCAAAAGACAAGGAAAAGATACTTTTCTCTCATATCAAACTGACGCTGAAGCGTCAGACATTTGCTTTAAGACAGCAGTAAGCTCTTCTGAACACACACACACGACCTCATACACTCTGAAAGACACTTCAGGGCCTCCTCAGTCTTCCTTAGAAACATCAGGAGAGTAGCGTATCCAGGCTACCACAACACACACACAGCGCTCTGCAGTGTTTGTTCCAGTCGGAGCTCCTACATGCAGGTCCACAGAGAGAAACCCTTCATTAATTAAGTCTCACCCTCACATTTAAGCACGTAAACAGCGGCCGGTCGGGAAAGGGAGGTGACTGAAAGAAATGCGATGATCCACAGATCCACGATGAAAATGCTGCAGTGTC
Organism: Aulostomus chinensis; assembly: GCF_037954235.1. NCBI lineage: Eukaryota > Metazoa > Chordata > Actinopteri > Syngnathiformes > Aulostomidae > Aulostomus > Aulostomus chinensis. Next base: position 14,289,674 of record NC_141321.1, on the reverse strand, counting down.
AGATAAATCACAGATGTGATGCATAAATACTGTGTGTGTCAGCTAAAAATGTTTTTGAAAAATGTTTAGCATTGTTGCCATAGCGCCGCGCTGCAGATCTGACGGCATCAGTATGCATGAGTGGCGAGCACAGTGACGTAGAGATAAAAGTGGTAGAAATGCGTACTCGCTGTAACAAGGATGGCGTGTCGGTGTGTGGGCTGCTGGTTTGCTATGTTAACGTGTCAGGCTGCCTGACAGGTTACTTGGCAGAGAGAGACGTGACATCTGGTTTCTACAGTGAAAGTAAATGGGGTCACGGGAAGAACAGCTTGTCAGCTCAGGTCATGTGACCAGTCTAATGTCATTCTCCAACACACATGCATGAAACAAGCACGCGCTCACAGTTATGTCCTTTCTCTCTCTCTGTCTGTCTGTCTCTGTCTCTCTCTCTCACACACACACACACACACACACACACACACACACACACACACACACACACACACACACACACACAGACTCACCTTGGCCATCTGGGCCTGGATGCCGCTGGTTTTCAGAGCATGTACTGCCTTTAAAGCAGCCGCTGGGCTGTCGAAGTCCACAAAGCCGTAACCTGCAGTGGGTAGAGCAATATTTACATGAGCATGCACTACATCACAAGCACACACACCTACTGTACATTTTGTCCCAGCAGTATTTAGAAAGAATTATTATTAAAAATGTATTGGTAGTCACTGGAAATTTATATTATCTTGGCCAGGAAGGTCAAGTGTTCACCTGTGTGCGTCAGTCGGTGGGACGAATCGACTGACAGGTTCTAGCTAATAGCGCTATTTCTAGACATGTCACAGAAGAATCGAGTCCCTGTGAAATAGCTGAAAGAAGAATATTTCAGCTTCTGGAAATCATCTTGATTGAATCTTGAAGACAACATCGTGGAAGAATTTTACCTCATTTTCATGAAATTCATTAGGGTGATCTATTTTAATTAGAGAGATAAGCATTAAGCTCCCAGATATGGTATTCATGATCCAGAAGACCTATTTTTGGCAGTTGGGAAGAAAATTTATGAACAGATTTTGATGACACCATGTCCATATACTGAATCCATGTCACCTCCTTGGTAAGTGTTTTCTGATTGTTGTTGGGTTTTTTTTTATATTCAGAGTAATTTCTAAATGTTTGAGGACCCAACCCACATGTCTAAACTTTTCATACGTGTTCACTGTTTTCCAAAGCAAAAATGATGCTTCTTGCACATTCAATCATTCTTTCTCATTTTCACAACATCAACAGTGTGAACATCTACATGCAGAGTCTGTAAATCAACTCCAGGGGGGTTATCCATCAAAATCTGCTCTGGTGTTTATCAAAGTGACGTTATCATTGCACTGTGATGCTCTACAGACTTTACAAATGAATCACCTCTCCCAGCAGTAGCGCCGCATAACATCATCACAACTTTGACAAAAATAAAAGCAGACACATTTACTATTCATGTCCGCTGTGATGGATTATCCAGCTCTGGCAAGTGTTGAGTTGCTGCAAATTGATTTTCATATGCTCTTGAAATGGGTGGAAACCAGTAACGGCCTGGAAGGTTTTGAACATGCTTTTGAGAATCTAAACTAACCAGGGATGCTTTGGAAAAAAAAAATCACTGGAACAATATAATATAAAAGTGGAATGGTACTAAAACAAACTGCAGGCGGCATCTCAAACACGCAAAAGCACTGGTGTGACACCTCATAAATATCAGCTGAAAGCAACACTTACTTTGACAATCAGACAGTTTCACAGGTGCTTCAACACACTTTCACCAACAAGGCGAACAACATGTTCTAGCACTCTCGGAACGCTTAGAAGTTGCTCTTCTTCTTCCAGCGCTCACATGGGCGGTGAGTAAACGACCTTACTGACCTTTACATTTGTTGGTGGTCTTGTCAAGGATCGCCTTTGCTGACTGGATCTTGCCATACCTGCACACAAAGCGTGTAGTTGTACAAGATGTTTCACGGAAAATTGTTAAAAATAACTTGTGATTATCATTAATGACAAAAGAAAGAAATTTAAGTCCCCTGTCTGCTGTGGGCCTGGATTAAGGGTTATTACTGTCAAACAAATCCCTGTATTTACAGAAGGTACTTATTGTTATTATTATCATTTTTATTATTATCATAGTCTTGGCTAGCCAAAGGTCCCTCAATTGTGCATTATTATTATTATTGTTGTTGTAATTATTGTTATAGTTATAATCATCATACTTGGTACTTATTTAGTTCCTTTAAAAATGCTCAAAGATGCTTTACATTGGAAAAGAAACATACCCAAATATGGCAGAGTACAACAACTAATAAATATCAATGGACATAATTCAAAAATTCATCGAATTAGCATAAATACTCTCCCTACATGTATCCAAACATCTGCTTCCAGCATTGCATGACCACTAACTTAAAGCTGAACTGGTGATACAAGAGCTGCTATAGGAGAGAGAGTGCATGTGCGCACGTGCACACACACACACACACACACACGCGCGCACACACACACACACACACACAGAATGGTGAGCTGACATCACCATTCAGACCTTGTTGCTACAAAAAGCGCTTTCATTTCTGCTTGGTGCTGGCAAACACCATTGGGAACATGAACAAAACACAAGCCAACAGGACACAAACAGCTGCTGCTGCTGCTGGTTACATGGGTGAATGGCTCACTCCATATGTTCATGGAGAGACAGAGAGAGAGAGAGAGAGAGAGAGAGAGAGAGAGAAAGAGAGAGAGAGAGAGAGAACTCCGCTAATTATACACACTAACCACTAGGCCACTGAGTCTATAGTATCAAGTATCAATCTTGTTCTGTAGGCTGCTTTCGATAACAAACCTTTGTGTCACATACCGCAGTAGGAACTTCCTGCGCGTGTATGGAGGATGAGTATTCTCATTCCATTTCTGCTTTTCAATTGCAATGGTGACATTTCAAATCTGTTATTTCGAGTTTCAAATTTTCTCTATGCGTTTAAATATTTCGATTCATTTGGTATTTTTGCCCAAATGTCAGCTGTTGTGATGTTAAATATGACATTTTTGTGGGGTTAGAAGCTCACAAACGTTTTAGGAAACAGGCTTGCTCGCTTGTTTACTTAGAGCTGTGGTTATAACACTTCTTCATGCTCTGGACCCCCCAGGTGACTCTCAAAAAGCTCTAAACCCTCATCTGAAGTGATTGTGCTCAATAGGGACCCTCATTACAGTTACTGATTATTTTGCTGATGTTCAGGCTCCTCTCAGAGGGTTTTATCACAGGAAATCTCATCCACCATCGCTGACCTGATGCATAAAAATTAAAAAAAATAAAAACTTAATGATTATCAGGAAGTTCAGTTTGTTTTTTTGTTGTATTTTTTTCTTAACTCTTTAAATTATGGAACTATATACACATGTACATTATTAAAAGAAAAATGTATTTTTAATGAGCAAAAATTACAGCTCTAAATATCAGACCAGTGTTGCTGAGGCAGATTTCTTCTATTCAAATACTTCCTGAGAATCTCGCGAATGCTGCTATGTTCAAAAGTACTGCAATAAAATCGACAATAAAGGATCTGTAATTTTGCAGTGGACCATTAGTAGACCCCCAGGGGTCCCTGGAGCCCATTTTGAGAACCCTGGGCTTCGTAGATTGATGCCGATCTCATAATGGAGCAGTGTGGATCTTCTCATTGAACTTTTGTCAAGATAGCTCACATTTTCCTGAACTTAACAGTTAATGTACATGACGACTTCTTTTACAATGAATTCGTGCATCAACTTCAGATATTTCACATGATTTGACATCATTAGGTCATTTATGTACATGTTACATAAATGTGTAGTGTTACAGTTCCAACTTGCATAGCCTTAAACTGTTTTCAAGGCATCCCAGAGTATCGCTGATGATTTTCCCATGTCAGTTTATCTGAGGTCTTGCAAAAATGCAACCAGACCGAGAATCTCATCTGAGCATCACCATGGCAGTGACTCTTTGAACCTCATTGTCTAATGGAAGATGTCACAACCAGTCTTTCACCATAAAAACCTTGTTTCTTTTACTGTAATTAATGTGATACCATGACATGAAAATTTCTGAGAGAATCTCCTACCATAAAGCGTTATTGCACCACTTGTATGTATCTGTAGACATTAAATGACATTGGTGTGGTACAACTTAACCCTGAAAACACTGATGCATGCGCGCACGCACACGCACACGCGCACACGCACACACAAACACGCGCGCCTGCTAATGTGTACTCACTGATGACAGAGTTTGACCAGGTCCAGGTCTGTGGTGGCAGGAGGCAGGCCTCGGATGTAGAGGTTGGTTTTGCTGAGCTGCTCCAGGCCTGTGCTGCTGCTGTTGCTGCTGCTGCTGGGACTGGACGGAGTCATGGGGTAGGACTGCACACAGGAGAACCACTGTTAGAGAGTGTACGGCGGCTAGATAATCTAATTTAAACCCAGGTCAACAATGATCACAAGGAACTACATGCTACATTAACTTCTCATGTTCTTAAAATGGACCACATGGTGGTCATCATAAGTTAAGAACACGACCAGCTCCCAGCTTTTAGGAAAAGAGACTACTGATGTACAACATCTTTGTGTGAATCATGATGTGACTCTTTTGTTGTGTTTTACCAGAAACCTACAGTTTCCTTCATACTTGTGAGCCACACCATGCAGCACTGCCCTGCAAAGCATTTCCTTCCCCTTACTCATTCATTCAAATAGCTCCCAGCCTCACCAAACCCTCTCCAGATCAGTTCAAAGACAAAGCATGGTGGAATTACACCATCTGTCCATAACCAAAGGACAATCTACTCCCAGACCCCAAGCCCTGGATAGAACCACAGCCAGGTCAGGCACAAACATCCAAACACACACATCTGATGCTTTATAGCAGCTTCTCTTCTTTTACAGGCGATGGATTGATAACTGTGGCAGGAACATCTGTTAGAAAGGTCTTCGCATAAAGGTCATTTTGAGGGATCACATCCGGTCTCGGCACTCCATTAAAGAGTAGCCACAATGGCACCCACCCAAAACCAGTGGAACACCTTGACTGACTCACCTCCTGTCTGACTCCCACAGGAAATCAGATGCCTGTCCTCAAAGTCACATACAGCACTGCTGGCTTGATAAGCTTTGAATGCAAACGGTGCGTATTTATTTGAAAAACCCATAATAATTCACCACATTTGACACCAGGATCACATTTCAATCATGGAGGGCCATAAAAGCAGCTGCTGCTGGCCTATGCATCCTTTAACCATCCCAGTCGAGGGTGTGATACTGAGCAAAACCCTCAATTACCTTTTTTGGGGTCACCTGAGAGGTCAAAATGACAGATGCAGGCTAACATGATCACCCTAACATTCACCATGAATGCATTAACCTATAAAACTACAAAACCCGTCGTGCATATGGAGCAAAGCGGGTGAGTGACTGGGCAAACAAGGTTACATGGATATAATAATTCAACAGTGGAGATCCGGTCAGCTTTCATCTGTAACATCCAGCCTATCAGAGGATCCCGTGTGACAAGTCCCCTGAATTCATTTGCTCCCTTCTATTCCTCGTGAAGCCAGGAAGGGCTTCCCAATGTCATTTAATGAGAATATAATATCAAAAAGTGAGCACTAGAGAGAGAGTGGCCTACCTGCTTACGACTGGCTGTCTTCAGCGGGTTGCCTGTATTTGCAAAAATCATCCTGGAGGTTAGAGATGCTTTATTTTCTGATTAGATCCCCCCTAAAATAGATATATTTATATATATAATCGCAACGCAGATCCAGAGAAGACGGAAGCGGTGCGAGAGAAGCCTGTAAACTAACGCGTTAAAACATACTGGTTGTTATGATTAAGGCCTGTAATATCCGCGGTTCCGCTCGGGTACTGACACATCGAAACAGTACGATCACACCAGGCGATCGAGCAGTCCTCCGGTCCGGTTCATTGATCTACGACGTCCTGGTGCAGACCGCTCGCCAGTCCCACCTACTACAGACCGAACCATCTCCGCCTCTGCAGGGTGATTGACATCAAACCAACACCGGGGGCCGCCTCGCCTAAACTTACACCGGCTGTTTGTTTATCGTGACAAACACACATCCGAACCTCTCATGCGTGTGTCTCATTTTAAACCCGAATTAAAAGATTTTGTGTGTTTGATTCACAAACGCGCGGAACACTCGCCGCCTTTCATGTTGATGTCGTCCGCACATACCAAGCATTCTTCACCCCCACCTCCTCCTACCACACACACACACACACACACACACACACACACACACACACACACACACACACACACACACACACACCCGCTTCCTCTTCCTACCCTTCCCCCATCCAACATGTCAGAGAATCAGGATGCAATGAAATATAAGCAGGGGGCTGGCCTGGGCTGGAGGTCACTCTCCCCTAAGTATGCAGAGGCAGGATTAATAGACAACCTCAGACTTCATATTTGGATCCCCAACAAAAGTGTTAAATTATTGAATGCAGCTTATATTGTATGAAGATCACGTGACTCACAAAATATTGACTGCTGTATGAACTTATAAATACAGAGACAGGTCAATATATTTTGAGCATTCACATGTGATTGACCAGCTTATATGCAGGTGTTAAGGTGTAAACGAAGCATTTTCACTGCTGGCTTCGAAGGCACCGCAAGAATTCATTTGAAGATGTTGTTGATGTTTTTTTGAACTTCCATTGGTTTGACCTCCCCGGGACCTTTTATATTCATCAAACAGGAGCCCGAGTAAAGGCTTTGCTTGTTGCATCCAAAGGGAGGGGCAGCCTCCCTCATTACACCCTGGCCCACCCCCTCAATACAATCAGTCAACCCAGCCTTGATCTTTTGGAACCTTTTGGAATATAAATATGGCCGATTTTGCGTCCATAAAATTATGGTTAAAAAAAAGCAAAAAGAAAGCGCAGGCAGCTTATGTGGACACCTTGTTAGCGATGCAGCAGAGACACAGAGTGCGCTCAAGTGGCCTTGGAGTAATTGGACCGCACATTTGACTTTCCATTTAATGACGCTCATTTTATATTCACATAAACTTGCCACCAGCAGCCATCCTGCTGGAGGTCCTGCTGGAGATTTATAAAGCCGAGCCAAATCCAAATCTCATCTAAGTGTGGGGAAGCTCTTAAAGCATCAAATTTCTCTTGCTGATTTCCTCTGCTGGCAGGATTTAGGCCTCATGCTGGTGTCGACTTACAAGCCACCTCGGATGTTCCTTGAGGTCCAAACATTCCTAGCAGAATCATCAGCGGGAAAATCTCTGTAGAGAAGATTCCTTGTGCTTTTGAAGTATGTTTATTACTTCCTATTACATATATTTCAACTGGTCACTTGGTGACAGGACTTTCATACAGGATTAGTGTTCATCAACTATATTTTACAGATGAAAGTCGTCTCCTCTTGCCACTGTGCCGCCTTTAACCTTCCTCAAATGACTGAAATCTCCAATAGGTCAATTGATCCGTAGCCTTTGGTTCATTTATCAATCCATTCTTTGTTGGCTTGATTCATCACATGAGCAACAATGCGATTGAATAAATGGAAATGTGTCAACCAATCACAAGCAGAGCTGAAGTCAATGAGATAACCCCCTCAGCAATAATGATTCAGCAAACAGTAACGAGGGTCTACTTTGCTTGGATCCTGTATTGTCCCGGCTCTCGTCAAGCTATTGCTAACGTCAGTCAGTCTAATAGTGAAAGCCACCCCACAGTGGACCCACCCTTGGATTGTTCAGTACATATATTTATAAATGATTGATGACACATCCTGGATTATACTCCACTTGAAGGAAGCACGTCCTAGTGCAGCGTGTTCCACTGTGTTGAGGCAGCAGGAGGTCCCAGGGGTGTGGAGAGGGAGGGACGGAGGAATGTGGACAACTCTCTGCTCCTTCAACAACTGCTGCTGAGAACCTGAGGAATTTGGAAGTCCCAGCGACAAACTCAGCCTGCCAGAGGACTTGCCTGGCAGGGTGGCGTGGCCGGTAACACAGCTGGGGATTGTATGAGTCGTTCTACTCTGGATGGCAACTGTCTGGCGAGAATGAAAGCAAACAGAGGAGGTTTTTCACATGGTTTCTGATGATGTGGTTTGGCTCCGAGTTTCTGGCTCCTCAGGGGATATTGAAATGCTTGCATGTTGAAATATGAGAAACCACACAAACATCACTGCAGTTTTATTCTTTTCACTTTTAAAAGGGGGCTGCTGTATTCTATTGTCAGTTCTGTGTTTTCTCAAATGATAGTGGAAATAAAGTTGAGGCCAAACCTTAACAGTCAGTCCACCTGAATATGCACACATGCATTCCTCAAAATGCAATATGTCTATCTCTATCTCTATCTCTATCTCTATCTCTATCTCTATCTCTATCTCTATGAATGTCCATATCTATATCTATATATCTAGGGTGCTTCAGTGGAGTCTCCATGTTCTCCCTGTTCCTGTGTGGGTTCTCTCTGGTACTCCAGCTTCCTCCCACAGTCCAAAGACATCAAGAGGGGACGAGGCTGATTGATACTCTAAATTGACCGTAGGTGTGACTGTGAGTGTGAATGGTTGTCTGTCTCTATGTGTTGGTCCTGTGATGGACTGGTGACCTGTCCAGGGTGAACCCCGCCTCTCACCTGAAGGCTGCTGGGATAGGCTCCACCCCCCCCACAAGCCTTAACAGAATAAGAGGGAGAAAAAAAAATATATCCATATATGTGTGTATTACTTTAAGTTTTCCTGTGAAATACTGCAGTTTGATTTCTAGAACAACAACAACATTTCATTGTGCTTTGACTTCTAACTCTAATATCAAAATTAAAATAGGGCATTATTGGCTTTGGTCTATTCGTTCTTCGTACTTGTTACTTTATGCATACATATTTCAGTATGTTAGTAATTACACCCTTTTTGACCACCTATAATACAAAACATACCATCCACAATATAGTCACTTGGTGCTATGACAGTAACAAAGGAAACATAATCAGATATATATATTAAAAGATTGAGCTGAAAAATACAACAACTACTAATTATTTAATTAATAATACAAAAATAATTAGAAATATAATTACTCTGACGGCATAATTTTAATACAAAGTACAGCACATTTAATGTTGCGACATATTTCCCAAAAACATTGTCGTGTCGAGAATGAGCTGCAGCTTAGTAATTATGATTATTGTTTTTGTGATTTTTATGATCATGACACCTACAGTAGTGTGGCTGCGATGATCATTAGTGAATGTGGCGCCCCCGTGTGTATCTAATATGCAATTGACGGACGGAATTGAACAGCAGACGCCATCAGTGCGACGGAAGTAGTTTACCCATATAGACAATTCTGGCTGATTCATTGTAGCCAGTCGGTTTGATTCGGCTACAAATAGAAAAACAGACTCTGTCGGACATCTCAGACATTTGACAACAGGTAAGTATCGTCAAAAGTTAACATGGTCAGTTGTTCTCATAAAAGGCACCGAAGTGGAATCAGTGTGAGATTTTAGTCGCCGTTTTTTCTTGTCCGTAAAGATAAAGGCTAAGTTAGCATGAGCATGCTAACAGTACGCTAGTGCTTCAAGTAACGTGAACAGAATAGATCAAGCGATTTTATTTTAGCAAAGTTATAATTTCGTAAATGTTCAAGAAAGGTTTCATGAACTATTGAAAGGCATGTGTTTGTCCGAGTGTCTGCTGTGTTCACGGCTAAGTGATTTAGCAAAACAAAGCTAAGTAATGCTAGCTACCTAGTAACGTTAGCCAACTTCTAGTAGTTTTCGGGAATTGTTTGAGTTTTAAATCAGGCCTTCAGCGCTTTGACATAAATTAGATTAATTAGCATCTGACGCACAATTAAAAAAAACATTAATGTAATACACTACGAGGTCATTTTTTATCAGCGATTTCTCGCCAAGTTATTCAGCAGTACAACTTGTCACCAAATATAGTCGACATTAGTATATCTGTATGAAATTAAAACGACTCACATTAAGTTAGCACTTACATTTGTGGTGGGTATATTACACAATTGTGTGTGTGCAACACCCACTCAATCTCTGTTCAACTTTCAAGGTAGAAACACCCTGTCGCTGTCAGCAGCAGGTAAACTAAGTTAGTAGGTCCTGGATCTCAGTAAAATTCTTAGTCTCGTAACTATATCCGTACGAAAGCCCCGTTAGATAGATAGTCTGGGGAGGGATCTATCAATTGTCCATTTTAAATATTTGTCTCGACAGTAACATATTCAGAGTTTCAGAATTTGATGTTCCCTTCGAGTTCTGGGGAAACTGACTGAGTTCCTCTCCTGTGTCCAGTTGTAAACAGACCCTGCTATGGACAGGCTGCTGAGGCTTGGGGGTGGGATGCCGGGGCTCGGCCAGGTAACTATGTTTGGCTTTTGAAGTTTTAGTTAATATGTGTGTACTGAGTAGTTTGTCTTTTTGTGTGTGTGTGCGTGCGTGTGTGTGTATATATGTGTGTGTGTGTGTGTGTATATATATGTGGGTATGTATGTGTGTATATATATATGTGTATATGTGTATAGATATATGTGTATGCACATGTACTTAGCTTATCTTTTTGTCAGCATCTTTGAAATAAGCCAAATAATACTACTACTATCTTTATTTCAGCTACTACTATAACTATCAATACTACTACTACTAAAATATTGTTAATCAAAAACCATAACCAAAGGCTGTCATAGCTCAGCAGAAGTACAAGATCCTCCCAAAGTCATAGATATTTATAACTACACAAAGATCCCTCATGTAGTTTAGCATACTTCACATGTATAAATTAATGACTACTTCATGATTTAATTTTACCCGCCAAAAAAGTATCTCTGAAGTCTGGGTTTGATATAGCATACCACATGATTATGAGAAATTAAAAAAGTGAGCAAACAGGACTACTAAAATACTAATCAATATTTTGATGATGCTGATGTGAGAAAGTGCTGTGTTTTAAATGTGCTGTGCTTTGACTCCTCAGGGCCCACCGACAGATGCCCCTGCTGTGGACACAGCAGAGCAGGTTTATATCTCCTCTTTGGCCTTGCTCAAGGTAAGCATGACCCAGTTGTGTTATTACTTTTTAATAAATTTTTGATTTTGTCGTTGCTTTTGTTTTTTGATTAACTATTTCTCTCTGGTGTGGTTACTCCTTGCTAGATGTTGAAGCATGGGCGTGCTGGGGTTCCAATGGAAGTCATGGGTTTAATGTTGGGAGAGTTTGTTGACGACTACACAGTGAGAGTGATCGACGTGTTTGCCATGCCCCAGTCAGGAACAGTATGTACTCTCATCAGTAACTGCAGCGACCATGACGGCTGTACTATAGAGAAACCCTGAATGAGGTTATGAAGGTCTAACTCAACAATGTGTTGTCTCACAGGGTGTGAGTGTTGAAGCCGTGGACCCTGTTTTCCAGGCCAAGATGTTGGACATGCTGAAGCAGACTGGCAGGTAAAACTCCACCTACATCTTCCCTTGCTTTGTGATGGAAGACATTATTTAAGTTTGATTTGGAGGATGGTCAGTCCACTTCATTTCATGCTTAATTTGGTCCCACTGTTTATTAAATGACTGAGCAAGCTGTGTCCTCCCCCGCTCCTCTTCAGGCCTGAGATGGTGGTCGGCTGGTACCACAGTCACCCTGGTTTCGGTTGTTGGTTGTCTGGTGTGGACATCAACACGCAGCAGAGCTTCGAGGCTCTGTCAGAGAGGGCCGTTGCCGTGGTGGTCGATCCCATTCAGAGTGTTAAAGGAAAGGTGGGGAATTGTGGCTGCTTCAGAACAGCAGTTCTCCTCTTAGGAGCATTCTAGAAGACCAGCTTAGCTGATCCCAGGGTGCTTAGAAATAAAATTCAATGATGTCTGCCCTCCACAGGTGGTGATTGATGCCTTCAGATTGATCAACGCCAACATGATGGTGTTGGGTCACGAACCAAGACAAACTACATCAAACCTGGGTCATCTGAACAAACCCTCAATCCAGGTAATGTGTTCCTCCTTCAGTTTTGTACCAGTGGGTGCAGTATTTGCTCCATCACACCAAATGACTCCGTTTTCATCCAGACTGCTGTTTGACAGGCAGGTTGATTGGGATGAAGGTTTAACAACAGGCTCCGTTTGGGCTGCACAAGAGTTTAGAACAAGAGGTGAAAAAATATCGAGCAAGTTCAGTCGTCCTTGACAGCCGGATGTATCTTGACCTGAATGACTGATGGCCTCTTGGCAGTTTGTGCTCAGAGTTTCCTCACTGTACAGGGTAAAGTGCAGTCCACTTAATTTTGTACTCTAGTCAAAGATTCCAGTGAATTTAGGTAAATCATGGGATATTAAGTCCTCTGTAGGATTTTATCATGCTGTTGTTTTTTTTTCCTTTCATGTTGATAAACCAGTGAGCTTAAAGTAATGAGGAAAGGCCAGCAGTCGGTGTCCCTCGTGGCGTGTTTTAAAGAAGTGCAACCATCTCTCATGTTTTGGCTGTATGCCTCCTGCAGTCTTGCCACACGGTGCTGGTGCCTGTCAGGTGTAAACCTGCACAGTCCAGTCACCTCTTCCGTCAACATTACGAGAACTAAAAGAAACCAGGAAGGACGGCGATTCTGTTTTTTTTTCTCTTTAGTTCAGGTACATATTTGTTGCTTTGCTCCACAAAGCTGAACTCACTCTGTTGAGTGGTGCTCACACGTGTTGGATCCTCATTGTGATAGACTGCTGAGCAGTGATGGTGTGTTTTTTGTCCTTAACATCATTTGTTTGTGTTTCAGGCTCTGATTCATGGACTCAACAGACACTACTACTCCATCACCATCAATTACAGGAAAAATGAATTGGAGCAAAAGGTTTGAGCCCTCCCTCTATGCAGGATGACTCTTACTGGTGTTTCTGAGCAAACTTGGAAAAACAGGGGCTTTGATATGTTTCTTAGATGCTGTTGAACTTGCATAAGAAGAGCTGGATGGAGGGTCTGACCCTGCAGGACTACAGTGAGCACTGCAAACTCAATGAGACCATTGTCAAGGAAATGCTGGAGCTCGCTAAGAACTACAATAAGGTACAGCTGCAGACCTGGTCTGACTCAGGATTTTATAGTTCTGGACCCAGCCTGAAAGGACTCAGCAGCATAAAGAATGAAACACACTTTGTTATGAGATCATACATTTATTGACTTAAATACTGAAATCATGTTTTATAATAAACCTGCTGGATATTAATGTACAGATCAAATCAAGAGCATCATTCAGTCAGTGAGCTACTTTCTCCTGTGTGGGTGCTGAGTTCACCCCCACCCACAAGTATCTACTTCAGCTGGTGTGTAACAGGTGCACGCAGTCGTGTAGTATTTTTTTGGCTTAGCACAGTGTAAAATTGTACACAGAATCAGTCTTAAACACACGCAGAAATATGAGACTCCTCCACACTACTGATTCGCTGTCGTGTGTTCATCTCAGGCCGTTGAAGAAGAGGACAAAATGACACCAGAGCAGCTGGCCATCAAGAATGTTGGCAAGCAGGTAATTCAAATTTCTAATGCTTTTAAGTCAAGTTATTTCTTTACGTCACGAGGTGGTGTTGCTCTCGAGAGCTAAAGGTGTCAGAGAAAGAGAGGCCGCGATGAGGCAGACTTAACAGACGCGTTGTCACAAGCAGACAAGTAAAGAATCAGGTTAACCCTTTAAGACCTGACTTGATGTTCAGGTGTTATTGTTTTTTTATGTACAGTTGGGGAAAAGCAAGTTCTTTTAAATTGGAGCTGAAACTAAGCTTATTCATTGGCATGCAGTTCTATCAGGTTTTTCCTAAAAAGAATCTGATTTAAGGAAGTTATTTACAAAAATGAGTGTGCTTTAGGTTTTGTTTTTTTTTAAATTTCTGAATATGCTTATCATTAATATCTTGTTCATGTGCTTGTACACTCGGTAAGACGAAGAAAAACTCGGAGAACATTGTTTATGATAACATAATCAGCCTCATTTACACTGTAATGCCTGAGCGATCCTGGTGCAACAGAGCGGCTCGTCCCAGAGCACAAAGGGAGCTGGTTCTGAGGAGTTTGTCATTTATGCCAAAAAAGCATCATGTACATTTCAGGCCAAAGTCCTTTGAAAATTGAGTCATAGCAGGTTGCTGGGGGTTTACAAACAACCCACATCTGTTCCTGACAGCCTGAACCTTCATCCTGAGGCACTTTAGCAGTTTTCCCCTCAGCACTTAGACTTTTTGTACCTGCCAGGTAACTTGTGTCATTGAAGTGCAAGTTTGCCACATTTCCAGTGACTTGTGTCTCTCACTGACCAGGAATCAGCCCACCACATTGGTGGAAATCCCAACATGGATCTGAGAATATCAGATTCCATGATCCTTTTCCTGACTGAAATGTTCAATACACACGGGATCAGCGGCCATAGTCCCAAATCACATCTAAATGTTTGTTGTCTTTGTCTTGTAGGATCCCAAGAGGCACCTGGAGGAGCACGTAGATGTTTTAATGACATCCAACATTGTTCAGTGCCTAGCTGCCATGTTGGACACTGTAGTGTTCCAGTGATGACCTGTGTTTATAACTGTTAATATTGCAACCATTGTTTTCTTTTATATAAAAATAAATGTATGTATGAAATGAAGACCCGTGTTTGCTGTGTTGGAACCAAGTTGCGTAATTTCAGTAGCATTTCGGTCCTTAAAATTATGTTTATAGGTGAAAAAGAATCTTTGGGCCACCGTTTATCTTTGTAATACCAGCTTTGAACACCGGATGGCGCAAGCGTTCAAAGGTAAAAGGACAAAACCAAGACTCAATCCAGTACGTATTCCATCCTCAAAGTTTTGTTTCTGCTGCTGACGTCAGATGAAAGATTTCAATTTGATTTTGTTCTATTGCCATGAGAGGACAGAGCATGAATCTCAAAAGTGAGGCAACAGCAGTTAGAGAATGAACGATGAATATAATTGGAAATGTTTCCATTAGATAAAGCGGTTATAGGGACAGCTGGTCAAGACGTTGACAGGTCATTAGTGATCATACTTGTATTGATGAGGATGTTTCAAATCTGAAGTCACTAACTACATTTGCAGCCTTTGATAATAGCTGCTCCAGTGGGGCGGAATCATGATCTCAGAGTGGGAACCGCTCATGAATTTGGGGGGAATGAAAGGAGCCATAATGGGTTTACCGGATTTCAGCCAGCAACGCTGCTCGTAATGTTGTAATTTCAGAGACAGCAGAGAACATGGAGCATATGGTGTTTCTCCTCCCGGTCCAGCATTCTCTGACTACACAGAGCTGTGACAGACTTGGTTCCCTGCCATCAAACCTCCCTGGAGGGTCTCCTGGTGACATCATCTTTTGTTTATGAACATCCCACACTGGAGAAAAATCACTTTTCTAAGTGTGAATACTTGAAGACAGAGATGAAACGGCTTCCCGGTCAATTCATAAACGTAAATTTGGAG
Source organism: Aulostomus chinensis (assembly GCF_037954235.1). Classification (NCBI taxonomy): domain Eukaryota; kingdom Metazoa; phylum Chordata; class Actinopteri; order Syngnathiformes; family Aulostomidae; genus Aulostomus; species Aulostomus chinensis. Next base: position 14,274,149 of record NC_141321.1, on the reverse strand, counting down.
ACACTGCCAGAAAACTGATGGCCTAGACATGAATGTTTGTGCGTATGATTTAATCCATGTGCTTGGAAAATTAAATTGGTCACAAGGAGCCTCAGAAAAAAAAAAAGTGTGTGTGTATTACTTTAAGTTTTCCTGTGAAATACTGCAGTTTGATTTCTAGAAGTGCATCGCTGAGCCTGGACATCCCTCCTGGTCAATAGCCTGCTGTTCTATTGTATGCAAGGCTAATTCAATTTTGCAATCCAATTATGTTTTAATACTTACTCAAACCAAATTACCCTAAGAGGATGTTAACATTGACTTGACACAAGGGTTGATAAATGTGTGTTGATATAAAATAAAACATGGTGGTTGTCCTCAAATTCTATTCCTCACTTGCATTGCTCTCTTAGAGCTGTAGCTCGATGGGTCCCAGGTCCTGAACGGCTCAGTTGGCTCTTTTCCCACCAGACTGGTTTGGGTTCTTGAGGATGTACTGTTCATGTGTTTGTTGGTTCTGTCTTCCAAAACTGGCCCGTGTTCTCATCAGTTTTGAGCTGAACCATTGCGTCATCAATAGAGAGCATCACACGCCTAGCGGAGCCGTCGCTCTCTGCTGCCAAACCCAAGCAGGACTGGAGCGATTAAAAAACAAACAAAATTCGGTCATTTCTGTGTTGACTTGATATGTGAGTCTGGAAAGATTGAAACTGCATCAGCAACCAGATTAAATCCACTGGCTCGTGCACGTGATGTGATACGATGCTACTAGGTGGGCCTCAGACAGGGCTTGACCCGCGTCATCGTGTGTGTCTGTGAGATGATTGCAAGAAAAGGCTTTGTGAGCCTGATTTGGGGGCTCAGAAGAAATGAATTGTTGGTGAGAACCCGAGGAAAGGTTCAAAAGATGGTTTTGGCCACAGAAAGCTGTTCTGTGGCCTTGCAGAGATGGTATGGCGTTAGCTGTGACACCACTGGTGCCTTTTGCCTTCTTAGACTTCAGGTTGTTAATGGGCGGCTGCATGTGAATCACTTGGCCTTTGGGCCTCGTGTGTGACGGGCACTGACTACCTCAACTTTTATCCCAACAGTTCCTCTTCATAGAGGGCAAAGCATGTATGAGTTAGAACCTTTTGTTTGAGTAGACTTGAATCGTTAAAAACAGCTGTTCCTCAAGCCGATACACACCGGTGTGTTTGAAAAGCCCACTGAAATAAGGGTCCTTTACTTGAAGTCCTTGACCTGGTTTTTTTGGGGCCGTCTTTGGTCAGAACACTGTGCACTGGTGGTTTGAGGGACACCAGCAACGCTTCGGCTACTGTTCACTTTTAAGAAACAGAACATAATGTAACCCGAGATTTTAGTACGCTGAGGACCTTTCAGTGAAAGTAGATAACAGTCGTGAATGTTTGCAGAGCGAAACTCTTTAAACTAGAAAGTTCAAAGACATGGAGAGATGTTTGTGTACTCTTGTTTCACCGCCATTGTGTGTTTAAAGTGCTGAATCATCAACGTTATTTTCATTTCAGCCTGCTGAAATCATGGAGGCATTGTCCGATATGGTTTATCCTGTTGGAAATGCCAGGAGATGTCTCCCAGAGATTACAGACTCATGCAACTTGTGTGCAAGTGTTTCCTCCATCATTTGCAGGAGCCACACAATGTTATCTCACAGGGGGGTCTTGATAAGACACTTCCCCTCCGAAAAGTTCAGTGTCGTACACAAGTCTGAAGCAAGTTTTTGTGGACAGACGCTTTCAAAAAGCAGGATATAGGAGTCGCAAACATGTTTTGTCCTTCTTGAATAAAGTTGGCTTGAGAATTCACATACTGCATATTTTACTAAATTTATGGATTACGTAAATCAACCCCAGTTTTTGGAGAGAGTATGTTGCACTATGCTCTCCCCTCACGGCAAACTACTTCTAAGCAGATGAGTTAAAAGGGGAGGCTGTAAACATGGCAGGGGCTTTAATAAACACTGGTGCTGCTTGGTGTGGCTTAAGAGCAGAGATCACTCCCATGAGGCCGCAGCCAAGTTCACAACTCCCTGCCCCGCCTCTGTGGAGTGGAGCCAGAGGATGAGTTAAGACCCTGTCAAGACAAGTCTATTCTCTCACAGATGAACCATTAAAAGTGTTATAGAATGTGAATCATGGCAAAAGATGCAGATACGTCAGCTTTTGTTTTTATAAGTTTCACAAAACTTGATGCTGAGTCAGATGTTGTGAAATGAGGAGAGGACACAGCCTATGAGTCCAGACGGATCTGAACCTTGTCTTTGTTTTACAAAGATGGTCTCCACCTGGCAAACTATTAATTTAATAAACATTCTTTAGTTTTTCTGGGGCATTTGAATTTATCACATTATCGAATGAGTATTTGGAACAACATGGAAATTTGTTTGTCAGTTACTCACCGTTAAAGGTTTTGAACGTATGAAGACATTTTTTCCCCTCCCGCTCAACTTCTGAATCCAGAATTCAGAAAATACCAGCCTCATGCTTTTTGCAGGAAGCTACTAGAAACTGAAGATTTATAGCATTTGCAAAAGTTAGTTTCCAAACTCTGAAAGTCGTCATCCAAGTCTTCTTAATATAGTTGCATGCACAATAGTCCACCAACACTTTGATTTCAACTGAAAATACCGAACTAACACGGCTCCAGTTCTACTTTCAATGGCATGAGCATGACCAGACTGAGCATTCACTTAAATCCCTCCTCCCAGCTCGTTCATGAGCCAGAACCCTGATGGTGGATGCTGACTTGTAGTAGAACAACAAATTGGGAGATGGTACCTTCAATGAAAGTGCAAGCTAAATTAAGACATGCACATGGTCTCACTTGCACCATAGATGTGGTGTGTGCTGTCTATGTTAGTCACTCTTTTTTTTTTTTAAATAGCTCAATTCAAAGTATTTGTGGCTTATTCAACACGCAACCGCCAGAACAAGACTTTGACTATACTGAATGATGCGTTTGGCAGTTTGGAAATAGAAGTTTTATATTGTTTTGGGTTGGTCTCAATCAGCTTCGAGATAGAAAACCAACAAACAAACATGCTAGCATCTTCTGAATTCTGAATTTCCTAAAGTTATGCACTAAGAAAAAACTTATTTGTGAATTAAGGCGACCTAACAGTTGGTAACTGATAAACAAAGATAACATTTGAGTGAAGTATCACTTTAAATGTCAGTGATTATATTATAACAGGGTAAACTCCACACCCTCGGCCCAACGAATCGATGTTGAGATGGTTTTGTGGCCCTCTCTTTATGTCCGACATGCTAATTTTGGAAGGGGGATTGTTCACACTAAGGTTATAGTTTTGCATTTTCTTTTTCTTTTTTTTCTTCATTTTGCTGTTTTGTTTTTGAATTCAGTTCAATTTGAATTCATTTTAACACAGGTTTTCTCGTTTAGTCTTTTTAAAAATATTTAAATTTAGTTCAGTTTTTGTGTCAGTTTCAACTTTTTGTAATTTGGTTTAACTGGCAACAGCGAGATTCAAAAAGGCCAGAAAAACTATGGTGTGATTAAAAATAATCGAAATATAACATTTGAAAAAAAACAAACGCATTCAGTCAGGAAAGAGCAACCATCCACAAAACAACTATGCTTTAACATTAAGAGTCCTAAGTGTGTGATCATGCTGCTTTGGTTAGACGAAGATTTTGTGGTGGGCAAAAGTCAAAATAGCCAAAAGACTGACGGCATTTGTGAGGATGTTCTTTCATCATTGCAAGTGAGTTTTGGGCATTTTAAAGAAACACGAGCTGTTAGGCAGCTGCATCGTATCAGTTTAAAGTCTGACTCCCTTCTTCACTTCACACCAACAGTCAGAGTGCCCCGAACCTGCAAAGGCCTTCATTCTCTTAACAGATTTGCTTGTACAAGAAATAAACAAATCTGTTCTCTGCTTCGCTCAGCACAGCAGTGGAGGATGGTGGGTACCTGCAGTGTTTTCTGGAAACTACCGCAGCATGTGAGAAATGGTGCCTGCTACTGTAAGAGGGGGCAGTACATCGGTAACTGATATATGAGGGAATGTGGTCTGTATTTGTATCGACCTCTGAGTCACACAGAGAATCAGACATGTCTTAGATCATAGTTTGAACAGGCAGTCATGGTCTGCAAACCCAGCCAGCTGAATACACCGAGCCCCAGTGAATCCATTTATACATGTCTGAAATAGAAGTAGTCATTCTACATCTTTGGCATAGCAGTTCTGCTGAACTTCACGTCAAATATATTTATCATATGACTAAACTTGTTATGAAAACGGGACACTGGATTGGAGCTGCGTCACTGGGCAGAATAGGGTTAACACAGCAAATTATAGACAGAGGAAACAGAGGATGTGGTGCTGGTGATAAACAAATCACATCTTATAAAAGTTTGAAATCATTACTAATTTGCATTCGCAAAAGCTCAGGCATCTTCAGTCATTGTCTTTCAGCTAGCACTTTAGGGAGGTTGTAATTAGTACACACAATACACACGATTTAGTACTCACAGTAGACTATTTCTTTAAACAGAGGGTATAAAAAAATTATGTGGCGAGACTCTGTTGCCCTCCTCCTGGAGCCGACACCTTATTGTGGTGGAGGAGTTTGAGTTCCTGAAGGACCCTGAGCTATGCTGTTGGGGGCATTTTGCCCCTGGTAGGGTCACCCTAGGCAGACTAGTTCAAGGCGCGGGGCCAGACAAAGAACTGTTCAAAATACCCTTTGTGGGAAAAAAGAGAGAGTTAGAGTACCCTGCCCAGAGGGTTACCGAGGCCCTGCCCTGGAGCCAGGCCTGGGATAGGGGCCTATCGGCGAGCGCCTGGTTGCTGGCCAGCCAACAGGCCAACAGGCCACCTGCAGGAGGAACCAGAAGGGTCCGATGCTTTGTGGATTGGGCAGCAGAACCAAGGTGGTGGCCTTGGTGGTTTGATCACCAGCTATAGAAATGGGCTTTTGGGACATGGAATGTCACCTCTCTGGGGGGGAAGGAGTCGGAGCTGGTGGATGAGGCTGAGCCTTTGCGGTTGGATATAGTCGGTCTAAAATTCCAAATTTAGTGCTTGAATGGGTGATGTCACGCTAGCTGTGTTCATGTTTGCGTGTTGGGTATTCAAGTTGTGGTCAGAAATAACTAAAGAGTACTTTTAATTTTTTCAAAACCCTAAAAAAGCTGCATGCAGTTAGAAGTGATGCTTGAGGATATCCTGGAGTCTGGTATGACCTTTTTTAATTTGATCAGCACATTAGTACTGAACGTACACCTTTGCAGAGATGATTATCAACCATTATCATTACACAACTGTTGGAGACCAATGTGAGGTAAGCTGAACGAAACTGCAGCAGTGTGAAGGAGGAACTTCTTGTGCTCTGTGCTGCGTCAAACGACGTTAATCTGCTGATTCCTGGAAAAGGAGACATGGACCAAGACTTTTTTTTTTTTGTAAAGGAGCATCAGCTTTGTACATGGAAGTTAAAGATTCAAATGTGTAGCCACACAGGAAGAGTCTGTGGCTGTCCAGTTCTTATAATTAAGTGAAGTCATTTCCCTCTTTGTTTGCTCTCTCTCTATTATGCAACTCAACCATATGCTTCCAATCCTGGAGAGTCAAAAGCAGAAGAATTTACCATAAACTCTTATCATCCTCAGCAAAGATTAACATATCAGTGAGTGGCTCAACCCCCCCTCTTGCCCTTCTGCGAGTGTTTGTTGAAATGTGGCTTTTAAATCTTTGGACTGTAAAAGTGATGCAGGCTAGTGACCAAATCAGCAGCTTCAAACTGCTGTTTTCACTCCTCTGTGAAGCCTCGTCCACCATTGTTGCGCCCAAAGCCTTTGCTTCCATAGTTGTGGTATAATAAAGACGGGAAGTGTTGTGATGTTACTTGTTGCCCGGGACTACATTTCCACTCTCTTCTCTATAATGTTACTCAGTGGTCCCGGAATGATGATGTCACTGTCCGCAGAGTTTCCACCACAGCAGAGGGCCTGCGGAGGTGAAGCCAGTGGGTGTGTGCGAGTTTGTTATGTGCAGTCAGACCGGCTGTGTTGGCACAAGGAAGAGAGCTGTGTGTTGAACAGAACCACAAAAGAGAGGGGTTGTTTTCATAGGTCTGGACTTCAGGGGCTCATGTGTGGGTTGGTGTTATTTAAGTGAAAAATTAAACACACACACACTCCTCATCCTTTATTATACGGTTATATAACGTATTCTTCCTCTTATGCAGAGGATGGGAAATGGAAAGACTGGCAAAGAAGTATTTTGAATTATGTATTACACGCATCAATGCCACATATTATTTCTTAATTAAATTGGAAATAGTCATAACTCAAGTTAACTTGGGGAGCCAAAACATTTTGGGAAAAGGTTGATGGCTGCCAAACAGTTATGCTGATTTACCTCTTTCCTGCAGACACTTGGAAAACCACACAAAGTGAATCTGAAAAGTCAAGGTTGGAGAATTGATTATATCATGATTCTTCTGGGTAACTTGCTGATCTAATTTTTTGATGCCCGTGTAATATAGTGATTTGGAGGAAGACAACAGCAAGGTTAAGTTAGAAGAACATAAATAACTTTGAAATAAAACACCAAACAGTCGCCTGGAAAAGACTTGTTTGTATTGTCAGATTAATTTCAGGATTAAAGAAATTGTCCTTTTTTCTCAGATAACGAAATTGTCGTTAAAAGTCAAATTCAAAAGAAAATCCGTTAAGCACAATATTCAGGTATGCATTATGAGGCATCTGCATCAAAGTCCTTTCTCCAGATGTTACAGGGGACAATGTGAAAATGAAAAGGCAAAAACATCTGAAAAATAAACATGATGTCGTCCTTTAACAAAGGGAGTCTATTGATAAAATAAAGTTCATGAAATTACATGTAGCCCTCAATGACCTGAGAGAAACCTTGAAGGTGTCTAGCAAAGTAAACTTGAGAGTCTCATCTGCAGAGCTCGCTCCAGACTGGCAAGGTCGAGTTTGGGATAATTACAGGAAGCAGCGGCTCAGGGATCCTGTTCTCTCTGGCAATGAATGTAATGTTGACTGAGCCACAATGTAGCGAGGTGTAGGAATCAATCCTCAAACCCAAAAGTAAGTTACAAACCACTTTCCTTTGTCTCCATGCCTTTTATGAAGGGGTCTTCATTTAAATGCTGGAAATAAAGTCCACGGTTCACTCTCGCATCAGACATTTTCATGTTGAACAGCATCAAACGTCATCACATTGATCAGATCCTGAGGTGCATTCAGGACTCAGTGAGTTTGTTAACGTCTGTAATTAAGGCTGTCCAGGACAGAGCTGAACACTTTCTTACTGTCTCAGCAAAAATAAAGACGAGTTATTCCACCTACGTGTTACCTTGGAGTCGGCATTTAGGTTCCGCTTCACTGTAACATTATGATTCATAACTCTTTACTGCTAATCAGGCTAGGCTATTATGCGTAATGTGTTGCCAATGAAACATAAGTAAGTTCCTCTGTCCGTCATGTATTTTACTGTTTTTAGTTTGATGATGCTAAGGAAAGTTTCTTGTTATTTTTCCATATCATTTTTGCAATATTTTCTTTTCTCAAATTAAGTGCTGTTGTACTTTAACAATGACTTCCTATAAAACCTTAAAACACCAAAAATGTGTTAAAATCTTAAGTTAGGGGGTGTTGTGGATACTAACCGTCTCCAACATTATCCTCCAAAAACATAAAATTCAGGGAGCCAGTAAAGCTTAAAATTTGATCAGTTGAAATCAAGTTAAATAAGAAGTCAAAACAAGTGGAAGACACATATGAAAGCCCATTATGATGGAAATAAATCAATCGAAGATTTGAGCACCAGTGTTTGCTTGAAGCTAGAAAAAGCATTGCAACACAAATGCAGAAAATATATTTTCCACTTGAAATGCATAAATCAGAAACTGCTTGTTGAAAGTTTTACTCTCTATTTTCATACATTTTAATACAAAGGTTCCTCAAATGTCAGACACTTTGACGTCTCTAGACTTCCTCTTTAGCTATGAGACACTCACTGCTGACCCAAGCGTCTCCACAACAAATGATAATATTAATAAATTTTCACAATGCAGCAGAAGTTGTATCCATCCATCGTCATCTTCCGCGTATTCCTTACTCGTAAGGGTCACGGGGGGGCTGGAGCCTATCCCAGCATCTACAGGCGAGAGGTGGGGTTCACCCTGGACAGGTCGCCAGTCCATCACAGGACCAACACATAGAGACAGACAACCATTCACACTCACAGTCACACCTACAGTCAATTTAGAGTATCAATCAGCCTCGTCCTCTCTTGATGTCTTTGCACTGTGGGAGGAAGCTGGAGTACCAGAGAGAACCCACACAGGAACAGGGAGAACATGCAGACTCACACAGAAAGATCCTGTGCTGGAGCCGGGACTCGAACCCGGAACCTTCTTGCTGTGAGGCCACAGTGCTGACCACTGCACCACCGTGCAGCCCCTCAGCATAAGTTGTGTACTGTTAAATTCACGTATTAGAGAACTTGTGGGTTGAGGTTTTTAAACCAGTTTCTTCATCGTTAAGTTCAACGGTAGTTCAAGCTGATGCAACGTCTGTATAACAGGAAAGGAGTTTGAATAGCATACATGTAGGTGGGTAATCACTGATATGCCACTTTCTAAGCCTATATGTGCACTTCACACCTACTGTTGGGTCACAGCCTCCAGTTAGTAAGGCCAAGAAGTTAACAGCATATTGCAAAACCTCTATAATGTGCGAACATGTGAAGATGTTCCAATGATTCGCCTCCAAATAAGTAACTGTGACTGTTTGATGACATGTGTTGGATTCCTCCAGGGGCGGATGAGCAGTGTAATTGCAGGTGGTTGGAAATGGAAAGAGAGCCATTAAGCATGTACAAACACACACATGCGTGCACATACACACTGAGGTTGATGTCATGCTTGTTTCCCAGGCGCGTCTCTCATCGACATTTTAAAGTTCTTCACAGCTGAAGGGTGAGACACATCGTCCTACATTGGTTGACAGTTGTTTTCTTTTTTTCTGTCTGACAAATAATTACAGCACCAGCCAAAATGAATGTGAGGTAGGGGTCAGATGCTGTTGTGAAAGTCTGACTGAATTTTGCTGAATGGATCCTTTGTGATTTTCCAAGCTTCATTGTTAACTGCATTTAAAATTCTTCTCGTAAATGCGGCACAGATCAGGAATGTCAGTTACTAGAACGAAGAGAATGAGTAATGATGTAGTACTATGTGTCCAGGTATTCTGGCTTTAATGCTGCGTGATTTCTAGATGGTTTCCAAGTATGTGAGTGTGTTTTAATATGCTTGTAACTTGTAGGAAACAGGGAAAGCATTGGGAAACTCCTTTTCTTAATGTCTTCTCCATGCACAAAAGTATTCTGCTGGGAAATAATGTAATAATTTCTGTCAGTTTGACTGTCGTGTTTGCAGACTGAGTCAGTCTCACAGTTTGGTTCTGGTTTTTTGCCATATATGTGAGCCAAAGCCAAACTGGATTCTTTTGGAGACATATTCTAATGAGGCTACAATAAGTTTGCTGTATTTGCCTGCTAAATCAAAGACAGTAAACTGTTACAATAAACATTTGAGTAGGAAGCACTTCAGGCTTAAAGTGTTGTGTTTAAGTGTTTGGCTCTCTGTGGCACAGTCTGTAAAACATTCTGGCATTTCCCTTAGAAAACAGCAGTGTGGTAAATGGTCTGAGGGTTGCGCCCAGGCTCACATGAGGCCAAATGGAGAGGGGTATTCAGACTGAGACCAAAAATGGTAGTGGAGAGGAATACGTGGGATGGATAGTACGAAGGAAGGTGGAATGATATTCTCATCCATGTGAAATTATACTTTGCTGGTGCTGCTGTGATGTAACTGTCTGCATATTCCCTTTGTTGAACATAATCTGGATAATTACCTTGCTAGAAAAAAAAAAAACACCGGTGGTTTTGGATATTTCAGCCAATGAACCGCAAATCATAATTCTTTTAATCCTGACCATAACCAATCCAATTATTATTTTATTTTACTAACTTGCCCACAGACACTGAGCTCAGTTGATGTTGAGGAAACAAAAAACCCTATGTCAGTTATCGAGGTTCCACATTTGATATGAAAATCAACTCACAGAGAGGCTTGCTGTGTTTTAGATGCCTTATTCATCGCAACAAACGCGTTTGTGTTAATGAAACCTACATTTGGATAAATTAAATTGTGTAAATGTAAAGTAAAAAGGTGCAAACATAGAGCCTTGAGGAACTCCTAATTTCACGTTGTAATACAACATGCTTAGGCTAACTACTTAACAACATCTCCTTTCCCTTAGATATGAGTTACTGACTGTTTCAGAGCTGAACTTGTACTCGTGCTGAAATCATGTCATAAATAAATCTAAGGATGTAAGGTTTGTGAATTGGCATGCAGCGTGTTGAGTTTCATGCACGTGAGGTGATAGACTTGGTTATCAGTAACAAACTTTCAATCAATATTTTTAAAGATACTGTAACCAAACAGTGTGATGAACTGTCTTCCAAATTTTCTGAGTTCAGTCTTCTGTCTGTCTCTCAACCATTATTTACCATATTGCCACTTTTCTCCAAGCTTTAACTGCACAGTTGTTAACTTGTAGATGTCATAAAAACAAAAACAAAAAACAACGAACTTTTATGAAGTGAAGAATTTTCCACAATGACATTATTTTCTGGAAATAATTATCAGTGATTGTCTTTGCACACATGCATCCAGTATATCAACACCACCTTACAAAAGCTGAAGCAATGCCATTATACCTCTCCTGTTAGCCACTGGTAGAATCATTGTCTGGGTGTGAACTGTGACCCATGCTTCACTCAGCAGACTTACTTTTCATCCATCATCCCCCCTGTGAATCAAACCTCCCTCCGCCCTGCTGGCACAGCTGACATGGGGGGCAGTGTTTCATTTCTCGTAGTAGTGCTAAAACAAAATGCAAACACAAGTATGTCTGCAAAAAGAAAGGGGGAGAGCTGAGAGTGGTAAGAATGATGAACTGAAGTTCAATACCTGTCTCATTTACAAGACCTTTGAGTGACCACATACAACACACAGATGTGGGGGAGCAAACATTGACTACTTTGCAGACTGTTTACTGAGGTGTCTGTGTAGATGAATGCACGTGTATTTTTGTGTATGTGTGCTTTTATGTCATGGGGGCTTCGGTCGTGTATTTATTGGGACTCTTATTAGACCACACAGACATCCATCATTGCAACTCTTCTATTTCAAGCTACACCAAACTTTTCCAGTTCAACACTGAATATTAACTAACTCAAAGTCCCAAATTTAATAGAGTCAGTGGGCTTCATCATGCAGTTCCCAAAAACAGGGTGACTTCACCTGGGATGAAGCAGGTACGCCCCTACTTGTCCACACTGCCCCAGGTGACTTGGCACATCAATGTCGTCTAGACAGGAATGAATGAGTAATGGTGATGCTTACAGCAAGGTACACAGTTAATGATATTTCCGCTCAGTGGTTTGGGAAGTGTGTCTGCATCATTGGGACTCAATTGCAGAAAATATTTGGAAGGTCATAAAAGGTAAAGAGAAAATTGCTCACTTGTGCAACTCATTTGTGGCACACAAATCTTGTACATTTACATGAAGGATTGCTGCTTTGGCAGAGTAATGATGTCCTTGTGATTTAAAAGTATTTATTGGCAGAAAGTGAAGGGAACATGCTGACAATGAGAATAACATATGGCAGAGAGAGAGAGTTCAGATTTTTCATTTGCCAGGTACTTGTAAAGCTATGTTCTGCTTCTCTGCAGGGTCGGCACAATGGAGATGTTTTGGGAGGCAGGCGGGACAGCTGGAATAAACCCTGTTCTCACATATTCTAAGTTGGTCTTCAGTGGTTAGAAAGTATGACTTTGTTTTAAAAGACCAACTTTCTCCTTTTGGCTTCCTCGTCCTCAACCAATGAGAAATGGTGGCTGGCAGGTTGTGGTGAATGGGGTCGCACACAAGCGCACGTAACGGACATTCATCGACAGTGTGAGTAACAAGTCTGACCAATGTTGGAGCAGAGGTATCCTTTACCTCGATGCCTTTGGAGCTTCCGGTAAAGACTTTGGAAACCTTTACGTGAATCACATCACCTTTCCACTGGTGATTTGATCAGCATCATTAATGTGATAAAGCGTGGCCTCTGTGTTGTAAAACAGTCCGTTCTGGGTGCTTTGACAAGAGGAAAAAGGCACAGACATTTTCACATTGGCCCAAATTCTGCGCTTGTTTGCAAAGCTCATTTTACAATATTAACAACGTGGTTATGTGGTGGGTAAACAAGATGAAGACTAGTTTCCTTGACTACTCCTTCTGACCTTTTTAATACCACGGGTAACCTTTGGACAACTAACCCACAACGCCTCCTTTCTATTCGGGGTGAAGTCACTATGGTCCAATGTGTACAGTATAAAGAAGCAGCACACAGGGTTCCTCTTCCAACAAGCCCAGATTGCCTGTTTTTGCAGCCCAATGTTTCTCTTTTTCACCTTCTTGCTCTCTCAAACAAACACCCCGAGACACTGCAAAAATGGAAACACACGTGTGTTACCCTGTGAAGGTTGCGCATATTTGCAACACAGACCAGGTTTCCAGGTCCCTGATTGAAGGTGAAGCTGCTGTCCTGGAGATGGCAGCGCAGTTAATGTCAAGTTTGATTGTTGAAGGCATAAACTGTGTCTGTACTGAGAAGAAACAGCTGTCTGCGGAGGTGGAGGGCAACAGTCAGCATTAACAAAGCTGCATGGTGGGATGGAATGCTATTCCTGGATCAGGAGGGACCCCAAAATAGTCTGTGGAATTGGATGATGTTGAAAGCACTCCTTCATCTTCAAGAAGGGAACAAAATGTCCTCAGTTTATTTTAAATGGTCAAATATGTGATGGAATGTCGAAAAGTGTAGCTTAGTTACATTATCCCAAATGTTCCCAACAATGTTCAAAACCACAGAAATTCAAAATAATGGTGATTTCATCTGTATCAAGTTATATCCCGATTACCCTCTGCAGTTGCTCAACATAACCATGGAGTTATTTTTACAGGGGTTGTTTTGACCATGTATACCACCACACAACATTAGCAGCGTTAGTTATATTCATTGTGGATACATGGTATGAAATGACATAACTTGAGAGATTTGACTTAACATCAATAGGACCGCACGGTGGTGCAGTGGTCAGCACTGTCGCCTCACAGCAAGAAGGTTCCGGATTCGAGTCCACAGGATCTTTCTGTGTGAGTCTCCATGTTCTCCCTGTTCCTGTGTGGGTTCTCTCTGGTACTCCAGCTTCCTCCCACAGTCCAAAGACATCAAGAGGGGACGAGGCTGATTGATACTCTAAATTGACCGTAGGTGTGACTGTGAGTGTGAGTGAGAGCTGGGATAGGCAGTGGAAAATGGATGGATAACACCAACAGAACATTGCCTCATCTATGTGCATGATGGCTTCAGATATATCATTGCAATTGTGGTTGTTTAACAATGAAGACCATGTTTCATGAACTGCAAAAATTTTGAAGGTCAAAGGTCACTGTCACCTCACATTAACTCTAGAACATCCTGAAGGAATTTTGTCATGAGTGCTACAAACATCCACCGGGACTCAAGGATGATCTGAATAAATGTTGGTGGTCAAAGGTCACTGTGACAGGCATACATTATGAATGCATTACTTCTAGTTTTGATTGAAAGACGTCTAGGGGAAGAAAATACATCCTGTGTACTTTTAAAATTTGACATCCAAACCACTAGACATGTAGCCTGGGGTAAAAGCCAAAGCAGTTATAATCAATATTTCTAACTGACTATGAATCATTTGAACATGGTTGCTCACAGTTATAAACTGAGATTTATCCCTCAACTCTGCAGTTTCTCTCAGAATTTTGGAGCCACAGATTCAAACCACAACTTTATCATTCTGGTTCAGAGCCTTATTCACAGTTTCCAGCAATGCACAGCTAATGGCAGACAAAACAGGGGACGGCAGGCCCTGCATAACTGCACGAATGGCTTGGTCATGATAAAACAATCAAAACATCTTTAGAGATAATAATGAGGCATCATCTTTATTTTTCTGACAGGGAAAACTTGCGTGCATCTTGACTCTGCTGTACCAACAACTGCAGGTGAGCAGTGAAGGGTAAAATGTGTGTCTGGATGTGTCTAAATGTGTCTGGTCCTTGTGCTCCACCTCTGGCCTCCTGACACTCAGCTTACCTCATCTCAAGGGTGTGAATGTCTTGCATGACTCAACATATAATTCAGTCGATGAAGCACCACCATTGGTACACCCTTCACGTGTCCCGTCGAACCCTGGCTGCCACTTCCCGAATGGCCCAGCCCAATCTGGTTTCCATGGCAACCCTGTCTTGTAACACAAAGTTGTGGAATCTTCTGGAAGTGCTTGGTCAGAGCGCTGGTCTGTGCCCAGGCTGCCCGCTCTCAACGACCTCTAGCCTTTGTCGTCAACACACCAACAGATGCTCTTCACATCCTGTGCAGAAAATTCTGAGTGACTCAGTGTTAAGTGATGATGAGAAGCAGTGAAATGGCTGACAACCTCAAATTATGTTTCACATCCAGACAAATTCATCCCATGGCTGACTAGAGTATGAACTTCTGCATATTTTCCAGGAATGTTACGTGCGTTCTTCTGCTAATATTCAAAGTGAAGACCTTCAAACTTCAACAGACTGTCTCTCATGGTCTCACTGCAGCTCCTCTCGCCCTCCATCTCCCTTGTGCATGAACCAGGATCCTTATCCGCCAACTTTTTATCTCTGTTCTCTGTTCTTTTTTCTTTCTAAACTCTTAATCCTTGCCCTTATTTTCTCCAGCTGTGTCCATTTGGCTCTCACTCACTAAAGTTTGGTGAAGCCAGATGTGAAGTGCTCACCAAGCCTCTAAATCTTTAAAAGCTTTACAAAAAGCTTTTCAGATTGGAAAGTCATGGGAGATCCCAAAGGAAGCAGCTGTTTTTACCTATTTTAGTCAAAAACCAGAAATACACAACTGAGAATCTTGGCATCCCTTTACAGATGTTACCAATAATAATGCAGGGCAGTATGTTTTTTTTTCTTTCCTTCCCCTTACTGTACAGAGCAATTAGAAAGGCTGGAAAGCCCCCATAACCAAGTTAAAGGGAAAGTACCAAAAATGAAGATTCAGTCCTTATCTACTGACCCTCGTGATTTTTTTTTAGTCCTGAAAACACAGCTGGATTTTCAAAGGAAAAGGTGTTGCAGTAGTCTCCCACACGACTGAAGGCAATGGAGACCGATTTTCAAACCTAAAAGTCAAGAGCAAGGCATGACGTCACAGTCTCCAGTGCTACTGAGTACAACCCAAATAAACAACAAAGTGATAGACTGAATGGACAAATTACATTTCTCATCTTCCACATCAAACGCTGCCATATCAAGTGACATCAAACCTTCTTCTGGAAGCCCTCGTAACTTCCCACTGTCCTTGTGGGATTCTCGGGCACTTTGATTCAGTGAGTTCTCTCAAAGGCTGGAACTTTCCAACACCTCAGTTGCTTATGACCACACACCTGCCAAAGAACATCATGCTTCCCTCTGATGCTGTCAAAGATATTCGACTTCATCGTTTCTCTGTGTTTCCAGACTGTGTTGCATATTGATTGGACAATATGAGTATGAAAATCTAAAATGTAACATCACGCTTTACAAAATGTTCTGAAGTAGCTGCCAGTCGTCAAGTATGACCAGATCAGCCTTTTCACTTCATCAAGTCCCAAACACAAATCATTCACACGGTGATCGAAGAGAAAATCGCAGTGAAAACAACCAGAGTGGAGATAAATATATGTTCTTGCTGTTGAAGGTGATATATGGAAATCAGGGTGATGCGGAGAATCCCTCTGACACAAGCCAGGCTGCACTCTAGACACTTTGACAGAAACAGATCATAAATCTGATAGAGAGACGGAACTGCCAAGGAACTTAAGTCACCATCCCTGCAGGAACTGAACGTCTTTTTGTTCACAAATATTTATACATTCTTTTACGCTAGTTCCTCCCTTAAACTGCATATAATTTCAACAAAATGTTGTATAACTTGAGTGAATATGGAAGTAAAACTTTTTAAAAATGAATTCTCATCCCTGTGTTATGATCCTCTACAGCTTGGCGCTGTTTCACAAGTGGAAAGTTTGTGAAAGATTTTTCCATATTTGAGGGATAACTGACTCAGTTGCACTAACTTGAGCTGTGTTTTTGTTGTTGTCTTCCCTTGCTTCCCCTGAAAAATTGCCATGCTGTTTCATTCTTTAGCTCTCTGGCACGACTCGCTCCACCAGTCCTGTGACAGGAATTATTCAACCACAGTAGCTGCTCTTCAGACCAGACCCATGAGTAAGTTCAGTTGAACCAGCAGCTTGTTGGACGCAGACAGCCTCCTGCACTGGGACATGACCAAGAGAGCGTGTTGTGGTCGGCTCTTTATTATTTTTCCCTTTTTGCGCATTGTTTTTCCAAAACATTTCAGTTCTTGGCGGATAAATGAACTTACTTAACTCCACATACTCTTTGTGGGTAGGAAACCACACTGAGTAGATCGTCAAACCAAATTTGTCTTTTTAGAATTATTGTCAACATTTAAAGATTTCCAAATTCTGACCTTAATAAACGTAGATTTGTCCTTATGTTATATTATCAGTGTTAAAAATGCTTTGTCCAGTTGAATTTGCAAATTATATTGGAAAGGAGAGTGGTTTTGGGTCAATTATTTTCCATAATGTGAAATATTGTAAATATCAGAGTAGCAATACTGTTGATACCAGTCTGACGAGCAAATATATTTCTCCTGAGAATGAAGTTGGTAACTGACAGCATACGTCATGAGAAAAGCCTTAGAGAGCACAATCTTCTACTAAGGAGGTTATTTGGATATGGACAATAAACAAGGCATCATCAGAATGTGTCCCGAAAGTTGTCTCTTGCTCACCAAATGTAGATCTTCTGGATCACTGATCCACAACTCGACCCAGAAATGACAACTAAATAATGAAAAAAAAAAAGGATTTCTGGATCTCTAAAAGCCAGAAATTTCCCTTTTTCAACATTTCAGATGCAAGTAATATGATTGAAATTTGGCCATAACATGTTCAGAGTTACTGTCAGTGATACGATAAGCACAACAGTGAGACACAGAATCGTTTTCACTGTAGCAGTTTAAAAGTGGGACACAGTGTCCGACATTAAAATGTCAATGTCCTGTTTTCTGAGAAAAGTCCTGCAGGCTGAATTACTGATGCCTAAATCAGGACTGTTGTTGTTTTGCCTCAGAGAAACCTGGAAGATGACAAATGATGCAGGAAAAGATGGATGTTGACGGAGTGGAGGAAAGCAGAGGCAAAAATCAGACGTATTTGCAGTGTGTACGTGCATGCACGTGTGTGTGTGTGTGTGTGTGTGTGTGTGAGACTTTAAACAGCCACTTGAGAGTCAATACAGTCATGTTTTAGTTCTTTAACAGTAAAAGATAAAAAAAAAACCCAACTTCTGAGCAGTGACTCAGACTAACAGAAAGTGAGCTGAGCTGTCTGGACAGCAGCAAAGCCACAGTCCTCCTCATTCCTCCCCAGTGCCTCTGTAGGTTCTAAATCTGTTATCATGCAGTGAAGTACAGAACTGCAATGACCAGCTGGAATGAGGCATTTTAACAACTGTCATGGGAGTGATTTAAAACTCTTTTGTTCCACAGTTTAGTTCCCAAACATAATTTACAGTAAAAAAAAAAACAAAAACAAAAAACACCCCCCCACCCAAAAAAACCCAAAATCATCTTAGAATACTCTGGAAGTTAAGAGTATGAGAACCTGTGCTCATGATTTTGATATGGTAGCAAAGTTTAGGGTTTACATAGTTTTTGTTTTTACTTTTTATTTCATTTTTCCATATCCCATAACAACTGCATCATACAGTTCATTACCACTTTGAATATTTGCACATTTGAATGGTTTATCTGTAGGTTATGGCGGTACGACGGGATTTTTGTTGTTGTTGTTGACTTCCTTTGTCCACCCAGTCAGGAGTTTAACCTTGTTGCACCAGACCTGAGCAGAGACCCATCAATCCAGTCTGAAGCACCTTCCGCTACTGCAGTGACATCTTCTGGGCTTTCTATTGATTGATTTCACGGTCCTCTAAAATGCAACCTGGGTCTGCACATTCATTCCTGTTTTCTCGTCTCTTGTGCCCCCCCCCCCCCCACCCCCCAAATTTGTTTAAAGCCAGACGTCAGGGGTCCCTATTGCTCACACTTGGGCGGTTCATCCCAGCAGCAATTGAAGCCCTCCCCTTCAGGCTGCAGCGGTGTGCCAGGGTATAAAAGCAGCGCGCTCCCTTCTTGTAGCCTGGCTCACCGGCTGCGAGGCGGCACACACGACCGCCAGGGGAAGCAGCACAGCAGAGAATAAGGGACAGGAACTTCATCTCTCCAACTTTGCTCGCTTCTGGGGTTTTTTTGTACATCGCTTTCTTGATAATACCTTTTTTCTTTACGCGACATCACCTTTCTGCAATATGACTGGTGGCCCCCTCACAGGGTTGCTGGTTGCGCTGTGCGTCAGCAGCGCAGTTCACGGCTTGCCAAAGAAGAGCAAAAGACAAAGTGGCCAGTATCAGGTGTATCCTGGGTTGCACGACACACCGGCCGTCACTCCAGGTTGGTACAGTGATAAACATTTGATTATTATTAATAATACTAATTTTTACTTCATGCGTTTAAAAAAGATTTTGCATAGTAAACTTGAAATCCTGTAAGATATTTGATTGGTCAGCAGGTATGAATCCGTATGGTATTTAAATCTCTTGTTATTTAATGTTTTTTCTAGTTGGCTGTGAGGAAAACGGCCGCTCATTCAGGTTCAACGAGCAGTGGGAGAAACCTTACCTCGGCAGCACGCTGTTGTGCACCTGCAATGGAGCAGCAGGCATCAAATGTAAAACTAAACCTGAAGGTCAGTGAGAGAGCATCCGCACTGTTTACTCCCAAAAAAATGTCTACCCAGGCCTTCTCAATGGAACTCCGAGGTCGGATAATTGCCCTTCAGATTTTCCTAACTAACACCAACAACTACCAACCAACCAATAAAGCAATAATGCTCAAAAACAGCAAATCCGAGTCACTTTAACAAACCTATCTGGGAACAAATCACGACGTCTACCAGTCTCCAAAGCGCCTTTACGCATCGAGCAAACAGCCTCCTTTATATTTGGTTATTTCCTTTCTTGTTCTCAGTGGAGGAGTCGTGTTATGATAAGTACAATGACCGGACATACCGGGTCGGAGAAACCTACGAGAGACCAAAGGACGGGATGATGTGGGACTGCACTTGCATCGGTTCCGGTCGCGGCAAGATCAGTTGTACCATCGCAAGTGAGTCATCCGAAAACAACAGAAGCTTCTCTTTTGCCTCTCTTCTTCCGTTGATTGGAAACACAAATTTCTTGGATTTGTCGTTTCTTATTATCTTGAATTGAGACAGAGAAACTATATTTTGCCCTCCATAGATCGTTGCCATGAAGGTGGACGGTCTTATAAAATCGGGGACACTTGGCAGAGGCCTCATGACACCGCCGACTACATGCTGGAGTGCGTGTGTCTTGGAAATGGCAAAGGAGAATGGACCTGCAAGCCTGTGGGTGAGTTCACTTGAACACCTGCGAGATAACCGAGGTATCTTTTGCATTCCACTCAAACGTACAGAGGGAGATTTCTCTGAAGTATGACCATGCTTGAATTCATTGTAAATATTTGACGACAGTTCAGTCAAACAGGGTCAGTGTGCAAAAGAGCGTTGCTCCAGTTTTCCAGCCTCACACTGCAGTTATTGATTTTCAAACGCCAGAATCATTTAGACTATCATTGTAACTGGTCTCCGCTTATAAAAACTGCAGATGATCTACATGATAGCTGTTATTTTTATGTCCAGCTGAGCGTTGCTATGACAACAATGCTGCATCATCATACATGGTTGGGGAGACCTGGGAGAAACCCTACCAAGGCTGGATGATGCTGGACTGTACTTGTCTGGGAGAGGGAAACGGACGCATCACATGCACCTCCAGAAGTAAGAACACATTCACACAAGTGCATGTTACCATGGGTTCATTAGTGGCTGCTGACAATTGTTACTATCCTACCAGACCGCTGCAATGACCAGGACACCAGAAGATCCTACCGCATCGGAGACACATGGACAAAGACTGACGTAAGTGGGCACGCCCTGCAGTGCCTGTGCTTAGGAAATGCCCGTGGACAGTGGAAGTGTGAGAGACACAACGCAGGCAGAGGTGAGAAAAGGTGATAAAAGTGTTTACCCAATGGTAGGAGCCCTGATGTTTACCATTGTTTCTATGTGATTGATGGTAAACAGCCACAAGTGCCCTCGTGTTGACCCCCGTCCATCCTCAGCCTCGGCCACACCCTGAGCCCCCCACCGAGGGAACCTGTCGCACTGACTCCGGAGCCATTTACTACGATGGACAGCGCTGGGTCAGAAGCCAGGGCAGCCAGAAGATGCTCTGTACTTGTCTTGGTAACGGAGTCAGCTGTCAGGAGTGGGGTGAGTACAGGATTCAGAGAGGAATTAAAAGGATGTCTGTGTGATGTGTACAGTTTATAGTTTGATCGGTTGAGTTGAAACCACTGCATGACGTGAGAGAACCCTTGAACCCGATGGCAATCATCATAATTCAGTTCACCGTGATTTGCCTTCTATGGTCACTTCCTTGCTCAATCTCTCCTGCACTTTCTGTGCAGAGGCCAAGAATCAGGTATATGGTGGCAACTCCAACGGGCAGCCATGTGTATTCCCATTTGTCTTCATGGGGAAGACCTACTACTCCTGCACGTCGGACGGACGCACAGATGGCCAGCTCTGGTGCTCCACCACCTCTGACTATGAGAGGGACCAGCAGTACTCCTTCTGTACTGAGAAGAATGGTGAGTGACCCCTTGCTTGTTACCGTGTATACTGAACAACTTGATGTCAATCTCCCTCTGCAGTAAACGGATCCTGGTAATCTTTGAATAGAAAATGTCAAGTTGCAAATCTCTCAAGAATCCCAGCACCAGTACTGGACATACCCTCATGCGAACATTAACTCTTCTGTTTGCTACTCAATAACAGCCATAGTGGTGACCCGAGGGGGCAACTCCAACGGCGCCCTGTGCCACTTCCCCTACCTCTACAGCGGGCGCAACTACACCGACTGTACATCTGATGGGCGCCGTGATAACATGAGATGGTGCGGCACCACCTACAACTATGATGGAGATCAGCGTTTTGGATTCTGCCCCATGGCTGGTGGGTTATTTTTTTTGAAGCTTGTAAGTTAAATGTCTAATAATGTAGTTGAGAACATTTTTTCCTCTACAAAAACATTTAGATAAATAAGTTTCAAAGGTTTCCAGTTCCATTTAATAATAGTTACGGAAAAGTAGTACCTGTTTTGTAATATTAATAGAGGATTAGGGACATTTTATGAACATTTAATTGTAGAACCAACATCTAAAGTTGGACCTAAATATTTTTTCTAATAGTTCCAGATGTAGGACTTTTTACTAGAATCAGACATGAATACAATACTCTAGAGAAGTGAAGTAATTAGGTAAAGCCTACTCAACATTTGACAGATAATACTGACCGATAGATACATCAGTTTTTATGTTGTCCAATATGAAAACTTTTTCTTTATACAAAGCATAATTTAGAAAAAGATGTTTTGGGTAATTTACCATAATTAAATTCCCAATGAAGTTCATTATATCAGTCTACCTATGTGATTTTAGAACATGAAGTTTATTTTTAAACAGCAAATATCCTGCCTACATAACATATATTTGTCAGAAGGATTTGATAACACATTTTTGGGGCGTTGTTGCAGAAAATGAAAAAAACAAAATCAATCCACCTTTTGGTAGTCATTATTGAAATGATCTCACTCCCTATCGTCAGTACCGGCCCTAAACATTCTGTATCGGTCAGGTTCTTATCTCTTTTAAGATGCTAGGAACTGGTTTCATGGGTCACCTGCTGATGTTTAGGAACCAAACACTGTTTGAAGGAGAGAGGGTTCATGGTCATGGGAAAGTGTTGACTCTAGGCTGTGACTGTGTTGATCTGAAGTTCCCTGTCAGAACACAAACAGAAGCGAATCGATGCACACGCTGCCGTAAACACACAGCAAAGTACAGTTTGTTCTTGTTTTTATGCTTGTCTTTTATTTGTAGCCCATGAGGAGGTGTGCACCACCAACGACGGCATGATGCATCGTGTCGGCGACAAGTGGGACAAACGCCATGATGTTATGGGTCACATGATGGAGTGCACATGCTTAGGCAACGGCCGTGGGGAGTGGAGCTGTATTGCTCACTCACAGCTGCGAGGTCAGGGAGCCAAGTGCTGAAGATGATTCCAGCAGTCATTTAATCTGACAAGAGAGCGTAAAAAGTCAATGTCAACAGCCTGTTTCCCTCTCACCCCCCTTTACATCTCCAGATCAGTGTATCGTCGATGGCCGTACCTACGAGGTCAGCCAGGAATTCTCCAAGCGCCATGATGAAGGCTACATGATGAACTGCACCTGCTATGGACAGGGGCGTGGACGCTGGAAGTGCGATGCTATCGGTGCGTTCACTGCTGATTCGCTCAGCGGCTGGAGAATTAGCATGACAACCTCATCCTTTTGTCTCATCCTCTCATCTCTTTTGTCTTCTGTCTCCTCCAACAGATCAGTGCCAGGAGCCACAAACGAGGGCCTTCTATCAGATTGGAGACACATGGGACAAAGTCCTCCATGGCATCCACTACCGCTGTTACTGCTACGGTAATGGGGTCGGAGAAATGAGATGCGAACCCCAGCAGAACCGCCAAGGTAAGAAACACCACGCCTCTCATGTTTTCAGTAGTCGTATTTCCATCAAAGTGTTGTGCTGAACATTTAATGACTTTAGGAAACATTGATGGACACAGCAAAATAAAAAAAAGACTTCCCTCATTTTTTGTCAAAACAATTCTTATTCTCTCTGTGTTTTTGCACTCTTTGCACTACACTGTTTCTTTTTTGAAAAACAAATAAATGTGCACAATAGAAGCTGGAGACTTTTTTTTTTATGAGCTCTGAGGTAGCGGAACAATAACCCACTTCCCAACTGTCTCCCAAACTTTGTCTTGGTCTCAGGACAGCGTGCAACAGTCATGTCTTACATTGCCTGTACTGCCTCCTGCAATGCAATATGTGTAGCCTGGTTTAATCCCCCAAAAGCAGCTGATAGAAATGCACCTAACTCACATCTTTCTATGCAAAAGAAATTCCAAATTAAATTTGCTCCACAATTAAATGGAATTTTGCAACCACATGCTGTCGGTCTAGATCACCTTTTCTAGATGGTTGTTGATTGAATAGCGACCACGTTCAAACAATGGTTATGTGTTTATAGGTGTTGAAAAATTGATAAAGCAACTTTATCTGAATTTTACAAGATTAAATTGGGTTCCACTGAAAGGTGTTCCAAATATTCTGTCAAAATGTTGTTGTTTTTTAACAAATATAAAGAACACCTCTCTGACTAATCTAGTGAAGTTCAACAGCAAAACAATAAATTATCACTGCTCTCATTTAAGAAATGCAAGTAAAAAAAATGCTGGATTTATTGCAGGGCTACATCAGTTTGACCAAGCCGGTACATCCCCAAACTCGCAAGTGAGAGTAAAATGTGAAGTTTTCTCCCACTTCATGGCATCGCTCTCCTTGCCTATCCTGCTCTCAGGAAGCTACCTGAACAAAATCAGTCCTCATCTCACCTACCCCTAATTCCCCATCACCCATCCCTGAAACTGAATGTTGACGTGGCAGATTAGAGGAGGGAAGCGGAGGTTTGGGATTTTCTCGACTTTTAAGTCTGGCAAATGGAGAAGTGCTACACAGTTACTGTGGTCTTCCTCTTAGTTGGAGGGGGGAGGGGGGTAAACATGTCCCTCCTCTCACTATCTCCCACATCTCCCGCTGGCTGGGTAAAAGTTGCTCAATGTGATACTTTGTACTGGAGCAGACTAAAAAGTTGCATTAATACCAACAGAGAGTCCGTCTAACTGCCACCTGTGAAAGAGTGTGTGAAGCAAAATGTGTGTGAACGTTCGAGTGAATAAAAGCGTGTGAATATAGTACTCCGGTGTTATGACTGTTAGATGTCAGTGGGTGTTTTGGCTGGTTTCTCACCGTCTGGCGGTTCAGTTCTGTCTCAAAAAGATGAATCTAAAAGGAGCCAACTTTCACCCACGCACTCCACGCTAACTCCGCTGTGTTGACACCGTGTGAGTTGGCACATAAGAGCGTTCCCCCTTTCATCAAGTCTTTTTTCACTGATCTGTTCTTGTCTCGGCTACTCCTTCTTCAATGTTCACCCTAAATCTTTTTGCTACAACAGGCAGTCACAGACCTGTCCAGGTGATCATCACAGAGGCAGGGAAACAGCCAGACTCACACCCCATTCAGTGGAACCCACCCACATCTGTTGACATCACCCAGTACATCCTCAAATGGAAAATCGTGAGTACACATACTCAAAAACTGACTCTAGCTTTAGATTTGTCTTCAAACATTATTTTAAAGTTGCTGATGTATTCAATTTTAGCAAACATATGAAGGATTATTGTTGGTAGGGTGTGTTTTTAGTCATATTGACTTAAGTTTGGGCAAAAATAAGCATGAACTGCCCTTTAGAGGCAACATACACAAACACAAATTTAAATCTCCTAAAGATCATATTCCACCGTGCTGCATTTCCCTCACATCATCTAAAACTTCAAAAGCTGGAATGCTGCTTGAAATGTTTATGAAACGCCAACGCCAAAGTCAAGCCAATTTACCCTTACAGGGTTTGTATATTTTGGACGGCAACATCCCTCAGCGAGCTATTAAAGTTCAAGCAACACACCTAAATCAGGCCCTTGACAATCTCTTAACTTGATAGTGTTTGATGTCACAGTTCAACTGTATAACTGTGTAACAGTATTTGTGCTGTCAAAAATGTTTAAATGTCAACAGTTTAGCTATTTGATGTTCTTAAATCTGTGTGGCAGAAAAATTCCCGTAATCCCTGGAAGGAGGTCACCATCCCCAGTCACCTAAACTCCTACACAATCACTGGCCTGCGTCCAGGTGTCACTTATGAGGGTCAGCTGATTAGCATCCTGCGCTACGGACATCGCGAGGTCACACGTTTCGATTTCACCACCACCTATGGCTCTTGTAAGTAGACATGAGCAGTTTTCCAAGCAAATGTGTTAACGCTACAGATAAACCACGGCGTTACGTGACATCCTTTCATTTCTCCAGTGGAAACATCGGAGGGAGAGACGACCCAGCTTCCCCCATTGGTGGACACCTCTGAGTCAGTGACTGAAATCACCTCAAACAGTTTTGTGGTGTCTTGGACATCAGCCTCATCCACCATCTCTGGATTCAGAGTGGAATATGAGCTCAGTGAGGACGGGGCCAAGCCCAAAGTGCTGGGTAAGAGCCACTGTCCATCGCTGAGTAATGTCAAACGCTAATACATCACTGAATTGATTGGTTGGATCTGCCGAATCTGTTTATTCACTCACTTCCTGTCTGCTCCAGATGTTCCTCGCACAGCAACCTCTGTCACCATCAGTGACCTCCTGCCAGGACGCAGATACAACGTCAACGTCTATGAGCTCCCAACTCAGGGAGAGCCCACCCTCATCCTGACCACCTCACAGACAACCGGTATGAGAATCCCTGAGAGCTCACGGCTTTAGAAATCATTTTGCTTGTATTTTTGCAGTCTTTTGCATAAAAAAACTACAAAAAATACAAGCAAAATAATTTCCACCTCTTCCCTCCTCCAGCTCCTGACTCTCCAGCCCAGCATGTCATTGATGAGGTGGGAGAGACTTCAATCAGAATCAGCTGGACCAGACCAGAAGCTCCAATCACTGGTACGGAGATACTCTTCATATATAATGTGTGTGTGTGTGTGTGTGTGTGTGTGTGTGTGGGGGGGGGGATTTCAAGCAGTAGTCTGACTCTATGCTGGCTGTGTGCTCTCAGGCTACCGTGTGGTGTATACACCATCAGTGGAGGGCAGCAGCACCGAGTTGACCCTGCCGGACACAGAGACCTCAGTGACCCTGGCTGACCTTCGACCTGGTCTACTGTACAACATCAGCATCTATGCTGTGGAGGAGGAGCATGAGAGCGAGCCTGTATTTGTGCAGGTTAACACTGCTGGATCTCCTCTACCTGGTACTTATCATAGAAAGACACTTTATCGTATAGTCTCAGTAACAATACAGTGTTGGAATTTGTTTTAAATGCAGTCAATGAAAAAATGCAACTGTCCTCCTTGTGACTGACAGGAAGCAGATGAAGTTCAAAAAGTTGGGAAAGACTTGTCAAAACAGTGTTGCCTTCAAGTCTGCTTTTACAGCTTTAGCCAGACCGTCGTTATTTATTTTATTTTACATCTCAGTGAATCTTCGTCTATCGTGAACGCTGAATGACCTCTCTTTAAATCACGGTGGGCTTAGAAACAGGCACATATACAGATTAATTAACACTGGTGAGACAAAGAATGCGATCACAGACTCACACACTCATAAATCCCCATCATATTATAACTGGTTGTCTGGGTGCAAGACAAAATATAATGGTTATCGTCCTCGCTAAAGCAAAACCAGATGCAGATGTAGAGAATGGCTTTGAATACCTACAAGTATGAATTACTGAAGTGTGTCTCTTCCATTTTCAGTTTTTTTATTGTTGCAATCTGTAAGAATCACATTATGAACTAAATCAGTCTTTTACTAAACAGGATCTGAAAAATTTTTTTTTAAGTTACCACAATGAAGATTAACCTTATTTAGGTAGTGGGACCAGTGTACTATGTGTGAGAGTAGCAATACATCGATCCGTACGTCCAATGACCAACAATACAACAAAACAGATGCCTTATTTGCAAACTGAGCCATTTTGAGAGCCGTGATCTTCGGTGCACCTTTATTTTGAAATTCTAAAGGCACTTGAATTTTAACCTTTTCTGCTGCTCTGCAGTCAGATTTGTTTTATTCTTTTTTAAAAATAACTGATTTCTCATTGATTGACTCAGGGATTTCTCTCTGATTTTAATTTCATGATTGAAAAGCTCTGGAAGGAAAATTGAGAACAATTCTAGTTGCTTTTAATGAATGGATAATATCATCGTGAATAATTGCGTTAATGTGCATATAAATTGTGGCTGACTTTGTGATATTGGCAAATATTGTGTTGTTGTTCTAAGGGTTACTACAATATTGTGATGCATCGTGCGATTTGTACACCTCTACTCAAGTCACCCCAATACAGAAACAACTACTACTGCTTAGTTCCCACCGATACCTACAGCTTGTCCTTGGAAGCGAACAAATATTTTAACGTTTAATTAGCATGTTATGCTATGCAATATTATCTACAACACATCCTACCTTTTTACGGCCACCACAAATTCCATCATCTTCACCGTTTACATTTTCATGTGCACACTGAGTATGAAAATGTGTTTAAATGAATTATGCGAGGACAACCCCATTAAACAAGTATCAATACTTTGTCTGGCAATGACAATATAATGCTATTCATTTCCTGTCCACAGAGGAAGTTCCAGCTCCAACAGACCTACAGTTCTATGAGGTTTCAGATGGGAAGATCACCATCACCTGGACCGGCCCACCCAGCGAGGTGACTGGTTACAGGGTGACCTTTTCTCCCGTTGGTCCTGATGGCACAGATTTGAGGCCCCTGCAGCTGCCCATCTCACCCAACGCATACGCTGATATCACCCACCTGCAACCTGGCACGCTCTACCGCTTCTACATCTACGCCATTAATGGTGGAGTGGAGAGTGAGCCGCTTGTGGGAGAGAAAACTACCAGTAAGTGATAATCCAGACAAATGAGCCGGAATTACACAGAAAAGTTTTTTAGCCTCACATGTGTTGTCTTTTCTAACCTCTCCAGAACCTGATGCTGCCACCAATGTGCAGTTCACTGACATCAGGACAGATAGTGCCTTGGTCACTTGGGAAGCACCCCGCGCTGTTGTATCTGGCTACCGTCTCTTCTTGAGCATGAAGGGCACCAACCCTGTTGAGAAGAGGATCCCAGGCAGGGTCAAGAAGTACCAGTTGAGAAATTTGCGCCCAGACACTCAGTATATTGCTGTCCTGTACTCAGAACTGGACAGTGTGCTCAGTGAGGGTGTCACGACGCATTTCAACACAGGTCAGTGTTGAGAGAATCAGAACATCCTCAGGAATTACAGAATAACCTTATTTTCCCTCCATATTCATTCCTCCCTCCAGCTCCTCAGATGGGAGACGCTCCTCCTTTCAGCACTGAGGTCACTGATACCTCCATCGTCATCACCTGGCTACCCGTCCCCAGGTTCAGCTACATGGTGAGACAGCTACTTCAACTCACCACATCGAAGTGAAAAAAATTGATAAAAGACGATTTAATCGATATGTGTCATGTTTGGCTTTCATGGAGACAAACCCAGAAATATCACTGTACTCAGGTCCCCTACCTCTTCCAGGTTTGTCTGCTGTTTGCCAAAAGTGGCAGCAAATCTAGTGACAGCCAGAATCCATAGTTTTTAGATGAAAGAAGATTCACTCGTATTTTAAAGAGTTTTCATACTCGGATAATAAGTCTGTGTTTTGTTTTCTTATTGTAGCACAGACCCCTGAGTGACCCACTCAGCATCTTTGCGCTCTGATCTCATATCCACACTCTTTTTTCCAGCTGTCTGTGCTTCCCAGCCAGGAAGGCGAGTCTCCCAGGTCTGAGACGTCTGACTCCGGACGTATTTACATCAGCGGTCTAATTCCTGGAACTCAGTACACCTACAGTGTAATGCCCATTTTCAACGGACAGAACCATGGAACCCCCGTCACCCGCGATGTTGTCACTCGTATGTATCTGGCTCACTAGGAAGACAACAAACTTGATTTTGCCTGTGAACCACAATCTACTTAATATAAAAGTAGCCATGTTACTGATCCCCGTATTAATTCAGAGCTTTGGTTTGCTGTCTTAGCTCTGTCCAGACCATCTGGCATGAGTTTTAGTATGAACCAGGTTTCTCATGCTTGTGTTATGGTCTGCTTGCTCTCCTTGCAGTCCTGGCACCCCCCACTGACCTTAGAGCTCAGTCCAACCCTGACACAGGAGATCTCACTGTCCACTGGGTTGCGTCCAGAACACCAGGTAAATATTGACAGTGCTGCCTACGCATCATGCCAAGTCTAGATGTTGGCTTCACTTGGCGTTTTTTTCCCACCAGGATAAACATCCCTTCCTGGTATTTCCTTTTCATTTCTCACAGTGACTCATAAATCACCCACTCCTCTTGACATCTTGTTCTATCCCCTCTCTATTTGCCTTGTCGCCTCACCTGCAGGTATCACAGGCTACAGAGTGACGAGCACGCCAACCAGCGGCCAGCGAGGCAACTCCCTGGAGGAGTTTTTCCCGGCTGATCAAACCTCATGCATTCTAGAGAACCTGAATCTAGGGGTGGAGTACAATGTCAGCGTGTTCACTACCAAGGGTCACTTGGAAAGTGAGCCTGTGTCCACTCTTGTCACAACAGGTAGGAGGCACCAGGAAGGCCTTCACACATGCTCACGCATTACTCCTTTAATGTAAAGAGTGAAAGTGTTTCTGTGTGTTAGCGAGAGAGATGATGAAGAGAAAAGTTTTAGCCGAAATCAAGACAAGACCAATGTTTTCACTGGTCCCACTTTTCCATAAAAACATTATTTAGTGACTTGACCTAGAAAAGAAAGAAAGCTTGAATGCCTCAAAAGCTGCATTAATTGAAATGGCCCACAAAGGGACAGACTATCTGAGCGAGTCTACCATATTGAAGCCGCTTGCTTGCCAAAATAGCTGGAACTTTGTGAGGTGAATAAGGACAAGCCAGAGAAAGTTCTGTGACATCAAACCAATGAGGCCATGAACAGTTGACCCTTTCTGTGGTCATTGTTCACCAATTTGGTGTCACTACTACTATGCAAAGGTACTATGGATGGATTAATAGATTAAACAAATAAAATATTTAACAAATTTGTGTATGTATATATTTATAAATAACATTATTTTATACATGGGCTGGCTACTGATTTTTGATGTGAGAGAGTTGATGTAAACAAAAGCAGCCCTTGAATTATTACGCTAAAACATAACTTCTTCAATCTCATTTAAGTCTGTTTATATGGAGTTAACACTTTAGTTTCTACTGTGTCAGATTCACCTTTTAAACCCTCTTTCCTCCAGTGATTCCACCTCCCACCAACCTGCAGTTTGGTGGGGTTGGTCCTGACCACATCAGGGTCACGTGGACAGTCCCTCATGTTGCCACGCCAAGCGATATATCTCGGTTTGTCATCCGCTACCATCCTGTTGCCACTGATGATGACGTTAAGGAGGTGAATGTGGGTGGAGCAACCAACACCTTCCTGCTCCAGAGTAAGACAACACAAATCAAAACTATGTAAATTAGCAAGTGACTGACAGAGTTCAAGAAGATTTCGCCATCAAAAATGTGCGTTCACCTTCCAGACATTCTAACTGAATATGTTCTCATGTAGACCTGCTTCCTGACACGGTGTACCGCATCAGTGTTGTGTGTATGTACGGAGAACGGGAGAGTAAACCAGCCACAGGAACTCAGAGGACGAGTGAGTACGACTTACAAAAATGGGTGCTGTGACACCCAAATATAGAGGTTTTTCTGCGCATTAAAAAAAAAAAAGACATTCAAAAACCATGAATTTATTCAAGCAGGCCAATGAAGAACAAATCGGTAACTATCAACTTCAAGTGGTGACGTGACCACTCTGTTCAGTGAAAGATAGAAACACAATTCAACAAACATGCTTAATTGTAACTTTTATTTGTTTAACTGTTGTAAGATCAGTGTTATTTGTTTTGTTAGTTCAGTACGAATCCATGTGGTCAGTAATTCAAAAGGAGTCATTGGATCATTAGAGCCTCTTTGAAAACCCACACTTTTAAAAAATGGCTATATCGTTGCATGTAAATTAAACTGTCTCTCCATCTAATCTCACTCCCTCCAGCTCTGGATTCCCCGACCGGCTTGGACTTCTCCGAAATTCAGACCAACTCCTTCATCATTCACTGGCTGGCTCCAACTGCTGCCATCACTGGCTACCGCATCCGGCACCAGAAGACAAGTGGTGGCCGAGCCAAGGATGAGAGGCTGCCCCCGACCAGGACTCACTACACTTTGACTGGACTGACACCCGAGACGGAGTACATAATCTCTGTGTACGCCATCAAAAACAACCAGGAGAGTCAACCTCTGACTGGCACACAGGCCACCAGTGAGTCTCTCTGCTGCTTTCTAGATCATAATATAATTTACTTTGAATAGCATACTTCATAATAATGCATCTCTTCTCTAATACATCACAGTCTCTGATGCTCCCACTGACCTGGAGGTCACGTCGTCCACCCCCACCAGCATCACCATTCGCTGGGATGCCCCCTCTGTTGCAGTGAAGAACTACAGGATCACCTATGGGGGCACAGGTCTGCACGATGTGTTGCAACTTAGAAATCCTTTTAATCGTCAAATAAATCTCTGAAATATTCATGCAA
Organism: Aulostomus chinensis; assembly: GCF_037954235.1. Lineage (NCBI taxonomy): Eukaryota > Metazoa > Chordata > Actinopteri > Syngnathiformes > Aulostomidae > Aulostomus > Aulostomus chinensis. Next base: position 14,242,391 of record NC_141321.1, on the reverse strand, counting down.
TAACTGGCTTTTTTTCTAGGTGGCGAAACTCCTCAAGAGTTCACAATACCAGGCACTCAGACCACCGCCACCATCACTGGTCTGAATCCAAGCACTGACTACACCATCACGGTCTATGCTGTAACCGGAAGAGGGGATAGCCCTGCCTCCAACACCCCGGTCTACATCAGACACAGAACTGGTACAGCACTGTGAAATATTGGTAAAATCTAAACCTTGAGGGGTTGAAGTGACGCTCACCATGTGACAACCTCTCCTGTAGCTACTGAGCCCCCCACCAACATGCAAGTGACTGATGTGAGCGACAACGCTATCACGGTACGCTGGTCCCCTGCTCAGGGACCTATCACAGGCTACAGAATCACCAGTGCCCCCAAGAACGGCTTGGGACCCTCCTACTCCAAAGATGTGACCCCTGGTGAGACAGAGTCAGAACATTTACTCTGTCATGGACCAGAGCCTTACTCGACTTCCTAATCACTTCCTGCTCCTTTGTTTCAGATATCACCGAGATGACATTCACAGGGCTGATGCCCACTGTTGAGTACATCGTGAGTGTGTCTGCCTTGGGCACTGACGGACAACCTTCGTCTGGGGTGGTGGAGAACGCCATCACAGGTTTGTTGGTTGTTCTCATTAGAAGATCTTGAGGGGATGGTTTTGGTGCCCAGTTGCACTCCACCATCATTGCAAATGTAGCAGCATCACGGTTTGCTTTCTGCGTTAAATCTTGTAAGTGAAAAACCTGGTATTTTTTGATGTGAGCTGTGATTGGTCCTCACATTAAATGAGTAAAAGGTTTTTAATTTTCAATTTGCAGTTAGTTTTGGAAATACTGAAACTTTTTTTTTTTTTTATTTGTAATTGAATAAGTGAGAATTGCTGGTCAGAAACATGCAGAAATGTGACCACATGTTTGGATGGGACTGTTTTTTATCGCGATAGCATTCTCAAATTTTGGAATTACTGAGGTCAATAAGTGGGAAACTTAATTCCTATAACTCGATTCAGCTATATTTCTTGGCCATTTAAATTACTGTTTTATATTTTGCTTAGTTAAGACAGGAAATGTACTGTGTCAAAGAAGATATATTCAAATGAACCAAAACATCCTCATACTGAATGAAGATTTACTGAATTTGAGTGGCAATGATGGCACCATGCTTGAAAAGAAAATCTTTTACCAAATAAAACTTTCCAGTCATCTACAGTCACCCATAATACATCGTAAGCACGTCTCATTCATGTACTGAATGTTCAAAGCATGGTGGGAGGACTGACACCTTTTCACAAGCTGTTGCGTCTCAAAATGGCTTCGGGTTATCAACTGACTGTAGATGAACAGATGTCCTTCGGTTTTTGTCACATTTGAAGTTGCACCTGTGAAATAGCTGAACTAAATACAACCTTTTCCCTGCAGCTATGGACCATCCTAAAGACTTGACCTTCTCTGACATTGAATCCACCTCCATGCGTATCACCTGGGACAGTCCAGAGGGCACAGTGACATCATACCGCATCTTCTACTCCAGCCCAGACGAAGCTGAAAGGGAACTGCGTCCAGCACCCAGAGGTGACCAGGACACAGTGGTGCTGACAGGCCTTCGCCCCGGGACAGAGTACACTGTTAGAGTCGTTGCCCTCCATGGCCGTACACCCAGCAAACCACTGGTGGGAACGCAGGCCACAGGTAGAAATACTCCTTGTTGAGATGTAGACTCTCTTAAAGATGCAGTGCACTCAAACTCTAAATGCTTGCATTTGTGTGTGTGTGTGTGTGTCGCTCTCTCGCTCTCTCTCTCAGTGATCCCTGCTCCGACCAATCTGGATATCTCAGACATTGGCCCCTCAACCTTCACTGTGTCATGGCGAGCTCCTAATGCACAACTGACTGGATACCGTGTGGTTGTCAACCCTAAGAACATCAACGGCCCCAACAAAGAGATGAATGTTTCTCCAGACACCACACGTGTCGTCATACCAGGGCTGATGGTAAACAGAGTTCTTCTTTCAGTGCTTGGATTGATCCTTCGATTGTGTCTGTGAGTAAATATTGACTGTCTGTCTGTGTATCCCAGGTGGCAACCACGTACCAGATACACGTCTATGCCCTGAAGAACTCTGTCACCAGCAGACCGCTGGAAGGAGAGACAGCCACACTGGAAGGTAACTGGCCTCTCAGACACGATATTCTCCTATAAACCAATAAATTCTGTCTCATGTCTGTTTTCATTCCTCATCTTTCCAGATGTAAGTCCTCCCAGGCGTTTGCGTTTATCTGATGTGACGGACGATTCTTTCACTCTGACCTGGCGCTCAAAGGTGGAAACCATCACCGGTTTCCTCGTGGAAGCCACGCCCCTTGGCAGCACACAGCCAACATTCAGCAGGACTATCCCAGGAGACGCACGCTCCTACACTCTCACAGGTACGTTTGAGTGCACCGGTAAAAAGGAGACACGTCTTACTACAAACAATTTTACACACACAAAATTACTTTTGTAACCCCCAGCTTAGTATTACAGATACAAAACAAAGCCAGATGAGTATCTGTAGCAAGAATCAGGCTATGCTTCCTGTCTGTGAGACGAAATTCAGGGCTAAAAAGAAGACAGAGGGCATTTAAGAACAAATATGCGCATTGCATTGAAGCAAGTCCAGATGTTTAAGTCTGTGCATCTGTATGTCCAAATCTTGCTTCACGATGTGTGTTTTTTCTCCACAAGGTCTACAGCCCGGCACCACGTACACCGTCAACCTGTACACTCTGAATGGTAACACAAGGAGCGCACCCTTTAGTCTCACTATTCAAACAGGTACTGCATGTGCACACAGCCACACAAACACTGGCTTGCATATGAAAGCCTACCAACATACAGATGATGTGATGCTTTGTCTTCTCTGTAGCTAAACCAGTGGTCCCGGCTCCCACCAACCTCCAGGTCACATCTTTGACCCCAACCTCCATCTCAATGACCTGGCAGCCTCCTCCCATACACATCACAGGATACTACATCACCTATGAGGAGTCCGGGAGATTACCACGCGAGTTGACCCCACGCCCACACAGCGGCCAAACCCACGCCACCATATCTGGTATGTGACTGGTACATTTTTAACACAAAAATACCACCTACTACTAAGTAGAGATTTACTGACTTTTACTGTTTATCATCCTGTGTAACAGGTAACATGATATTGAAACAATCAAAGTATTACAGTTAGAAAATGGTGTCAGTGTCAAGTGCTTCCTACCAGTCCCACCATGTGATGCTCTACCCTCTCCTCAGGCCTGAAACCTGCCACAGAATACATCATCAAGATTGTTGCCATCCAGAACGCCCAGAGAAGCACTCCACTGGTGGGGAGGGTCAGGACTCGTGAGTATTTTTAGGAAACATCATTCACGATTTGTAATAAAGTGCTAAATTCTATAAGAACAATATTACTATTATTATTATTAATATTTCATCAGTTGGGTTTGCTGGGCAACTTTAATCAGCTTGGCTTTATCAAGTGTTTGTTGTAGCAGCTCAGAAGCCATGAGATGAGCAGTGAATCGGCATTGGTTCCTAAAACCATAATACCCCATTTTAGTTTGAACACTCTAAAAAATACCATTCAAAATGCTTTATCATGGCATCAGTGCATATCCATTGCCCCCTGTTGGTTTAGATATGTCATGGTGGCTCTGCTTCCCCCTAACCCTGTCTCTCCTGCTCAGAGCCAGACTCAACGCTACCCCTGCCACTTCCTCACCAACCTGGAACTGGTGACAGACCCGACTTGCCTGATGCCAGTCTGGACAACAGAGTACAGGTTGTGGGAACCAGTGGTCAGGACAGGTTCGGTGGTCAGAGCCAGCATGTGGAGTACACAGAGTACAACAACAATGGAGACAGCAGATACAGCGGGGACAGGGACATCCCACAGTCCCCTTACGGTCAAGTGCGTGAGCCCCTGGTCTTTGTGCCCCTCCCTGATAGAGAGGGCCGCAGGGTGCCCGTCTTGAAGATGAATGTGCCTGTTGGGGCCACATTTGGCAATGAGACAGGGGTGCCACAGGAGGCTCAAACTCAGACCACCCTCTCTTGGAAGCCTTACAGTCAGAGCAACGCCTACCTGGTGTCCTGCAATCCGCTCACCCACTTGAACGAGCAGATGTTCCAGGTACGAGACAGTGGCTTCCAGCCCAACATCCCGTCTGACCTTTTATTCAACAGCCACAATTTAATCAGTCTTGGCTCTGTGTCTGTCTAGGTACGCCTGCCAGGCACAGCTACTACTGCCACCCTGATAGGCCTGACCCCCGGAGCCGATTATAACGTGATTGTGGAAGCTCTGAAGGGGGCGCTCAAACACAAGGTCCTGGAGCAGGTCGTCACTGCTGAAAACAGAAGTGAGCATTCTACAGCAACACATTAAGTCAGACTTATGAAGAATTAGTGAATGTCAATCAAATTGGAATATTTTTCCTGATTCACTAACATTCTACCTACTAGCAGTTGTGTATTTTTACATACAAAAAATACAACATGGTATCTTTTACATGATAAATTAACAATAATACATATTATTGTCATCACTTGGTCACCTGCTTAAATCTGCAAATCAATCTTCAGATAATTAGCGGCTTATTCTGACATTCTTCATCTATTTTTTTTCAGTCCCTGATGGAATGCCGCCATCAAAGGACTCCTGCTATGACGCCTTCACTGCAACCTACCATGACGTTGGTGCTGAGTGGGAGCGCATGTCTGAGACCGGGTTCAAGCTGTGGTGCAGATGTCTGGGACTGGGAAGCGGCCACTTCAGATGTGACTCCTCCAGTAAGCTTTTTCCTCTTTTTAGGGGATTACATAAACATACTTGATATTAAAGTTGACTATATCTTACTTGAGCCCTCTTATTTTGTCAGAATGGTGCCATGACAATGGCATAAACTATCGCATCGGAGAAAAATGGGACCGCCAGGCAGAGAACGGTCACTTGATGAGCTGCACCTGCCTGGGGAACGGCAAAGGAGAGTTCAAGTGTGAACCACGTGAGAGTCTTAATACCTTGACTGTACGCTCACTGATGACCTCACTAGTGTGACGGAATTACATGTTAATAATAATATGCATGTGCGCAGACGACTCTGTGTGCTACGATGATGGGAAAACATACCAGGTGGGCAACCAGTGGCAGAAGGAGTACCTGGGAGCTATCTGTACCTGCACGTGCTTCGGGGGACAGCAGGTAAAACCATCACTCTGCTTAGTGAACAGTGTTATATAGTCAAGTGAGGTGGGTATAAATGCGTTCTTGTGTGTTTGGTCTCACCAGGGCTGGCGATGTGAGAACTGCCGCAGACCACAAGGTGATGTTGATGCCAGTCTGCTGCAGCCAATTCGTTATGGAGGCAACACGCTAAACAGAATGGTCAGTAAACAACCTCTATAAATTATTCTTTTCTACGAATTCATCAAGTGTTTCAATCTAATGAGGATTTGGAGTTTGTCAACAAGTCTACATAATTCTTCTTCCAGAATATTCATTGCCCCATTGAGTGTCTCCGACCCGACCTGCTGGCAGATGCACAAGCCCCTCGGGAATAAAGAATCAACCGTCCAACATCTGCTTTGCTCCCTCACTGTCCAAACTCTGCACTGTCCCACCTTGTAGACACCAAACTGTCTGTGACGGAACTGAGCTGTCTTATCACTTTCTGACACGTGCTCAGTTCAACTGCCCTGCTGCCTGATCACCATGATCACTCTCTCATGCCCATCACGTCTGGAAAAGAAGACTCCATTCGGTCACGCCATTACAATACATCATCTCCTACAGCCTAGGTGTGTGTGCCACAGCTGAAGTTATTTTGACTGACAGATTTACACACTTAACACACAATTAATTTGTATTCCATTAAATGACATCAAGAAGGTTTTCCAAAGAGCAGGAAATGTCAGAAAGCAAGCACTGCATTAAAGGAATGTCATTGTAGTTTTATCAGTTAACATCGTTGATTAGTTTGCGCTTCTCTTTTCTGTAGCCCTTCTTCTCTAATGTTGGAGGCTGCATGTGACAATGTCTTACTAATTTATCCCTTTAATCTGTGTGTGTGAGTGTGTGTGTGTGTGTGTGTGAGCTGAGATGTGAGAATTTGAACTGTTCTATTTTTGTACCTTGTTGTCTGTGCTAGTTGTTTCTACCTTTGACAAAAAAAGAGAAAAAACTGAAGTCCCTTATTTTAATAAAGCTGGAGAGATGCTGAAAAATAAGCATTGTCATGTTTATTTTCATTTTTGACAAAATGGTTTAGGGAGGTTCATAATTCAACAGTAGATTTTAAAATGCTTGATAGCTAGACTGAGGGGCCCAGGGGTGGCATCTGTCACCTCCCGACTGCGTTCAGGTTGAGAGAACTCCATTAAACATGGCCTCGCATCAACAGCACTTCAAATGTGATTATGAAGATTGATTTTATCTTCAAGCTAACTTTGCTAAGTTGGACGTTAATCACCTGATCCATAAGGGATCAAAACATCTTTTACAGACAAGACTTGTGGTGGAGGTCGATCGTTGGATGGCCAGGATGTAAAAATGTTGCCATATTTCAGCTTGTTACACACCCAAGCCACGAATCATCAGAAATAAGGCTGCAGGATTATGAAAAAATATGTACTTGCCTTATGTTCACTGATAATTCAATATTACAGGAAATGATTTTTTTATAAATATATTTTATATTAATATATATTTTCAACAAAAAAATCCATGAAAATGTTCATGTGATTTTTGTGGGGCTTTGTATCAAACACAAAGAGTTTGAAATGTTCAAGTTGGACTGGCTGGTGGAAGAATTGTAAAAAAAAAAAAAAAAGTGTTTTTTTTGGGCAAACATTTTTCTTATTACACCAAAATCGTTGGAACAACCACAGACGTTCGCCATCGGAATACAGACATCACCATTCATAATCAAGATCACAATACACTGACATGTTTGTTGACATGATATTTTTATCATAGCCAGCACCTGTATCCTTCACACCTGCGCATGCAGTGCTGTTAAAATAGCACGTTATGTACATCCTCCAGGTAAGTAGGTGGCAGTATGCACCCGAAAGATGCAAGAAAAACTGGGCTTGTCAAGCTAAAACACGTTGCAGCTTAACTGGTGTGTAACCGTGTCACTGTCAACACTGAAAAAACCCTCAGCCCCTTGGGTTTCTGACAATGTGGCCCCCTGAACAAGTTAGTTGAACAGCCCTGGCCTAATATTTCATCAACATTTAAGCTACAGCAAGACACCTTGCACACACCTGAACCACATTTACCAAAAATGACATGACACATGAAATGTCTAACAGTTTATTTCTTACTGAAATGACTGAATATCGGATGTTGTTCTAGTTTGAGACTCAATTAATGCTAATCAAGAATGTTCATCTGACATTTATAGTACCAAAGGTAGGAATGTTTGAAGTAACAGCAGTGTTAGAAGTTTCCACACCTTGTAAAGAGTGGAGGTGTTCAGTGGTGGAAGAGGCGCAGGTTGGTGTGCACCAGCGTGATGCTCTGCTCGTTACAGGCTTTTATCACCACCTGGTCTGCAGCAGAGCCTGCTGGAGCCGCGATGTACTCGACGCCACTCTGCAAACACACAGGCAGAAGAGTACGGTTGAGAAGCGTGTCCAAACAACTCTTTTCAAACTTGTAGTGATGTTTTCGTACGAGGTGCCCGCAGGACATTTTCACCACGTCGTCATGCAATTAACTTCAAGGGTAGCGAGTATCAGGCCATGCTTTTAAAAATAAATAAATAAATAAAATGACACGTACCCGTTTGGCACGATCAATGTTGTCTCTGAAGGGAAAGAAGGCGTCCGAGCTGACAGCCACTGACTGCAGGGAGCTAATCCAGTTCTTCTTCTCCATCTCTGACAGAGGCTCAGGAACCTCCTCGTACATCGACTTCCACACCATCAGATCTGGGCCCTAACAGCGGAAAGCGAGACTTCTTTTTTTATTTAGGTTTTGGAAAAATGCATGAGTCATGGAGTTCAGGGAACTGAACTTTGCATTGTAATATGAAAATATCTAAGAATATTTTCATAAATATGCCTTTTTTTTTTTTAAACATGACCATCATAAGCATCCAACCAAGGGCTGCTGCTCCTCACCTCTCCAATGGTGTTGCTAACGTACTGGTCGATAGCGTTGGCCATCTCTGCTCGCTTCACACCACTACGGAACTTCATGGTCAGGACACGAGGGTGGTGTCTCAGCCACCAGTTATCAGCCTTGTCACCTGCCAGCCGGGTACAGTGGATACGAGACTGCTGGCCCGCGCCGATTCCGATGACCTATTAATGACACCAGAAGAAAGACTTCTCATAGTTGTTCCATTTTATTGCCCTTGCCTTCCTGCCGTCTACCTCGGGTTACCTGTCCGTCTTTGGCATAGCAGACGGAGTTGGACTGGGTATACTTGACAGCGATGGTGGCCACAGTGAGGTCACGCACAGCTTCCTCAGACAGCTTTTGAACACAATCAAAGGGTGAACATTACGATAAGTGGAATCTGTTACAAAAGACATTTATACACTGTTCATCTCTACACTGACTCACCGAACCGTTGGACACGACGTTACTGAAGAACCCCTTGTTGATGAGCGCATCATTCCTCTTTTGCTTGAGATGGAGTCCAAACAACACTCTCACCTCGGCCTCGTCAGGCTCATAGTCTGGGTCGATCTGGGACAAAGACACATGACAAAAATAATAAGTTAATTGAAATAAAATTAGGATTTCAGTTGTTCAAATATTAAACTGTAAACTATCGCTCACCTGAAGCACGCAGTAGTTGCCATTTTTCTTCTTGGAGAGGATCTTGAGCGCCTCTTCTTCATAGCCAGGAGCAATGATACCGTCAGACACCTGTCAGCGTTAAACACAACCTTCATTAAGGAAAGCTCATGATCAACAAAGGCTGTCCACGAGTATTTCTGAGTCTGACATGATTTAACCTCTCTAGAGATGATCTTGGCGGTGGGAACATCACACACATCAGACACAGCAATGAAGTCTCCAAAAGAGGACATTCTGTCTGAGCCTGGGAGCAGAGCAATGATTCATATAAATCATCATTTCAGCTTCAATAATCTGATGCAGTTAATCATTTCTGACCTCTAGCCCTGGCGTAGGCTGTGGCCAGCGGGGTGAGATCTTGCAGCATGTCATGCACCATGCACACCTTGGCCTCCTCCTCAGTCAAAGGAACTCCCACGGCAGCTCCTTCTCATAGGAGGCGCAAAGAGTCACTTCCAGGTCCTCATCTATATAATAGGGGTGTTTATGTCTTCTCATCTTACCCGCAGGGCTGACGTGCTTGAAGGAGGTGGCAGCAGCCAAACCGAGGGCGCCCTTTAGCTCCCTGACCAGCTGCCAGCCGTTCAGTGCGTCACACAGGTTGATGAATCCAGGTGAGCCGTTGACCACTGAGGGAAGTTAGAGAGAAGCATAAAACAAAACATCCAATTACTTAATGTTCCATCAGGCGAAACATTAAGGATATGGTCAGAGCTCTTTTGCACTCCCTATGTATGTAGCCTTTAAAACCACAGTGACATGACGTGGGTCTACCTTTGAGGGGCAGGGCCGGGCGCAGGGTGTAGAGCTGGGCGGGTGCTTGGTGTGGGTTCATGCCGTAACGCAGGGGCAGCTGAGACACACCGCGGCTGTACTGTCCACGGAAGTAATCTGATATTGCCTCATCATACTGCGCTGTGTGTGTGAAAGCCTACAAGCAAAGCACATGACATAAATCACCTTCAATCAACCACAATTCAAAGTTGTGGTCCAACATGCTTCAGGGTCTGACAGGGGTTACATTTCATGCTAATGAAAGGGCCTCGGTGTACCTATTTAACTCAGGGCGACAGTTCATGTGATGTCACGTGTTCAACTCAGTGACCTGAACACACATTTCAACACTTCAGCTAAAGAGCCTGACCTGGACTTTTGTCCCACACTGACCCAAAACCCCAGACAAACAAAAGGCTACAGGTGAGCACAGCGGCAGCATTTCCTTTTTGAGAATAGACTTTCCTCCTAAACACATTCAAGCACTGATGGTGACGGCAGCAGGAGCTGGTCCATCTTCAGAGCCTTGCTCAAGGAGTCCTTCAACACTGCCTTGAACCAGGAACCTAAATACTAGACCAACAGCTGTACCTGTAAAATCAGCCTTTCACAGCAGCTGGAAAGCGCGGTATTGATGAAGCCAGTAATTAGCTTCAGTATGCCACCAGAACAGACTCTTCCTCGATGTCATTAGTCACACCTGTGTTTAGCTACCATTTACCGTCAAAATGGCTGCTGTGAAGAAAGTCCAAAGGTGCAGAGGAAGATAGTTTTGTGACCTAAGAGGAATCAAAGTTATAAACTTGAGTACTGGAATGACAAATTATCAAACGGCCTGTTGCCTCAGAAGCTCTATGCCTCCTAATTTGCTCCCCAAACTGAGCCTTCAGATAAATTAAAATAATGATGACAGGGCCAATAAAAAAGTTGCATATTCTAAAAAGGGACACTGTAAATCCCTGTTTATGCCATTTGAGGTCAGACTGCTCTTTAAATATGTAGCATCCTTCATAATCCATTCAATTTTCATAATTTAAATCAGTTGGCGGAGTGATGCTTTTTGCAGGAGGCAGGAGCACACAGACAAAAGGCGTTTTTAACAATATCTACTTGCTTCTGGCCCACCATTTATTTTGAGATCGTCTCTCTGAGGGAAAAGATCAGGGAATATCGGTCGTGGAATCTCACACCATGTGGTTCATATTATCAACCAACAATTTAAGACTGAGCCGTTACTATTACTATTATTATTATTATTAATCCCCTGCTAAATCAAACTATAGCTGGACAGCTCTTTTAGTAACCTTTTAGTTCCTGTTGCTGCACACTGGTGGTGGTGTCGCAAATCAGAAAAGCCTCATTAATCCACTGGCCTCACACAAATTCAACTCACATTGCTGCAAATACAAACGGTGAAGGGAAAGGAGCGTTACTTTGAGAGCCAGAGTCCTGCGTGTTTCCAGGGTTGTATCTTTGTCTCCAGAACTCTCCATCTCCTTGGCAACCTGTGAATAGTCAGCAGGGTCGCACACAATCGTGACCCGAGCGTGATTCTTGGCTGCGGCCCTCAGCAGAGTTACACCACCTGATAGAAGGGGAAAACCACATAAAATGCATGTGAATAAAATTGTGTTCAAGCAACGTTCAAGTGTTATTTTGTGGGTTTATCTTGAAAAGAACTCACCGATATCAATCTGCTCCACAGCATCCTCCACGGTCACGTCTGGGTTTGAGACGGTCTTCACAAACGGGTAGAGGTTGCACACCACCACCCTGACACACAACACACGGGAGGATCATTGCACAGTCTTCATCGAGATCATCCTCACCTCATCTTTGGACAGAGACATTTACACATCTTGAATCTGACAAATGTTTCCTCACTTAACTTTACCATGCAATGTTTGAGTTTGTAGTCGGTCCCACAACAGCGGAACTCTTCATCTACACAATAGGAACTTGTGGCAGGTAAACCTTCTTCCAGATTCTACTGTTAACTTTCAAACTGCAGACAGAAGCTTGATGGTTGCAGCAGTTCGTGGGTTTGGTGTAAATAAATGATCAGATCAATTCAATCAATTCCCTAAATCACAGTTATGATCTGGGTGACTTGCAGCTTGACTGATTTAAATGACTTGATGCTCGACCTGGAACTTAACGGTTTGCGACACGCTGACATGTTTATGTTCATCAATTTAAAATATTCAAAACTAAAATACCAAAGTATTTTCAGGTGTCACTGAAACCTAATATTGTAGCTCATGCTGGGACCACCATCGTCATGACGAGGTCAACACCATCTTCTTACAGCTAGAAGCACCGACAGCTTGTCTTTACTCTTGATAAAGGCCAGACAACGCATGCAACAGATGACTTCCATAATCCAGTTTACGGCAAATATTTGTACCAAGCCTGGTCGGGACTCGCGATCACCTGCGCTGATCTGAAACCTGCTAGTTTACACTGCTTCAACTAGATGAGACAATGAATCATTTCTCACTGGGGACGCTACTCGCAGCTTGAGACAAGTAGCAATGAACCAGTTCACTCCACTGCAACTTTCCCTGAGGTGGTTTTGTCTCATCATGAATCTCTGGTGTCAACTGGCCTTCTTCCAGTCGTTCCAGTGAGATGGAACTAATGACTTCAGTCACATGTCTGACCTGATCAGATCTACTTCAGCACAAAAAGAAAAAAAAAAATCAACAACAACAGTGAATCAATCTGAATCAAAGCAACAAGACACTTCTATCTCATGTGCCAGCTGGGAAATCAAATATCTAATCAATTAGATTCTACTTCCATCAGCCTCCGTTCACATGAGTAGTTAGGTGTTCTGCCGGCAACAGTGAGAGAACTGATCAAATCACACCCCCCTTTGTCGAAATAAACCAGAGTCACAAGACCAGCATGCAGGAGCAGCAGTTTTCTAATTAACGCTGCTGAATCAATGACACGTGCTCCCCCTGATGCCACAACTCCAGCACCGGGCTCTGCTTGCAGGTAATGAGCTGACTGTTTTCTATTCAGCATCTTTGTTCAAGAGAATAAGCACCAGACTACCCGGCTGCCTCACCTGACCAGGCTGTAGCCCAGCTTCTCCATGTCTGCGCCGTCACCAGCAGTCTTCCTGGCCAGGATCCCGCCATGGACAGCCGGGTGCAGGGTCTTCACCCTGCCCCCCAACATCTCTGGGTGTCCGGTCAGCTCGGACACATCCCTGACACACGCACGCGCGCACGCGCACGCGCACGCACACACACACACACACACACACACCTTAGCGCGAGAACACCTGGTATACTTTAGTTTTATCCGAAGGGCAGGCTGAACACTCACCTGACAGCCAGTCCATCATCGCGCAGGGCTTTAGCTGTCCCACCGGAGGCGACCAGAGACAAACCCACCCCCACCAGCCGTCTGCCAAACTCCAGCAGTCCAGTTTTGTCTGACACACTCAGAAGTGCTGCGAGGACACATGTGGACACATTCACTCACGTTAGAGACGTGATGAAAACTGAGTTTCAGCGAGAGACGTACTGCGAACCACGCTGGCTAGCGTTAGCCGCTGAGCTAGGTTAGCATCCTCCATGTCGCAGGAGAAGTCTTTATAACTATGGCGACAGAAACTCAATTAAAAGTCTCACCAAGTTCAGCGGAAGCCATGTTCAGTGTCTCGGCGTTACGGTGAGTTTGGGGGTCAGGAAGCTTCAGAATTCAGACTGTCTTCACTTTGCTACCGGTGGACACCTCATGGGAGGACGCTGGAATCGAATCAAGTTTTCAGTGCTTCATCATGTGGTTCAAAACTGGAGACACCCGCTCTGGAGAGGTCGACCCGCCTCCACGGACTCGCCGCGCCGGACTCAGCAGCGCACCGTGTGGCGCAGAAAATACTCATTTTAAATAACGAGACTTAATTAAATAGATTAATAAGACATTTATCAACATACACCAACATAAATTTGCTTAAATAGAATAAAACAAAATAGAAAAAATAGAGAAAATGATTCAAACAAATTAGAAAGATTTATATTACACTAGCAACTAAAATTTAAGATTTAACTAGTTTAGTTATGATCAGTCATAAGTTAGAACTGCTATAAGTTCTTTACGTCATCACAATTCATAATCAATATAATCATAATCAAAATATGTCCAACTCCGTATATATATATATATATATATATATATATATATATATATTCATACACACACACACACACACACAAAGTTGTATAAACATGGAATTTTGTCTCCAGTCTTTATTTAAGAAGTCAGTTAAAGAATGAATGTGGCATGTTGTGTTGGCATTCAACACAGTGTGGCACTGGCTACGGTATTTGGAGGACAAATCTGAGAATTCTTATACTTTCATTACAGACCTGACAGCAAATTTATTTAATTTGAGGCAGAGTTTAATTAATCTGAGCTGCTTGCATACGCAGTTTATGACTCCAGCCGTCTGTATCAGAAGCCGCAGAAATGTTGGCGTTAACGGTAGTTTTACAGTTCAGACCCGAGCAGCCAGCCAGTCCCCACATCCACCCACCGCAGTGTCGTCTCCAAACGTCAGAGCATCCATCTCCTGCTGGAACCAAGTTTCTTGCCTTATTTAGCCACAAGAGGGCAGAGGCGAGCTGTGCTGGTGTGTGAGTCCGCTCAGGAAAATATACGATTTTCCTCCCAAAATGTGACATGTGTGCAGCATATCGCCATGTTTTGTTTATAATTAATCCGTGAGTTTTAAGAGTTTAAGGAGAGCGTTTAGAGATTATTTAAAATGTGCGAAACACTTAAATTTCAATATGTTTTCATCAAATGTTTCATGGAAATTTACAGTTCACAAAAATCTTCTGAGTTTGCTGTCGGTCTTTTTTCCTGTTTCAGGTAAAACTGAAATGACTCTTGCTGGATTCAGTCTAATCTGTTATATCTGAGCCGATGCACACACGCATCATGTTGACCGCAATTAATAAACCACCCGCAACATACAATTTCCTGCAACAATAAAAAATGACGGTCGTGAATATGTCCATTTTCAATAAACTTTATTGGCAAAAAACGGTGCATTTTCATGCTTCGGAAGAGCTTTTTGAGTCGGACAGCTGTGAATTTACGAGGCTCCGTCAGTCAGCGCCTCTTGTCCATTAGTTAAGTGACAGGACGGGGCCCGGGGACACCTGCACCAATACTGTGATTACCTTAAGAGATCCAACAATCTGTTCATATTCACGTAATGAGCTCCACATCCTGCTGATTGATTAAACTCCCCTGATTTATAATGCAACAAAGCCAAAAGAGAGCAATTTATTTGTCTAGCTATGAAAATGAGTGTTTCTGGTAAGCGCAAGATCCGAGCTGACACACTCGAGTGATTCAAAAGACACATTTTTATAGAAAGACACAGTTGGTCAAAATAAAGAGAGAAGTGGGCTATAAGGCCGTCAGCACTTTAGTCAGGCTGACAAAGCTGACAGTAATTCATGCGGGGAATTTTTAATCAACATGACTGCTGTATTCAGATTAAGTGAGAGGAGAAACGGAATCAATGAGCGCCGTATATTGCTCCACCGGCTTATCAATTAGCTGTGATTTTTGTACTGTGTCAGAAGGGCCTGTGTCATAAAACAGGCCACATGGCATTTGTCACGCAGCTGACAAGTCACACAACTAAATGAGCTCCTATTGATTCTCGTGGTTTTTTTCATCAGCCAAATTAAAAGCTGCACTTTGAGTCTGCAGGCTTGTTGTGTGTTTCTATTAAATCAAGGCTGAAAAGTTCCATGGAAACGGGCTCTGGCGATGCTAAGTTGCTGAATCCAGCAGGTTCTGTTGCTGCAGGATTCACAGCTTCTGATCAACGAATATTAGGAATTGATCAGGTCTGATTAAATGTGGGTGTGGGATGTACAGCTCAGCTAGGACCCTCATGGTTTAATGTTCATTTCATTGCAGGTATTTTGAAAGTGTTAAATGCTATTTGGATGCAATTTGTATGAGAGTGGCCTCCATCGCTCTTGGATTCTTCACATTTTAAAGAGGTGTTAAGGTTTGTTTTGTTCTAATCTGTTTGTGTTCATTATATCTTGCAGCTCTGAGGTAAAATACCATTTTTTTTCAAGCAGAAAAATACGTGTCTTAAAAAAATGAATGTGTCGATTTTGGTCTTTTTATTTTGTTAGGGTTTTTGTGGGCCTGTTATGAGCTGGAAAAAATGAAGTGGAAAAACAAGAAAAACCCTGAGCCGAAACAAAAGACCTACTAGAAAAGGTATTTATTTTGCAGTCATTCGAACAGGCAGACGCGTCCAATCTTAAAGCCATGAATTTACCGCTGAGAATGATTTTGTATTTAATTTCATACTAAATTCTAGTGACACACACCCATCAGGTCTGGTCTCCTTGCTGGTCACCAGCATCTAAAAAGGGATGCAACAAACAGTCACTCTCATCAATTGATCTGTCAATTATTATCACATTTAATTAAAGAATCTTACATCGCACCCTTTTTGTGGGACAATCGGGATATGACACCATGAAATTTTTGATATATTCATACATATTATTTGGATATGCAGCTCTCGCTCTCTCTCTCTCTCTCTCTCTCTCTCTCAATATATTGATTTTCAAAAGACAAAGGGGAAGTTTTTCAGCCTGACTCTCTGTTTTGATGACATATTGAATAATGATATTTATTTAAAACAGCTTATTCGTCCTGACTAACCTTGAGACCAGTCCCAAGGGAGGTGAAAGCCACTTCCAGTAATTGTGCAGCTCTGCCTTGCTGCTGTTTCCTCCACACCAGTGTTTCTCAATACATTTAATCACTATATAAATAAGTGACTGAGGTGTGAGAAGGGGCTAAATGGCACCATACGGCATGTCCTCTTTAATCACAGCCTTATAGACCCCAATAAAATGCCCCTCTGTGTTTCCACACGCTCATCATGCGGCTTCTGGAAATGAAAATGGGCCCACGTCAGCTCACTATCACCTCTGATTGCTTGACTTCTTCTTCATTAACTTAATTATTTGGCAATCAGTAAACCCCTCTGAGTAATTAATATCAAGGAGCTTTTCTAATAAATTAAAAGCAGAGGACTGTGGTTGTTCTGCAGCTAACATGATGGCTCCGACAGCTGAGCGTGACGTTAAAGGAGGCATGAACACACATTTACGCATCATGGAACTTGGAAGAGAGGAAGTGAGAAATACAGTTGTTTTTGTGTTAGATTTTCCCTGCATAAATCCATATGAATTACACAGTTTTGTTTGTTGTGATTTCTAATCAAATCAAACTTGTCTCCAGACGTTTTTCGAGCCGAGGAGCTTCAACTCTTCACATCCTAATGGCAGCTTCTTCTCTGTGAGTTGCCAAGTCTTGCAAACAAATGTAGGATTTATTTTCCTTTCCTTTGACTAAATGAAAAAGAAGAAGCCGGACAGAGGCCTTACTGGAGAACCACAGCTACAGCACAACTTCTCCGCCAGAGGTTTTGTTTTCTACTGTGACTCTGAGCACAATTACACAAAAACTACCTGGACGATATTCAAGGTAGAACCTGTTCAACTTCAGATCCTCTTAACCAAGTGGAGACCTTTTTACAGGCCTTGGTAGGTGTCTGCTCTCAGCCCGTCCCGAGCTGTAGTATATTATATATTCTGTACAGGTAAGTGGATGCTATTCTGCATGAAATGTTATTTTTCTCTGGTGAAAATAAGTGAGCTGTAACACACATAAAGGGACTGTGAGTTTCCTCATGAAATCCAGAAGACTGAAGATCTGAGCAGATGAAAATGTTGCCCTCTTCACTCTGCAGAAGCAAACTGCAGCAGCGGTGGTGGTTCTGGCTCTTGTGGTTCTCTAGGTGCCAGGGAGTCACTCCTCAGTTTGTAAAACCTGCAGCAGCGAGGTCCCGTCTCTGCTGATGACAGCTGGCTCAGCGGTGAATCCTTTGACTTGTGGGTAGGCCTCCTGTCCTCTGTCCTTTGAGGCCTGCAGACTCTACCAACTGAGTGGGTTCAGCCCTCAACTTGGCTGGGAGCAAATGATTTAATCTGGTGGGTGTGCATGACGGATGCCAAACTTCTCATCATTCAATCTCATGATTCAGCCGCTATGAAAAGCTGGCTTCAACACCAAGTGCTATTTCTGGGTGCTTGGTGTGTGTGTGTGTGTGTGTGTGAGAGAGAGAGAGAGAGAGAGAGAGAGAGAGAGAGAGAGAGAGAGTGAGTCCATGTGCGTGTGTATACTAGCATTTGTTTGTCTGTCCTGCATTCATGATGGGAGGGACTACGTCAGAAAGAACTGGTCTTGCTTTTACATGTTATCCCTTGAATATCAATAAAATCATTGGATACTGACCGTATTATTGGGATTACATTTTTGTTTTGCAACCAAAACCTGATGGAGTGACGACAGAAGAAAGTAAAATAAAAGCTGAAAACTCAAAAAGTGACAAAGGTGACAAAATTGCAGCTTTATCATTATTCACACAGTCACCTGACCTCCTGGGTATCGCTGACAGGAAGTATCTACCAGAAAGACTGGCTAAACGATTGCATAAACACCAGGTTATTATAATTCCAGGTAATAAAATACATACTACATTACTGGCTGGTATACTGCCAGCTGTGTATTTTCAGTTGGTTCATTAGTAGTGTATTAACATTATTAACCGTAAGACATGAAGCACAATAACTAATACGCAGATGACATGTCGGGGCCCCCCTGTCTTTTCTTTTTAGGACATCATAAAACCGTCACAGGAAGATCACGACAACCTCTCTGAGCGTCACGTTAATTTACGTCAAAAATGAATTATTATTTGGCCTCTTATATCTCATAGCTTGCCGCTGTTCTGAGAGTTCTTAATTCGAACATTTACGACATTATCAGCATCATACACCCCGATTCCAATCACGAATACTGACAATGTCTTTTTTATTATTATTGTTTCACAGTTAAACCACAAACAAGTTTCAGATAAATATGATTCATCTTTGCAAATAATCAAATAAATTAATTACTTTACAAGTGAGGGATAAGGAATGAAACATAAAAGTCCAGCATCACTTCATAATTCACCGAAACGCTGCTGGTCTTGACTTCTCCACTCACGGGGTCACCGAGCTTGTTCTTCATCTTCACTGTCATCATCATGATGTTACATCTGAACCACAATTCCCATCTTCGCTCTGAGATTCTCTCGAGTTCACTGTGTGGAGCGTTACCAAGGTGACTGGGACAAACACGGACCGACCTGGAGAGGAAGTGAGCACCTTTTTCCTGCATGCTATGAAATGTACAGTACTTCCCCATGTTCTTTCACTGACACTTTATACAGCACGAGTCTGTTGGAACCAAAGAGGACAGACGTAGTCTCAAACAGATCATTTAGTATCTGCGTGAATAATAAGTTATTCCAACAATAAGTCCACAGAGCGGACAGAGGAGGGTTTGGAAGTTCTTTTCTCAGGAATGTCCAAGTGTCTTTTCACAGTCCTGCCCCGATCTTCCTGTCTTGCACTTGAACCTCCTCCAGGTCGTCTTCAGAGAACGGGCTGTGGGGATTGTAGCTGATGTCGGCGCTGTTACGTTGCAAGAAGTCTATGGATCGTGGCATTCCAACACTGTTACCCATAGCAACAGAAAAACTACGCTGGGTTTCCTCCTCTTCCTCCTCCTCCTCCTCCTCCTCCTCCATACCGTCTTCCAAATCCAGATCAATCCCCCCGTCTTCCCCGTTCACAGGCCGTCTGCTCTCGTCAGATTTGTTAGTGGCGGTTTTCCCCCTCCGTTCTGTCTCTGACTGGGAGGAAGCACTGGCCTGCTCCTTCGCCTTCCGACTTCGCTTCCACTTCATCCTCCGATTCTGGAACCAGATCTTGACCTGGACAGAGAGCCAAACAACAGAAAAGAGTCAACCATATGTGTGAATAGATTTGAAATGAATAAGCGATATCACCAGAAAGGTCAAAGCAGAAATGATTGAGATTTTTATTGACTCTTAAACTGTCTTCATTTGCGTCTCCTGGTGGGATGTCTCTCTCTCTCTCTCTCTCTCTCTCTCTCTCTCTCTCTCTCTCTCTCTCTCTCTCTCTCTCAGGTTCTCGACTATTTGCCCCTTTATTTTTTAACCGGTGCTATTTTTCATAAAAACCTGTTAGTTGATATAAACAATATAAACAAAATTAACTTTGTCTAATTATCCGTAAGCTATAAAAATGTATTTTTATTTTTCCATCGACCGAAAACGCAAAACATGGGATTACATTACAAATTACATCTCATGCATCACCGTGATTCTTCTTCAGTTGATAACTCACCTTATAAAAACAGTTTTTTGTAATTTTTTATTCGGCAAAGGAGGTTTAATTGAAATAAATACCCCAAAAAAAAGAGCACATATTTTCAGAGCGGGTAAATGAACACTGGATAAAGCCGAGCTCAAACTCTTCAATGTTGGAGTTAAACAGCTGTTTTTAAAATCAATCCATACACCAGAACACACTGTCACCAGTCATACAAATATATTTCATCAGGCTATGAAGGCTATATGAATAAACCCTGATGTAGAAACCTTTACAATATTGATGAAATTAAAAATGGGGAGTTTTTAGAGGAGATTTGGCTCAATGTGCTTATTTTACAACACAAATACAAAACAATTCTGAATGTAAAAGCAAAATAAAATCTTGAACGAGTGGAGGCCTGTGGAGCCAGCAGGTGAAAATAAACTCCTATACATTCTTTTTCACTGTTTTTTTCTCTTCCACGAGTCAGAAGGAAGCAAGTTCCTCTCCCTTCATGAGGTGTTAATTATTATAAACGCTCACACAGCAACGCCATCCTTACCTATGTCACCATGCCCATATTTGGTCAGTTATTAGTCATTTCCTCCCGATTGAAATAACATTTTTGACAAAAAAGTTGCCTCAAACTGAGTAATGAACTGGGGACACTTCTTACTGTTTTTTCTTCCTTTTGTAACTATAGTTATTTATGCAGTTTCACATTAAAATAATCAATTTTTTGATACGTTCAGTGGAAATGAGAATTTTTGACAATCAGTACAAGTTAAAGAATTGTCAATAACGGAAAAAAAACAACTGTGTGTGCGTGTGTGTGTGTGAAGAGGGATAAATAATAGAGGATGTGAAATGGAACTAATTTCTTGGGGGATAAACTTGTGAGTTCAGACAGCTGAAGCAGTTCTGGATGCTCTATATTATCAAGTTTGCTCTTTATTTCAAGGAGTTATTTATGATTTTTTTTGTTTATTTGTGAATGTTTTAACTGCTTTTTCATTGTTTCTGGAAATGAGAAACAGAGTCTTAGTCTAAGTCTCATGATGATGCTCCAGCTGAGGGAACGGGTTATTTGTATGTTTGGAAGTCGTCCTGGATGAGCTCAGGCTTGAATGTGTGATGTCATTCATGATGCTAGAATCATATTTGTCTTGTGCTGTTCCTTGCTCGGCACAAACACTCGTTTATTTCTACAATGTATTTTATTGTTGACCTCTGAGGGTAAATAAGACCCCCAGACTTCCCTCCTCTTCTTTGGAGCCTCCAGCTTGTGAGGCGGACTGGTTCCTCTTACCTGCGTCTCAGTCAGCATGAGTGACGTGGCCACTTCGAAGCGTTTGGGCCTGGACAGGTACTTGTTGAGTTTGAACTGGTTCTCCAGCTCCAGGAGCTGCTGGCTGGTGAAGGCTGTGCGGGGCCTCCGGCACTTCCCCAGCAGACCCGTCTGAGGGCCGGCTGGACGAGGCACAAAAGGATAGGTTATAATTTCCAGTTATTTTATGACCATTTCAAATATCTTAAAACAACCCACTTGTTTTTTTTTTTCTATGTTTTTACTAAACATTTTGTTTGAGTATACCAAGGGTTAAATTATTCCACTAATCCTGAGATGTTTAGAGGAACGTCAGAGAGTCTGCGATATCTGGCTGGAGGAACATTCAGTTCAGAGTATTTGGAGGGTGGGAGCGGACACACATACGGCTGCTCTCTCCGGCTATCATTAACTATAATAGCTTTTCTCCAGTTTATTGTTGACGGGAACACAGCAGAAGCAGGCGCGCAGGCCATAAAAACACGGCCGTGCCATTAACTTAATGAAAATCCAATGAAGGCTTTGGGCTTTTATTGATGAACTACAAAACGTTTTAGGTGTTTGTTTATAGTTTCTTCTTGTCTCACACCGAGACAATTCCATCGAGTTGGCGTTTATAGAGAAATAAATGGGCCAAAATTAAAACGTGACACAGAGATAATAAGCGAAGCAGGCCGCGGAAGAGTGAGTGGCTGCATTTGCACATTTACACAAATCCAGACTGAGCTCCAATCAGTTTTGGAACACTACTAAAATATTGATTTTACTTCAGACTTATACTCGCAGATGTGCGCGGTCATTTTGAAGAAAAAAAAATCATCAGAGTCATCAAACAACGCATTGTTTACAAGGACAAGTTGATGTATTTCATTAAAAAGAAGCAAAAATGATGTTATTATGATTATTGTAAATCTAGAGAAAATTTAATTCGTGTGGCAGTCTTGCACAACCGAAGTTCCAAAGAAGTCAGACGATGTGATTGGTTTCCGGGTGGGAAATCAATGCGATGTAATAATGTCTAATAACATAACGACACAATTTTTGCAAGTGACAACATTTACACCGGAGCCTTTGTCTGGTCTTTGCTGGGTTCTTCTTTCTTTTAAATATATATACACTTTGGCCCTGAACCGAAACTTCACCGTCTCACTTACAGCTGTAATCTGGCAGCCGAGGCATCATGATCCCGGTACGGATCCAGTGCTCCAGGGGCAGAGATCCTGCCATGGCAGCCGCCTTCAGGTGGTCCGGGTAGGTCTGCGTTAGCTGCGTGAAGCCGGTGTAGGCAAACGCAGGGTGCTGGCTACCCAAAGCTGAGAGTGGGTACATGGGCGCAGGATACATGCCGGGGATCGCTGCTTGGGGCAGTGAGGCGAGTCCAGGGTGCGGAAGATTCAGAATACCCGGTTTTGGGATTATTCCTGTCTGCAGATGTGCGGCCCGGGGAGACGGGGTGTCCGCGCGGCGGCAGGACACGGGGCTGCCTGCGGGGCTGTCGCTGCTCAGACCGGGGGAGAGGTCGCGGCTGCCCCGGTTGGTCTCATCTGCAAGCAGGGCGTCGATTCGGAAGTTTTTTGATTTCTCCATGACGGTTTCACCCGGGAGGTCGGCGGAGGGTTACTGGAACAGACGTGCCAAGTTGGCAGGTGCGCACCTGTGCCGCGCGTCAGCGGACGTAGAGCGCATTCAAACTCATATTTTAATACAAGCTAGGCTGCACCAAAGTAGCTTATATTCACAGATAAGCAATACGATATTATCTTCGAAGAGAAAAGAACTTTTTAATGTTCATTACTATCGTCTGTATTCGAATCCCTCCATCTATTTCCTTCGGCCGATCTACTCGCCACTAGCTAAGATCGCGTCCGTTTCATTCTAACTTGATGAACTACAGAGGCACGTCTCTCCGTAGCCTCCAGGCCCCGCCCCTGCTGGTCGCTTTCGGCTGTGATTGGCTTGCGGCGGAGCTGCTCTGACGGGCCTCTAATCAGCTAATTACCCGCTCGTTTCTCCCCCCCAGAAAGCATTCTGAGTGAGGTAATGTCCAACCCTTGTCCCGCCTGCAAACACCTTCAACTGCATCAAAGCTCCGAGGTACATTAGAAGATTAGGCGAGTGTATCTTCGGCACCTATATCTCCCTGCCAGCTCCGCATACTCACCGCAGATTGCATCTACCTTTGGCCATAAACCCAGACACATAACAGCGCAGTCAAGTAATTATTGGTGATGCAAACATCCTCCAGTCTCATTAGCACCGAATGTTGCTGTTTTTCAACCTGTTATTGAAGGTGAAATTGAGGAAAAAAAAGAGAACAGTATTTAAATCACTCATATTAATGGATTGCTTCATTCTCACAAGGCCACACGGAAGCCATTAAAGTTTACGACCAGGAATTACACACAAACCGTATAAAAGTGTAATGACTTGGCACAAGAGGCTATAAGTTAATTGGCCGTCTGCTTAATGGGAACTAATGCCGTTTTAAGACCTGAAAAAAAGGAGGCGCATTAGCTGGAAAAAACGTTTTTTTCTAATTTATATATATATTTCAAACCTTGTTGTAAGAAGGCCGCAACTGCCTGCAGCCTATAAAACGGATTCTGTTATTTCACTTAAATAATGTCTTTTAAAATAAAAAAACAACATATTAATGTAGAAATGTTGCTGCTGACAACAAAAAAAGAAGTAAATCAGGAGCGAGAGTGTCTATGATGTGAAACCTTGAAAAATTTTACAGCAAAAACGCTCAACATTATGACTGAATATTTAATGTAAATGATCAAATTTAATTCTTGTTCTTAATCTAGATTATTCAACAGCAGTCTTGCTATTTTCAAGCCAAAAACAAATAAACAACCACAAAAAACCAGTAGAGCCCAGTCAGAATTGAACACTCTCATGTGTTGGGGCTTTTATTTTTCATTGAATACTTGTTATTATTGTTAAATAATAATAATAACATTACTTTTTTTTCTAGATTTTGACTTTCAATGAAGAAATGCTCCCTTAAAGCCTCTTTACCTGCCAGGAATGTAATCCTGGTGAGAAAATGTGACTTCTTCTATTGTTGCCTGAAATACTCATGTAATTGAAATTCTGGGTGCTTTGTTATTTCCACTTTATGTTTAGTTTTTGTTTCAAGGAGATAAACTCTCCTCGGTGTGCCCACGCAGTTTGCAAGTCTTTATTCACACCTGACGTTCAGGTCTGAACAAATAATGTGAGTACAGTATAACGTGCGTTTGGTTAGAGGGTTGATTGCATCATCATACGGCTTCAATAGCTTTGTCTCAGGTGTTGTATCTCAACTGTGCACAGAAACCTCCAGATCGAGTATCTGGGATTGAAACCGTCCTGCAGACATGAATAAAAGACTACACGCGGGGCTTTTTTCAGGGACCTCCATTCGTGATATGTTGACCTACAGAAGATTGGAGCGTCTTGCTGTTCCGCCCACTTCCCTTTCTCTTTCTCCTCAGCCACTGTGGCCCCGTACACTCACCTCCCCCACCCCCCACCCACTACGCGGATTACCGCCTGTCCCTGTCCCTCATACAGAGGTAATTTGCTCCAAGGAAATCAGTGTTGCCTTCTGCCTGCCACCTCTTCCCCTCCAAAGTCTTGCTTCCTAGCTTTTATGATTTGAAAGTAATTTGAATAGCCAGACCAGGTCTAAATCTGTCACCCAGGCCTGTTGAGGCCCACAAATTAAATTAAAAGTGTGCCCCATGTTTCCAGTGTCAGCTGCTTTCATCTCGCTCACTGTCTTCTCATTGAAGGGATCCAACATGTCTGCCTAATAGCACCAGATGCTGCACAGCATTAAGTTCTTTAGGAACAGATTTCTTTGAAAAGTTTAGTATGTGTACACAGGCAAACTTGCAAGCCTGGCAGAAAAGTCACCAGCTCTAACTAAATTAATCTTTCAGAAAGTTCTGTCAAATGCCAGAGGGCTCATCAGGGCAACCATGTGATGTGGGAAAAAAAATGTAACCTGCTTTTGACAGCCCACTTTATGTTGGACCACCCAGAGATTACAGGGACACATCGTAGTGAGTCTAGCAAGTGTCATCATGGAGCAGAAAATGCAAAAAACAAAAAACAAACAAACAAAAAAAACCCCATCAAAAACAAAAACTAATAAATGGCAGTAAAAATGGAATGGTGAAGCATAAAACATGTCTTGAGGTTGATACTGCCAAATATTACTGTTTAATTTACTGTTTAGTAGCATTACTGATGCTAATGCTCTAATGCTACACAAAATCCTGCGAACTGCTACAAAACTTAAAATTTTTTAGCTGCGTTGCCCAAACACTGCCCCATAGGCAGAATGGGCAGCTCTGGCAGTCACACTTGCCGTCAGTCCTCTTCCTCGGCTTTATTGGCCCATTATTATGTTGTTTGGCGCCCCCTATTGACCAGCTGAACAACGCAAAACAGTTTCAGGTTGACATAACTTTTACCTCAAACTAACTGATAAACTGGATCCATATGATTTGCAAAGACAGAGTGGGGGTGCTGTGACACACTGATTCACTAGGGCAGACCTGTCACAGGTCAGGGTCTGACACAGCCTAGGTGGTGCAGGGCAACAATGGCAGCAGCAGCAGCAGCAGCAGCAACCAGCTAGCTCCACGTCTGCTCATCAAGTACTTCTGATGGATTATCTCATTGCAGGTGTTTGTACAATTTCACTGGAAGTTACCTCAAACAAAGATGAACCCTCATCACCTCCTTTGGCCTCCTCGTTCACACATGCCCTCTTGAACTCCTTCCAGAACTCTCCAAATGCAGCACACACCCTTCATGAGAAGACAATAATTGTTCAAAGAGACACGCCGGCTCTTGGCGTTGCACTACAAAGCTAAAGTTTATCGAGGAGTTATGTGTTAGTAAACGCAGCCGCCAACAGGAGTTTACTGAAACATTAAAGTGCTTATCAGCAATTACAGGCATATTTTTCAATCATTACCACAGCTCTGAGACAGTTTGACCTGCCCTAAAACTAATCCAGATTACTTTCACACTCTCCCTGTGCATGCTGTGGGCTAGTCAGCACATTATTGATTAGAGCTGGGTCATGGATCCTCATTGGCTTATCTAACATATTGATAAGATCCTCAAGCCTTCGACAGTGAGGCTGAAGACAAACAAGGATTTGGGCAGATTTTGCAGATTGTCAATCTAATAGCACAGATGATAATAAACATTTTAAAGCGTTTTTTTTTATTCACTGTGTAAATCCCCACTCGTGGCACACCATTAAATAAATCACAAAGCCAATCTGTGCAGTTATGTAAGTGAAAACAAAAAGAAAAAACTACCCAAAACACAACCATTACTATTAATAATACTGCACAAGTGTTGCAGAAATTGCTTCATTTTAGTGAGGTATGTTTTATTTAAAGGCTGCACGGTGGTGCAGTGGTCAGCACTGTCGCCTCACAGCAAGAAGGTTCTGGATCTCTCTGTGTGAGTCTGCATGTTCTCCCTGTTCCTGCGTGGGTTCTCTCTGGTACTCCAGCTTCCTCCCACAGTCCAAAGACATCAAGAGAGGACGAGGCTGATTGATACTCTAAATTGACTGTAGGTGTGACTGTGAGTGTGAATGGTTGTCTGTCTCTATGTGTTGGCCCTGTGATGGACTGGTGACCTGTCCAGGGTGTACCCTGCCTCTCACCCGAAGGCTGCTGGGATAGGTTCCACCCCCCCGGGACCCTTGACAGGATAAGCGGAAGAAAATAGATGGATGGATGGAAATAATATAGTACTGCGCAATTTCTTTTATTTAGTTTAAATTTGTATGTTCGAGTTGGCAAAATGCCTCAGGTGGATTTTTCTAGACAACAAAGTGCTTAGACTCGTGATACTACTTCCTAAAAATATTGCAACACTTTTCAAAATAATGGCCACATGTACTTTTTCCACCACATGTTGCATCTCAACTCCCCAGACAGGATGACGAATTCCGTCTGGATTCATTCTCAGAGTGTTTGAGTTCCTGCACCTGTTCCTCCTCCTCCTTGTTGCACGTGTCAGGGACTCTGTCAACCTGCACCTGAGGATTCCCACCACGTAGGCCTGCAGCTCATCGTCCAGGTCACGGCTGTGATAAATGATCGCGGGTACACAATGGTCTTCCTGTGAAGTGAAAAACAGCTCTCCATACCCCCCCCTCCCCCCCTCCCCCCGGTAATTAGACTAATTCCCACAACATTAGAGGCAGACGATAAATCAGCGTACAGACCTTGAGACTAAAATTAATGTTGTCTCATTAAGGAGATAAAGGTAATTTACTTGTCTTCACAGTCTCAGTACCTTGTCCCCATCAGCTATTAACCAATATTGAGCTTTGCCACATCCAGGCCACTAGTTGTGAATCTGCTTTTGTCTTTCACACTCGCCTCCCTCACATCAGGTCACTTTCAAAAACTGCTGGTAGAGAAACCGGATGCAGTCAAGGCTGGAATTCCAAATCTTTTTTAAGATAATGTCTTCTAAAAATGTTTACTTTTGGAGAACCAAAACAATGGTGAAGGGAATGTAAAGTAATATTTTTTTTAGATTACGGTCCTGATAAATAAATCCCACATACACAGCAGAATTTGACAAAAACAAACCCCCAGGACCGATCAGACCAACGTTTTGTGATTCAGGTTCAGCCAATAATGGATTCGACTGATTTTTCCATCATCAACCTACTCTCCATGAAAGCATAAGACAAATTCTTATTTACTCACGGATCAAATATTCCATTTCTATAAGTAATCAAAAACCTGGTTTTGACAGTTAAAGTCTGCTGCGCTACATGCAGCCTTTCCCAGAAATGTTCCAGCATTTTCCCAGGAAGGGGTCATTTGTAAAAGAGCTTTTCTCAGGTAAATCTGCTCAAGATTTCCAACCTTGAGACCCAGTAACATCAGAGGGAAAATGCAGGGATGGCCGTGAATAAAAGCAGGAACATTACTGGGAAGGACCTATCACTGCTTTGTATGTGTGAACACGTCCAAGACAGGATTGTTCTGGAAAGCAGCTGCATGTGTGAAGACTGAAATTCACTTGCGGTGCCTTGCAGTAGACATGTCGCTTTAATGTTTGCATGTGCAAACATGCATGTAGAGTGTTGTTATCAGCTGGGATTGCAAATGTCTGACATATACAATGTGTGTGTGTTTAAGTTTCATCACTACTTCTACCGGAACGGGCGTGTCATCACTCCCAGTTCCTTGGTAAACTTCATTGTTGCATGTGTGAAAGAGGCTTATATAATTTGCATGTCAAATAACATATCTGTAACCAAAACTTAATCCAGCAAAAGCAAACACACACTCACACAGGAAGGAAGGTAGTGCAGGAATGACTAACATTCCTGCACTGTCATTCTAATGACAATGCTCTGATCTCAGTAGCTCAGATGTGATCTTAGTTTATCAGCGCTGACTAAAACAAGTGAATTCAACTGAACGGCCACAACAGAACAAGTTAAACAGCGCGGGTCCAGAGTCTGCTTCACATCTAAATTGGGGCTTGTTTCTCAGCTCACCTGTTTATTTTTTCCACACTGGAAACAAAAGCTTCCTTTCAACACGATCCAGACCAGTGTGAGTTTTATGACCATTTAATGGTCCTGTTTTACTATCAGCTACACAAGGACCCTATTGTGCAGAGACAAGGAAGATAGCTTATCAGGCACAACAAGACATCATTACTTTCACCCTGCTATCTCACTGTGTGTTTCCAGCCAGCATTATCTACCCACTTACGAGGATATTCAGAGCCACTGAGCGCTTTGAAAATCTCTGCCAGTTCGCTCTCGATTGTCTCTCTGCAGATCAATTTACTTTCAGTTACTAAAGTGTTACAAATGAAGTGCAAGCATGTCTTCAACCTAGCATTACTATTCAGGTAAGGTGCTCTTATTAGCCAACTTACCTGTAAACACGAAATAAAGTAAATACGGGGAGAACAGAAAAGCAGGAACAAAAGAAAACTTTCATTCATAAAATGTTCAAACCAGCCAGAACTGCCATTTTGGCTGTTTCATTTGCACACAGACTTCACATGATGGCACAGCAAGAGGAATTTAATCAAGATTTCTAAGTTTACAAGCTGTGGCGTGCAGCACAAATAGCACATGCAATCCAACATAATATTACTCTTTTAGGCAAATTCATCTCTTTGTGCTCTGAGAAGTGCCAGTTCCCATCAGGTAATTTCTGTTAGGGTGCCATCAATATTGTGAACAATCCTAAGAACTGATCAGTCACTTGACGTTGTCAACAGATTCATGGGCCCTGTTAAAATGTGCAAACCTAAGACAGTGTGGCAGATGTAAATCACAGCATTAGTGTGTGTTTTAATGGTTCACGATCGATCAAAATGTCGCCAAAGGTGTGACAGTGTGGTCAGCCGCTTCCCTTGGCAACGCCTCTCAGATACCCTTGAATCCACACGCGACTACCAGAGTGCTGGTTCTACACACTGCACCACTAACCATGAAAGTTTGACTCTTCTAGAGGTTTAAATGCAACCATGCCTGTCATTCACTAAGCTTTCTTTCACTCTTTGTTCATTATGTTTGCTGTATTTACAGCTACAAGGGTAGGGAGGTCAGGGAAGCCATCCCTCTCTGTCAGCAGGCTAATTGGCGAGAAATAAGCAGCCCCTCCTCCTGATAAACAACAAGTGCTTAGTCTTTAAACTCAATCATCTTTAGTCGTCCCGTCATAAATAACGGGAGAGGGTCAAATTCTTTACATTTTGTTTATCATGAAAATGTGCTCTGAAAACGTCAGTGTGTCCAAATTTGAAACCATGCTTCACCTCTAAAAAGTCCACGCTAATTCAGGATAAGGTCACCCAGCACCCTTTAGTTCCAGTAATAAAAATACCTGACCTATATTTCAAAACATAAAGACAGTTCCTGGGATGAGACGCCATCACCAAAGTTAAATATGAAACTGGTTCTGTGGCATTGTGGGCAGTGAATACACTGTGGACCAGGTCCACGATCAGGCTGGTGTGACTGGCCTCTGTCTAACGGCCATTACTGTATATTTGATACACTTTGTCAAGGTCAGTTGAACTAAATTTGGATTTAAACTAAACAATGTGGTGAATCTGAAGGTGCCATCTAGATTGTGTGGAGAAGATGAGACCTTGAAACTGCTAGAACTCATTCAGAGTGTGTCTACCTCCTCCAAAGCAAACGTTTGTGTTCGGGGTCCAATCAAAGGTCCACCCCTATGTGTAATTGTAAATATCACTTCCTGCATCCACAAGGTGGCGCTAGAGAAAACACACTTACCATAAATGATGATGCAGTTCATTACGTGAAGACAACACAGTGCAGCCCTGATGTAAATCAAATGTTTGTTACATTGGGCTTACATGCTGGAAACACTAGGTGGCGCTGTTCAGTTGCGAAATATCAAATTTGGCCGCCACAGATGTTTCTGATCAAATCTGAGGCGGATCCAGTCGACCCACTAAGGGCTAGGTGGCGCTACATCTACACTGCCACAGACTTGAATGTGTTCCTTGACCCATTTTGCAATAATCTTAGTCATAGTTTTGAGGTAAATATATTGTAGTTTACTGTCTTGAAGCAGAATAGTTCATTGGCCTAACTTATATTTGAGTGAACCAGATCTGATCTAACATGACTAATGAGTGTCATACTTGACGTATCAGACACCAAGTGACAGCACTGATCCACGTAAGGCTCCAGATTCGTCTGATCATCGTGTCCAACGCTCCTGACAGTCACGGGACAGTTTGGGACCAGATGTGTTGCGCTTCATTCCAAGTACTTGACAACCTAATTACACTTCTGGAGTGAAGAAATATTTTAATATGATGACACTTTTATACTTTCCAAAGGGATGTAAAGGGAAATAGATCAAATAATGACAGTAAAACAAGTCATTTCGCAGAGGTTGCTGCACAAAAAATGTTTCCAACATACAGCCACTCCTTTCTCATTGCAAGTCTACTGAGAAATCCTGTGCGTTTGCGGGTGCACACCTATCATACATCCATGGTATAACCAGTCACACCTGAGCTGCTTCGGTTCTATAAAACAGTTTGGAGAGCAAAAGAAGCGGCATGCATGAACTAGCTGCTGATCTGAGTGTGAACTCTAATGAGAAAGGGTCGAGGAGGAGGGGGTTCTTGGATCAGACAGCCACTGTACACACTGGAAGACCAAAACTTCATTGGCTGCTACACAATCCAATTCCCTGAATGGAAGTTAACCACCAATATTCTACAAATTCACCAAATTTGCTTTTAATGCCCTTCATTGTCCTCTGTACTCTTGAACCGTCTCCATCTTTAGACTCCGTCTTGTGCTTCCCCTCCCTCCCTCCGCGTGTGCTATTGGCCTGACAAAGCAGCATTATGGAAATAAATGGTTCCATTAGGTGCATTGTGTTCTGTCATCAGGCCAAACACACTGGGTTATTAATGGGCACGGCCTTCGCTTTGAGTAAGACTGAAGATTTATGTAAAAACACGCGCGAGTGGCAAATCACCAACTAAGTTTTCTTCACTGAGTTCACAGAAGTGACCGAATGACCACACACACACGCACACGCACACGCACGCACGCACGCACGCACGCACACACACACCTCAAACTGTTCTTTGGTAGAAAACACTATGAATGTGTGTGACTGAATTATCAGGTGAAGGAACTGAAATATTTATATGGACTTTACATATATTTGATATTTGTTCATCTTATTGAATGTATGTTGATCGAGAAACTACTGTAGATAAATTAATGAAGGGATAAATCTTCCACTTTCTTGCAGTAGAAGATAAAAGTACATTTATGAGATCCACACACAAGCGACATCATCGCTAAATAAAATGTGAGTAGTCTCACATTTAAAATCAGCCTTTCAGTGTCTCTGTTTCTTCAGTTGCTTATCAGCACGTCATATAAGCTACATGCTCTTTTAATATCAAAGCAGTCCTGAGATGCTCCCACTGGACAACACAGGTGTGTGTGTGTGTGTGTGTGTGTGTGTGTGTACACACTTGTCACTGCTCCCATTTATCAGGCCAGTTAACCCCTGGCAGCAAGTAGTAATACGCTGCAGGTGACCAGAGGGGATGCAGGCACTCGCTCTAATTAAATCCCCCCCATCTTGCCCACACCTTCACAGACAGCAGCCCCTTCCTCACCAGGAGAGCCACTGACCTTCCAACCCCCCCACCCCCCCAAACTGCAAAGTGACACTTGAAACAGGTCTCTTTGCTTACACCTCAATCTTTAATGTCACACAGCTTAGACGATAAACTGCTGATTTCAATTCAGTTCATACACCAAGTCGTGATAAATTTGTCATATAAATAAAGTTTATACATTCATGAAAGTTGTAACAACTCAGAAAAGAAGGTAGCACCTCTCTCTTTTTCACTATATCTGCCACGATTTTCAGCAGCAGCAGATGCGATGAACATTGCATCATGTTAAGAGAACTGCTGTGGTGAAAGTTGTTGGTTTTTTTTTGCTTTTTTATGTTCTGTTCTGTGGTGTCAGGATGGATCTCAGTAGCTCTACTATACTGGTGGTGCATTAGGCAGCATGAGGCAGGCACACCAAATCTGCAGAGTGCACAAAATAAACAAATGTCACTCTGGTTTGAAAAAATCTCTAGTGAGCATCTGATCGACTGTGTCTCACAATTCAAAGCGTTGGAACCTACAGTGCTTTTGATCCAGGAAGTAGCGACAGCTTTCAGCTTTCCAGCGCTTGCTTTTGCACCCCATTATTAAAGACGCGATGAAATATGCTTCTTCGCTCTTCTCCCAAGCATCAGATGAGAACATAGGAACCCTTCTGAGACCTGCTGAGCGATAACCAAACACACATATTAAAGTAGACCCTGACTGAACTGCTAGGATGGCTGCACACTTTCATTTCAATGCTTCACAAGTCTGCCAACCCCAATGTATATATTTTTAAAAAGAACACAGCAGTTAACTGGAGAATAATCGTATCCTTTAATATTGAACATTTGTTTGCTTTCCCAGGGCTGTTGAGCTAATCGACATATGATGAAGATGATGCTTTTCAACTATGCAAACCTCTGCTGAGCGTTTGACCTCTAATCCGTTCCTGTTTTCCTTGAGCGGTACATAATCTTAATGCTGACTCAAAATAAACGTGTCTTTCTTTTACATGTGAAGTAATAGTGGTGAATAAATTGGCATTAACGTGGATGAGTGTTTGCACTGGTATAAGGCGTACAGTTGGCTATTGTGTGGCATGCCGGGTTCAGAGGAGGGTTAAGAGCACGGCGATCTATCTGGCTGACAGCATCAAAGCGGCGTGCCTCATTCATAGAGTCCATGGCCGATGCTACGTCAGAGTGGCTCTATTCACTGTTTGTGAGGATTAGCCATGTTGGGACAGGTACCTGCATTTAAAAATGCTCTTAATTATACACAACCTGAACTCACATTTCACCATCAAACAGAATGATTCAAGACTAATGGAGATATTAGAATGCAAAGGCCATTTTAAGGTAGAGCACTGAGAACACAAACTCAGGGGAAGTGTACTTTAGTTTCATTAATTTACACAATTGTTAAACAACAATATAGTATATATGCAGGACAGGAGGGAAACCCAGAAACACACCAGGGGCCCTAAGTATGGCGCAAGCTGGCGCTCGGTCAAGCGCAAGCGTCAGTGCTAGTTTTGAACTGCCGCATATGATGGTTTGACGCCAGGCATCCTCGCCCTTTGCTAGCAAATGAACTTGCTCCAATAGCGCCATCAGGTGCTCAAGTATGTTAATGAGGCTGGTCTGGCACAACCATGGTGCACTGCTATTTTGGGACAGCAGAAAACATTTGCACCATAGACCAAAGGAGAGGCTGCTCTTTGGTCAATGGTGTTACGAGTGAAGTGCTATTTAAATGGCGCATCAATCAGATGAGCAGAAGCGCAGCATCGCGACGTGATGACTGCTTACATCATCCTGGAACACGGTCCCTTCATGCAACTCACGCTCTGCATTGTTCCATATTGTTTTATGTTGTGCAGTGTGTGAGACTTGATGTGTAGTTTCACTGTCCAGCCCTTTCAAATAAAATTAAATAAGAAATAGATCAAAAATAAATGGCTTATACAGAGTTCCCCTTCATTTAAACAGATCATAAGGCTATTAAGTCGTAAAACATAACATGCTGGTACTGAAGAATTGTATGACCCTGGTGATAAAAAAAAAATATAAGAAATTAATGACACAATATTTTAATCCAAGTTGCATTTATCAGTTCTCGGCATGACAAGCATTTCAAATGTTTCAATTAACACAAAGTTTGTTAATTGTGTGAATAAATAAATACATCAGCTCTAGAGGTGGAAATTATTATTTTTTTTATTTTTTTTTTTTAGTTTCACTGTGCATAGACCAAGAAGACCATAATGGCCTCAAACACGAGCTACAGAGCACAGCAGACTTCTGCTTTCATCGTTCTTCTACAACACTCCTGAAGGTGTTCAATAAGGCCTGAAGTCGTCTTCTTTTAACTTTCGGCAGACTCGATGCAGCCTAGACGCGTTTCTGCCACCCACCGGTTACTCACAGTTCTCCAGTTACAATCTAATCCACACCTGGGGTCAAGGGTCAGAGGTCAAGAGCGTGATTAATGGCATTAAGTTCTTTAACTTGCAATGCCCCCCCCCATGGTTAATAATAATAATCACCTACTTTGCCAACCATAGTATCCTCTACTCACCTTGTTTGCATGTTTACTATGACATTGTCATTATAAAACAACACCTCTGGAGAATGAAGCCCAACAACTTGGTTTCTCCTTTGACAGTCACCCTCCAAACTACAGTCTTCATACTGGACACGCCACCGTTTTATTGGGGAAATCTGACCAGGATAAAATATTACCACACTGCAGCCATTTTGCTAGCTCTGAACGACTATTGTAACATGTCAATCAATTATTTCTCTAAAATACTAATTTCCAGTGAGAAGCACAGCAAAATATCCCGTGCTTTCCCGGGAGAACTGATTTCCTGTGTGTAACATGAGTGAGCGGTAACTGAGCTAACTCGGAAGTGGCCGGATCCGGTTTCAGGACGATTCAATTGAATGGAATGGAAGAAACTTGCACGCTCACCGATAGCAAATTTGCTGATATTTACATCTATGATACTGGTGTTGGAATCAGAACAACTCAAGAGAAAAGCTTGCATTTCTTTTGTATTTGAAATGCTGGCGCTTGAACTTGTTTTGCTGACTGAACAGAATTTATCCACCAATTAGTCCCCAATTTTCGGTCATATTTTTTTCAACTTGCATCCACTTATGGGACAGACAAACCAAACTCAACAACTTCAGGAGCAGAGCATCACTGGGATGTAAAAAAAAATAAAATCGAGTAAGATGTGCCATTGCAGAAAAAAAGCTGTAGCATACAATTTGCTTTGCAAGATCATACGAGGAAATACAGGAGCCTGTTCATGGATGTTCATACTTTGCCTGAACTGGACTGAAAACTCATTTTGTTTGTAATATTTTTAAAATCGTTCAGACACAATGCGCATTTCTTGCAACATCTGACAGAAGTCTGCTAGATTTGTGTTCCACCTACATTTAAATAAGGAGATACCAGTGTGTGTCTGCATTCATGCATATTGCGGGTCAAGCCGACATCTCATTTATGTAATGGCTCTACATTTATCGCACAGTGACATGAGTGACAGGTGCAAATGACATCACTAACATTTAAATGGCTGTCCTCTCTGCAGAGCAACAAACAAAGTGATGCTTAGTCTACAAGCGAGCCATTTTTTCACTCATCTACTTCATCTTTGCTCCACCTTCTCTTTCTCTCTCTCTCTCTCTCTCACACACACACACATACACACACACGTTTTAATCTCACACTCCTGTGTTTCATTTTACTGTCCTCACAACCTCTGTGTCACTGCGCAATCCAATTGGCATAATTGAGCCGGGTCAGATGATAAAGGCACCAATAACAATCAATGCAGGCGAAATAAAAAACAGCTCACAGTTATTACTTTTGTCCTTTTCCAATATCAGTCTATTCCCCTCCCATACACACACACACACACAGATTACTAACAGACTGGGACTACTGTGTTTATTTGAAGCAAATGTTTGACATCTTGGTAGGGGGAGTGGGGAGACACTGGGAGGTGAAGGCAGGAGGATCAGAACAGAGACAGATGAGATGTGACAGGCTGCCACTCTCCTCATCAGCATGACACAGCTGTCACAGCCCTATTTCAGGAAAATTAAACAGCCTTACGGTAAACTGGCCTGCCTGCGGGGGGAGGGGCTGAATGAGTGTGAGTGTGTGTGTGTGTGTGTGTGAATGAATAAGCGTGAAGTATGCAGATGTACTTTCTGCTCCTCTCCACCTCCAATCTGTTCCCCTCCCTCAAACACCATCCTCTCCCTTTGACATGGTAATGGATCCAAATTGATGAAGACACTTCACTCATTGAGTGACAACTCTACTGGCAAGCGACATAAACACTTCCTCCACGCCTCCTCATCCATCACTCACCAAGCCCCTCCCTCATGCCTGCTTGGCTCTGGATGGAGGGGTTGGGGGGGTGTTTAATCAGCTAATTTACTCTTCTTTGGGCAGTGTTAATGACCACGCCACCCCTGGATTATCCTGTCCCCCAATGCTCTTAATCAGCGTTGATGAACTGCTCATCAAACTATTAGCCTCTTCTTGCTTTTTGCCATGCTTAGCAAAGGTTACAGGCCTGTCTTTAGAAATCCTCTGCTGGGTCACATTTCTGTTTAAATAGCAGACAAGACGGTGTTTCAAAAGCAGGTCTATGGTGGAGGAGAGAGCTTGACGCAGTTCCCAAGAAAAGAAGAAAAATCTTCACGGCTTTGACTAAGATTGGTAATGTTTATAGAAAACAACAAAACAATACCTTCTATTATCCACATTTTCCATTCCTAATCAAGTTTTCGCAAAGAGCTGATTAACAGACAAATTATTCGATCGATAGAGCACAAACATGCAGCGGTGATCAGAGTAAGAGGAAGCACTTAAGAGGTCCTTCTCGGACACGAGTTCTGACAGTCGGTGGGTAGTTTCTGCGTAAAGCAGCTGACAGACAGATGTGGGTGAAAGGCTGGTGGTATTGCTGCACCCCTCCAGATCACTACACTTGTACTTCGAGTATAATTCGTTTTCCAAAGAATAGGCAAAAAAACAACAACAAATACATCTAAGAAGAATAGCAGAAGAATATATATGTTTAATAAGCGTTAGGTTTATTTTGAATTATTTTAACTGTAAAAATATGATTGTGCCAGCCTCATCTCTGTGTTTTTCTTCCAAGCTCACGCTGCAGTCAATCATATTGTCATCTTTCTGTCACGACCAGAAGATGGAGACAAAGGGGCCATGTTGTAGCTTTAAATGTAACTACACCAATTTATGACCCACATTTCCATATCCGTACCCATCAGAATACCAGCAAACAAGATGATGGCAGTGAGATTTTTATGTGTGAATTCAAAAGGCAGCGTGATGAAGGGCTGGTATTTATTTTAAAAACCATGAAAAGTGATGTTTTGATTTATTTCTGAGGCACAAAAGGAAGAAAAACAGAGAAGAAACTTCAGATTAAGCATTATTTTATTATTATTAATCAATGTTATCCTCCAAATCTGTATTGGCCCAGAATTAACAACTGTGTGTCCCTGTTATTTAATGTCCGTGAGTTCATTTTACTATCAATGACAGCGTCTTAATACAGTGTTAATTTATGAAGCCCTCATAATTTGGTCCTCTGTTTCTGTTTTCCATGATATTAAAGATGCAGCTGTTGGTCCTGGTTCTCTCAGCCTCAGGTGAACCAGACCTGTTCAGCGTGTCTCTCATGTGCTGCTGCCAATTTAAGGCTCTTTCAGCTGCTTCAGCACAACCACGCGGCCGTAGGTGAAAGAGCCGTAAAAGAATTCCTCACATCAAACCTGTTCTGACCTTACATGGCAAATAAAAACTATTGATCCACACTCCCCAACTCCCACTTTAAAAGACTTATTGTGGAGCTCCATTTCATCTAATCACTTGGCAAAAGAGTCCGGGGTCTAAATAAAGAAGGGATAAATAAAAAAGTCACCAGGCCAACGTGTTGCTCTCACCTTTGCAGATGAAATTACGCGAAAAGCTGTTACAAATCAATATAATCAATGCAATCAGCTAACTGACACAGGCAATCTCCTGCCAGTAAGTAAAATACCCCCGGTGGAGATCTTTCAATCTTGAGTGCTATAATTGCCCCCAAGGGTGACGTTAGGGTGTAGCATTTTGTACACTTAATTAAATTACTGAGCTCGGTGGACAGGGTGGGTTGCCGGTCTCACAGAGAATGGATAGGTCTGGCCCTGTGCCAGTAATTAAGGCAATACCTTTCCTGATTACGCCAATCCCCCTTAATGAACTCATTATGCATTTTAACCCAAACACTCCCATGAATTAATGAGCACAAAGAAAGCTCCTATATGAAAAAAACAAAAGCGAAAGACATAACTCATCCTCTCAACAGTGTAATATCCATATTTCTCCCTCTTTCAGCGGCAGCCCAGTCTAATTTGGACTTGAGTGACAGCAAAAGTTCTGAGTCTGAAATAAAAAAGGATCCCGAAAGTATATGGGACATGAATTCGCTGGATTAATAAAACTTTTGTGTGGTCACATCCATACGTTCACAGCCACAGGGGTTCTATGTGTTGTGATTTAAAGAGACCCTAGGAACGCTCCAGGGTGGGAGCAGCTCTGCACTGACCCATAATGCTTTGCTAATTAAATAATTCACTAATTGATTCATTGCCAAATCAATAAAGCTTGCAGATGATTTATGGTGTGAGAGCTTAAGTGTGTTTGAGTTTGGGATACAAATGAGACACACACAAACAGACGAACGGCACGACGGGCAGAATCTCAGAAAATTAGTGCTACAGTACACGCCAACATTGAGTTGACCTTGCGTCAGTGTACTATGACATCATTTCATGCCCTCACAGGCAGATGATGGTGAATATGATAGGTGTGTGTGTGTGTGCGCGCGTGGGAACATGTGAACCTATAAAGCCAGTCCCGGGGGAGTCTGGGGTTCGTGGGTGCACCCAGGGAAGAAATCAGCTGTGATATCATTAATTCAAGTGTAATGAATTCTAATGGTGTCGGTGTGTAAAAAGGGCATATGCACTGTAAATATGTGTTATGTTACAGTATGTTTTCTTTATGACTGGTCATCTGTGTGTGTCTGTGCCTTTGGAAGTAATTGGGGCAGCAGTGAAGTGTGACACCTCGCTGATCCCTGGGGATGTGAGGGTCATAAATTCAGCTGGAGGAGCAGTTTGATATTTGTTTCCAGGCACACAAACACAAATGTGCCCAAACTCAGTACCGTCAGATCAAGGTTGTACCACCACCAGACGCAATTCATCCAACACTGGAGCAGGCTAACTTTGAAAAATGCAATATTTATCATAATGTGAAACAACACGAAAATAGAAAATGCATCTTATTAAAAGCTGTTAATTAACTCTCTTGGCTGCAGGATAATTCAAAATGACAAAACAAATATGTTTACAGCTCTAATTGGCCTGCAGCAGCAGAGTGGCTGGTGTTTTCCTCACCTTTGATTTGTGTGTGTACTGAGGCAGGTACTCATATCGGATTTGTTACCGCTATACTGTCAAAACTGTGCAAGAGGCAGAAACAAAACTTGAAAGTTCCGCAGTTGGAATCACAAAATGAAGTCTGAGTCACGAGTACACGTGCAATACTGTCCAGTATGAATGACGACTGACTGGTTATGGATCATCAATATCCTGACTGGTTTCGTAACTGGTGTGATTCCATGACAACATGATCTCTAGTTCAGATTACCTGAAATGTGGTCACTTCCTGTGGCAGCCATATTGGACAACTGATTTTTAGGGAAAACCTTTCTTCTTTTGACTATTATGTACCTTGATGAGTTTGGTTCATATTTGATCTATTTTTCAAGAAGTTCTACACTGGAATTCATTGCAATACCTCCTCTTTGAAAGAGTTGAAAGTTCTGTAGCCCCCCCCCCCCCCCCCCCCCCCATCTGTTTTGAGGACAGATGACCCCTTCCTAACAATGATGAATTGACCAGTTGTGTTTGTGTGTGTGTGTTTGTTTTATGGCCATGAAACAAGACGATTCAATTTGTTGTACACTGATTAAGCCAAGATATCAAATTTTATAATTCATTCCTTTGGCATTTTAGGAGAATTTTTGCCTCCTCAGTAACTCAAGTCATTGTTATGGACTGCAGATGTAATTGTCTTGCAGTGTGTATGTGTGTGTGTGTGTGTGTGTGTAAAATATATAAAATATATATGTATATAAATTATATATATAAATTATATATATAATATATTATTTATTATATATAATAATTTCAATTTATATATTCAAAATAATAACATTACATTATATACGTATATTATATATATAATATACACACATATACACACATTATATATACAGTATATATAATGAAACTTATATATAATAATTTCATTTTATATATATTCAAAATAATAATTTCATTGATGTATATATATATAATATACACATATACACACACATATATAAAATGAAATTATTATATATATAATAATTTCATTTTATATATATATATATTCAATAAATTTCATTATATATGTATAGATTATATATAATGTGTGTATATGTATATACATATTATATATACACAGAGAGCGAGAGAGAGGGAGAGAGAAATTGTTATTCTGTGTAATACTGTGACAAAAGAACCATGAGTTTCTCAGTGATTCCCCGCCCTCATCAGAACACTCTCCATGCGGGCAGGGCAGAAATATCATCAACCCCACTTATCAGAGGGATGTTGGCCAATGCTGTTGTGGGCTCATCAGTGTGACCCCTTCTTTTCAATTATATAGAGATTATATACACATACAATACAATATCACATTGGAAACTGTGTAAATGGCTTCAAATATATATTTATTTACTCTTTGCTGTGCAGCAAATAAGAGAGTAAACACAAAGATCCATAATCAAACAACACACTCTCATTTACTGACATCTCTGAACTTCATTGGAACACTTCGAGCAGGGGATGATTTCCAGTATACATCACCACAAACAGGAACACAAAAAAATTCAGGTAACATACTCACGCTCATCAAAAATCATTATACACTAAACAGAGTGTCAATTACCATTCCGAGAATTCACTGTCCACGCTGGGTTTATTTCATTCTACTAATGTCGCTGCATTACAGTCTCAAAAGCGTCAACCTCATATGCCCACTGTAGTATTCAAGGATGGCTTCAAAGAGGTACCATTTAAGTCTACTAGGAAAGATCGTGTGACCCTTTGAGGGTGAACCCTGAGCGAAAAACAAGTGTGTACCACAGTCGCACGTGACAGGAAACCCAGGCTTAAGATGACAAGTGCATCTACAATGGCAAAGACTTGACTGTTTAAAAACACAAAACAGTGAAAAATGAAGTACAAAGATTTGACTGTGACAATAGATGACAACCGACTGACTGACAGTCAATAAAATATTCCTTGGGCGTGTAACTGTGTAACCCCTGCCGCTCTTTGCCCCATTTTCAAAAGCAGACACTCCACTTCCCTTTCATGCATTTGCACTGAAATAAACACAGTTGATCTCTAACACAGTTGATCTCTTCGCTACTGTTGGGAACAAGTGACTGTAATGGTGGAGCACCTCTGTGTGTTCAAAAGCAGCATTGCAGTACACTGTGTTTCCTCCTCTCCCAGCGAGTAGATGGAAGAGAGGCTGTGGAATTGAGCTGCATTGACAACGTACACTGATGATTAAAGCACATGTGGGACAATTACACACCCAAAACTTGGATAAAATGAGAGGTGTTAGAAGATTCTTGGTAGGGAATGTAATCCGATATGTCTTAAACTCAGGCTGCTTTTGGCAAACCTCCTCTGTAATCACTTTTCACCACAATTTGAGTGAAATCGTCCCCATTTCAAAGGAATAGTTCAACATTTTTTAATCTAAACTGCTTGTCTTAGCATAAAGAATTAAATTCATATTCTAACCAGTGCTAAAACTCAACAAGTAAAAACTAGCAACATCCAGCAAACTGGTATACAGGTCCCGACACTCTGTTTCTCTTTGTCTGTGTGTTAAGTAAAGCTGACTGGCTTCAGTATTAACAGAATCCTCATTAAGCAAGAAAGCACTTGAGAGTATTTTGAAAATGTCAGACTGTTCCTTTAACATTTCAAGGCTACTTTATTGTAGAAGCAACTTTGGACCCATGACTAAAACATTACAGTTCAGAGGTGAATTACATTTAAGGCCTTTCTTGATTATTTTGTAAGACTAAGAGGACAACAAGAGGCCAGTGAGAGTCACTGGCTGCACCAGATCATTCAAGCTAAAAGTCCACGCTGAACTGCGCTCTGTATCAACGCTGTTATGCTAGAAGTCAATAAATTAAAAAAAATGTTTCAAGATCAAACTAAGAGGCTTTTTATTAATGTGTGCAAACGTCTTGTTCCAACATGTGGTGCACTGTGTAAGTTCAGACCATGTTGGTTTGGGTGTTTGGGCTGCGACTCTGCAGGTCCTGTACCTGGTCAAGAACCCAGCTGATGTTTGGCCTCTCCTGGGGATTGGACGCCATTATAGAGCTCAGCAGCACCTGCAGGCCCTCCGAGTACCTGGACCAAAGACAGAAACACGAAATGAGCACAGATTAATGGAGCATACAAGGCAACATTGCACTACATTCATTTTTGTCAAACAAAACTTAAACCAATCTTAAAATCCACTGCCTCCAAACATTTCAAATTTAGATTTGTTTTTGTTGTTGTTGTTGTTGTACAAATCAATTTCTAAGACCAAAGAGTTACATGTCATGAAGATGTTGGGGCTTTGGATTAAAGAATTGCAGATTTTAATTTGCAAATGATGTTAATTTCCAAGCTGCTTGCATTGCTAAGTGACCTTATAATCAGTTACACCTGCCTACATGTACTTTGGATTTTTCTTTCTTCAACACTGTTAGGGCAGAAACAAATCCTGCCACAGGAAATGTTACACTATGAGCTCATGTTAAGCCTGACCTGCAAGGCTGTGGGATGGCCACAGGATTCTGGACAGCCAGAGCAACACTGTCTCCCTTCTGAAATACCAAGTCATACGGCCCCTCCAGCATCATCATGCAATAAAGCACGCAGCCGAGTGACTGGAGGAGTATAAACAGGAGAGAAATAGAGTGTGAACCACAGTATTGTTCCCCTCAGGTTTCAGAGAAATATCGATGATGATGACGGTAAACAGGTTCAAACGTATGTCAAAGGGCTGCGAAGCTTTACCCAGATATCAGTGCGCTCATCTATGACACAGTGACTCTCTATGTTGAAGAGCTCCGGAGCCCTGTAGGAAATGGTGCATCGCTGGGCTGCCCAGTCCTGGATGGTCATAGCTTCTCTGCTTCCTCGAACCTGTAAACAATATCGTGTATGTAGTTGAATGGCATCTTAATAATAACCAAAGGTGCAACTGATCAACACAAGTCATCCAAGGTGTAGTGGGATTAATCTCTACAGACAGATTCTACATGTAAGAAGAGAATCTGTAGTGAGGGAAGAAAATGTCAGGACAGGGAAGCTCCTGGTTTCTGTTTGACAGCTTTGATTGGCACTGCTGACTCTCAGACAGAAGAAGGTGATTATTGTTGA
The DNA here is from genome assembly GCF_037954235.1 of Aulostomus chinensis. Classification (NCBI taxonomy): domain Eukaryota; kingdom Metazoa; phylum Chordata; class Actinopteri; order Syngnathiformes; family Aulostomidae; genus Aulostomus; species Aulostomus chinensis. The sequence continues at coordinate 14,198,328 of NC_141321.1, read as the reverse complement.
CTTCCATCAACTGTACTTGGACCGTGGTGTCTGCCGAGGCTCAGACGGTGATCGGTGATATCTTTAAATCTTGCACCCTCACCTCAATCCTTGCTCTGTTCATGGAGCCCAGGTCCATCAGCACCGGGTTATCATCCTCATCCAAAAGCACATTCGTAGGTTTAAGGTCTCTGACAAATCAAACCAGGTTGTTTCAATTTTAATCAACATTTTCAAAAAGCTACATGAAAAATGATTACATTTGTTCGGTTTCTCTGTAAATACTCATATGAAGGAGGCAAACACTACAGTTTCCAACCAACTTATCTGAAATTGCATGACTAAAACAACATCAAGTCTCAGTTAACTGACACACACAAACTACACTCACATTTGACAACAGCAAGAAATGTACCATATTTTCAAAGGACTTGAAATCCTTAACAATGCACTGCAGAAAAAAAATCGTATTCACTTGCATATAGATTTAGAAAGTGACACCTAAAATAAATGTAAACTTTAACATTTTCTGACGCATCAGGGAATAAATTTTCAGCAACTGTGATACTCCGACATCTTGGTGCATTTTGTTTGTTCCTATCATTAATGATTACTCTATTAGAAGAACCACACTGTAAAAGTATAAATATATGGTTGTGCTTTTTGTTGTTTATTGCTGTCACCAAATCGAGAGGTGTTTTCCATTTGTATCCTGTCAAAATAAAAGACAAGTGAAATGGTTTCAAGTAGATCCAAGGAAAAAGAGAATTATTTACCAACAAAACTGAGTCCCGATGTATTTGTTGCTGCTATTTCAAAAAGGCTAATTAAGAAGGACTCTGTTTGGGAAACTGCTGTAGGACTCTAAGCATGCTCTAGTTTTTACAGTCCTTAACTTGTCGATGTTTATTATGTGTGTAGGAGGAGTACCTGTGTGCATAACCTCTCTCGTGAATGGTCTTGAGTCCAAAGCAGATGCCTCGCAAAATTTGCAAAATCTGTTTTTCAGGCATTGAGCTCCCCTTGTCTCGAAGCTTCTCCAGAACAGACCACAGACTGCCCTTCTGTTCACACAAACACACAAGGTATCAGAGTCAACTCATTCCCCCGCAAAATGACTCTGTTCATAACTAAATCCCGCAACAACTTACACGTATATAAGGAAGAAGAAGCCAGGCTTCACACTTGCCCCCGCGTTCAACAAAGGCATGTGCCACCAGGCTCAAAATATTGGGGTGATTAAACATCTGATGCATCTCCACCTCTGTCTGAGCCTCCTGACGGCCTTCTCGATCATGACACAGAATCTTCTTCAGGGCGTAGAAGCGCCCATCTTTCACACCCTCCACCAGATCCACATAACTGAAACCCCTAACAAGAGGACATGGGAATTAAGGGAGGGCCAGGTCTCACATTAAGATGCTGAGGCAACTGCCCCTTTTTATAATATATATGTATGTGTATATGTATGTGTGTGTATATATATATATATATATATATATATATATATATATATATATATATATATATATATATATATATGTATATATATATATATATATATATATATATATATATATATATATATATGTATATATGTATATATATATATATATTATGGCATGCCATTCAGGAAATTAATCTTTGAATATATTGAATGAACCTCTGAATATATTGAATGAAATTCTGAATATATATACGAAACTCTGAATATATATACGAAACTCTGAATATATATACGAAACTCTGAATGAATATATATATATATATATAATGAATCCTGAATATATGGAGTGAAACTTTGAATATATTGAATATATGGAATGAAACTTTGAATATATATAATGAATCCTGAATATATGGAGTGAAACTCTGAATATATATATGAAACTCGACTGACGTCAGACTTCACGGCAGCGCCTACGGGCGGCCATGTTTTTCCTTCATAAAAAAGCAGAACTATTAACGGAACACTCTGCTGTGTGTAGAGGTCCGTATTTAGATCTGTATGGTTCGCTCGATATAGTTTTCAGGTGGTTCAATGAAGGTAAAACAGTGATCGTATTTAGATCTGTATGGTTCGCTTGATATAGTTTTCAGGTGGTTCAATGAAGGTTAAACAGTGATCGTATTTAGATCTGTATGGTTCGCTTGATATAGTTTTCAGGTGGTTCAATGAAGGTAAAACAGTGATCGTTTTGCGGCTGCAGGGATTTCGTGAACTGAAAGGGTAGCTCTTCATATATTGTTCATATACAGTAAGAATCGCCCACATTCATAGACCAATGCAGGCTGAACGTAAGTTTAGTACTGAACATATTTGATGATCGGCGACACATTGTCAGCTTTGGACATGTTACTCACACAGCGGACTGTGGACAGACAGACAAATGCAAATGAGATTTGCCGAAACCTTGAATATATTGAATGAAACTGTGAATATATTGAATGAAAATATGAATATATGGAATGAAACTCTGAATATATATATTCAGAGTTTCATTCCATATATTCAGGATTCATTATTTATATATATATATTCAAAGTTTCATTCCATATATTCAGAGTTTCATTCAATATATTCAGAGTTTCATTCAATATATTCAGAGTTTCATTCAATATATATATATATATATATATATATATATATATATATATATATATATATATATATTCCAAACTATAACACAAAAAGACCAATTCCAACAATACATTTATTCATCTCTGAACACTTCTGTCCATCTCGTCACGGTGCTTAGCCCCTAAAAATGAAGCAGAGTTTATGCTTTCCCCTTTATTAGAAAACATTAATTATGACTAAGTTTTAATTGTGGACAGCAATGGCGATTTAGGCCCCACAGACTGTGATTCACCTATGTAGCATGGTGCACATATTAATACATATCTTGTGTTTTTACATATATATTCTCTTGAACAAAGCAAGAGTAGATTAAGAAAATTTGCTTCAAGCATTCGATAAAATATATATTTCTTTCTGATTCTGAGGGCTTTTTGGTTTTGGTCTTTTCATGAAATCTGCTCAGAATGAGAATTTTAAAATGCGTCCAGTAGTAAAGGCATAAATATTTGGAGTTTGAGGTTTTCTTACCCTTCGTCTAGTTTCTGCACAAAGAAGTATTTCTTGTTGTCAATGGTGACGGAGCTACGGGAGCATATACACAGAGTCTGTCCCATCTCGACTGGTACATTGTTTATCAACTAGCCTGGGAAAAAAAAAAAGAAAAATAACCTTTTTCTAGAGTGATAACCAGAAAAGTACATGGAAGTGATGCATTAATAGGAGAAGAAACAGCGAGACTCTGGCCCAAAACGTGTGGAAACAAAATGATAGAAGACAACAGTTAAAACCGCCAAAATACGACATCAGGATCTCGAATCAAGTGGTGTGTTTTAGTGCCAAACACATCAGACAAACAACATGGAGTGAGATATTACCTGTCATCAGCTCGCTTTCCATTTTACAAAGTTAGCTTACCTTGGTATCGAACGCTGCCATTCTTCTTCTGTTGCAAAACGTGCAAGAGCGGAGGAAGGGGCTTTTTTGGGCCACAGCGCCAGTGGGGGAGTAGCGGTAATACTAGGTACTGGCAGGTTGCGTTGGCTAACTGCTCCCATCAAAGGTGAATGGAGTTTAATTAGTTTTTAATTGTGCCTCAAACACGAACACTAATACTCATTGAAATAAGGATATTAGCAAAATATATTCATAAAATGACAAGTAGGTCGACTCAAGTGGTGAGTAACAGTATGTAAGGACTTGTTACACTAATAAATGATGTATCACAATGTGAGTTATCCCACAAACTAAAATTTAATGTTATTTAATTAATAAAAGTTAAAATATGCACATTCATATGCTGGAGTCTATCCCGAAAGATGAGAGGCGGGGTTCACCCTGGACAGGTCACCAGTCTATCTCAGCACCAACACATAGAGACAGACAACCATTCACACTCACAGTCACACCTACGGTCAATTTAGAGTATCAATCAGCCTCGTCCCCTCTTGATGTCGTTGGACGGTGGGAAGAAGCCGGAACCTTCTTGCTGTGAGGCGACAGTGCTAACCACTGCGCCACCCTGCCGCCTGATCAGTGGATTCATTATTTGGATTTGCGGTCGAAACTCCAAAGCCGAAGGGGGCGCTAATGCGGCCAATTCACTGCTTACCAGCCGATTTTAAAGATGAAAAAAGAAGAAGATGTTTCATCGACTGAAAATATGGCGGATAACGATCGTATTAAAATGGGTCGCGCCGACGACGAAGGTGATATTTGTGCTGTTTTAACGAGTATAATGTGGTTTACAAATACGATGTATGTTGCGTCTACTAGCGCTGTCTTTTACTTACTAAAGCGGCCTCAAGCTAATGTTGGTGGCAGGAATCACTCGCCAGATGTTAGCTAACATGCTACGTATCGTTGGCTGGCTAATATTAGTGCGAAGTAACGTACACGTCTGTTTACTGTGGGCGAGTGTTGAGTTTAAGTAAAGCTAAAATAGCCAGCTAATTCAGGTGAATGGACACCTGATCTTAGCATATTTCACTGGTGGCGTCAGCTAACTCAAGCTAGTTAGCTTAAGTCAGTTCCATGTGAATGAGTATCAATGATAGCTGTAGAGTACGTATGCCACTTTTGGTTCGATGGTGGCCCAGAAACGTAGCCTCTCGGGTAATGGTGATAGTGAAACTCTTCTTTAGTTCCAAGAAAGCAGTTGTTCACCTTGGTGAGTTGTCTTGCCTCAAGCAGGGTCGCAGGAGGAGGGAGGCAGAGTGAAAACTAAGCCTGTCTCTTGTAGCACTCTGGGGGGAACAGCGAGCGCAGTCAAACGCACATCTCAGCATCTCTCATCTGATGATGAGGACGAGTCCTCGACAGACCCACCGGCACCCAGCAAAATCTCTAAAATAGGATCTGGCATGAACAGTCAAAAGGGGATTAAGTCTAACACCATATCGATTAAACTTGGAGCATCGGTAAGTGTGCAGTCAGCTCTGCATGAACTCCATCATCATAAATAGGTCAAATGTACTTGATTGATGCCACTGAGAAATTACAGTTGCTGATGCAGCTTGAAATACGCACCAGAAGCTTCTGCTACGGGCTGCCACCCAGAATCTACATTTAGAACTATCATCATACTGTTAAAAAAAAAAGACTTTATTTTCTAATTGAAAACCTGGAAGCTCAGATTACACCCATTGCAGAATGCTCCTACGAGCATCAGCGATGTCATCCTCTTAATGCTCTTTTTTAAGAACCCCTCCAAAATAGTTACATTTTACTTATACTGTAGTTATTATTTATGTAATTAATAAAGTCAAGTAAAGCACTGAATATCTTCCAGTTCAATGGAAGACTCTGCAGCCTTCCTTCTTGTGTGGTTAAGGTGTTTCTGAAATGTGTGGCTTTCTGTCTCATAACATTTTGCATTGATCGATACAGGACCCTTGAATTTATAGTTTTCTATTCATCTGTTCAGTTTCCGATGGTCATGAATATGGATGATTGCTCTGAGCATGAACCAGATTGGGGGAAAGTTCCATCCCTATGGTGCCTCATCATGAACATTGCTTGTTAGTAGTCAAAATGGGAACTGTGATAGTGTCCTCTTCTTGTCCCAGAAACCCAAAGAGCCTGTACCAACACTTCCTGCAAAAAAGCCAGGGCTGGCATCTGTTTTTAATGAGGATGATGATGTAAGAACATGCACAGGCACACACACACACGTGCGTGCACACAATCTCATGGATTGAGAAATGTAATAACTGAATATTCAAAGACAAACTGTAAACTTGTGGCTGTGCAGAGTGAACCAGAGGAGATGCCTCCAGAAGCCAAGATGAGGATGAAGAATATTGGCCGGTATATACACACACACGCATTTTTTTATTGCATACTGTCATGTATTTAATTTGAATTTGTTTGAAAAGATGAATATTATGTCTTTTCAGGGACACGCCAACATCTGCAGGACCTAATTCCTTCAATAAGGGAAAACAGGGCTTCTCTGACCATAAAAAAGTGTGGGAGAGGAAGCTGAAGGCTCAAGCAGACAATTTGTAATATAACACAACATTTTTCTGTCTCTGATGGATAAGTTTGTATAGGCTCAACCCTGCCAGGGAGGTCTGTGAAGGCTCAAATGGTTCCTCATTGTAGCGACAACAGCTCAGCTTTGTTGACAAGCAATGAAGAAGGATTTAAGCCTTTTACCATTCTCTGTGACTGACCTCACATTTACGTTTTAACCACTACCGGCTGAGGGTCAGGCCTCTGTAATGAGAGGTGCAGAGATAAGCCAGTGTTGTTTTTAGGTTGCTTCTACCGGCTGTAAGAATGTCTTGCATCTTATAGCCCCTGTGCCCCCATTGTTGTGATGCTTGGTCCTGTCTGAAGCAGCTTAGGTGCGCTCTGAGCCATCTTACCTAATGTTGGTGTATAAATTGGACAAATTGGTCCGTTTGTTTGTAACCGAGAAATTGTGGACATTAAGATAGACTTGTAGTTTATCAACGTTGTAGTTGGATCCTTTTTTTTTTCACCAGCTGTGCCACTTCATAGTTTGTGGTTTGTTTTAGTGTTTTGTCTGTATTTCTGTCTCTGCTTCAAATAAGTCTTGTGCTCATCCGGATGCGTTTTAGTGTGAAATCCAGATTCATTCAGATATGACAGTGGCCACCAGGAGGTGTGGTAACAGTAATTTTCATTATATCTGCAATGATCAAGCTGCTGTCCCATCAGGAAACCTGTACTCTAAAGATTTAACCTCATTTAATTTGAAACTTGAACAGATCTGTGGCACCTCGCTGATGTCTGTTCTCTGGAAAAATCCCTTTAATCAATCATTTAATTTAAAGTTTGAATTTTTATGTGGGTTACCAAACTGTTAATTACAGGAATATCCACTGCAACAGAACTCTATGAAACAGTCAAAATAAACATTTTGATTGAGATTGTGTCATATTTATTTAAGTTTGTTATATCCGAATACACATTGAGCTTTACTGTCTTTTTACAGGCATCTATGCAAATGCAAACTTGTATGGCTGTTAAACTGGCAAAAAAAAAAAAAATATCCCAGCTCATTGCATTTTCTTTATATGTTCGAGTTATTTGTATTTGTTTTAATCTGAATATTTGTAGTTTTGCACTGTTTTATCACAAGAACACTCGGGGCACAAATAAAGGTCAGATGATAGCCACTGGAATGACACTAATAGTGACTGCTTTTGGAAATATAAGTAGGATTTGCATACTTATGTTTTTATGCACTTCATTAATTCCAAATAGAAAGTAGGCTTCTGCGTTTGATGCAGTTGTGAACACACACACGAAGAAGCAGTGCAGCATCCGACGTTTAGTACATGGGTGGAAGGGACTGTCCCTTCACTCCCCCACCCACATTTTCCTCCAGCCAACGCAACCTTTCAGTACTAAGTCCGCTTCTCTAACCTTTACAGCTGCTGCTCATGGAAATTTGTCTTCATATTTTGTCCTTGAAGAAGAATATAGAAACAAAATGAATTTCTGGATTACATAAAGACTGTGATAACGAGGGCTGTAATCTCCCAGTCGACTGGTCGATTTATTAGTCAATACCTTCTGGCTCGACCAAAATTCTGATTGGTCGATTTTTTTTTGCCACGTTAATTTCATCAGGAGGAAAGTACCGAAAGCGCTCTTGTTTCACAAATAATCTATCTTTGAACACCCCCTTGTTTTTGCTATTTTGGACTAACCCGCTAGAGACAGACAGACTGAAGAATACTAGGTCGATGTCTGGTGGTTTGATGAATGTATATTTCATTTTGACGGTTTCATTTAAAGTCAGTCCTCGTCCACCATGTCAAAGACATCTGCAGCGTGGCAGCTTTTCATGAAAATAAAAATGGAAAAAACGTCGAATGCAAAATTTGCAAACAACAGTTTGTGTATCACAGCTCCACTGCAAACTCGGCCCATCACCTAGAAACGGTAAGCTAACTTGTCCACCTTAGGTTGCCCCGTCAGTTTTGAGTATATGAACATATCAGAATTGACATTTCAATATTTTACTCTAATAATTGTTTTGTTTTAATTGTCAAAATTCTGACAGTGGACTTGCCTTTTGTGTTTAAGAGTAAAGTTTTAAGTTAAAAGTCTACTTGTGTCTCGGCCGCGATGCTGAGCTCCTCCGTTCAGTCTCGCTCTGTGCGCAGGACAAATGATAGTGTCGGTCAGTTATTACAACGTGACAAAAACAACTGTCTAAATATTCCTCAACAGCTTTTGTGCTGATAGTTGACACAGTATATTTTTCATATATAAAACTTGTCGAGATTTGAGGGCTTCAGTCGGCCAAGAATTTCTTTGGTTGATTGCAGCCCCAGTGTTAACTGAGTGTGTGTTTTCTCAACTTAGATTTTTTTGGGGTCCTCGTGATATTTTCGTCACATTACAGATCTAGTTAAGGTACATCATATGAACCGCATTTTTGTAGTAATTTGAAAGGGTACACCCCCCCCCCCGTGTTACTTTGCCTGGTTCTCTCCTCCACATTCTGAGGATAGCTAAGTCCAAAACAAGCAGCAGGTGTGGCTCCACACTTGTGAGTCTAGCACAAAGATCTTGTGCTTTCATCAGGCAAACTGGGTTAAGTTGTGGTAAAGACAAAAAAAACAAAAACCAACCCACAGTTTCTGGCTCACTTTACATTGATACCGCATTTTAAGGATGGTCTGTTTCCTGGATTTGTACATGTGAAAGCGACTTCACTCGGTCAGTTGGCAAGGCCTTCCTGAGTGACCTCCAGAAGGTGCTGGTGTCCTGTCCAGGTTTCCTTGAGGTCCAGTCCAGACTGGGGAGCACCTTCAAGGCCCTTTGGACCACTGAGGGCAGAGGTAGTGAATCAGGCTGAGTGACGGATGTGGGCGCTCTGGTCCATATTAACAAGAGTCGGATGGGAGAATTCTGCAATAAAGCCTTGAAAATAGGTGGAGAATGATTAACATTTCGATTAATTTGGTTAGTGTGATCAGATTACCAAGTTATTAGGAAACAAGGTACCCCCTGATAAATGTCCTTCTGCTCTTCAAGTAATTCTCGCTGCATCTGGAAAAAAACTGCACTCCATTGTTGTGTTTTATGATTTTTATTATTTATATTACAGTATTTTTATGTAATGTTTGTGCTCTCCACCACATTATGGTCATGAGCTAAATAAAATGAAATGAATTTCAGAAGGAAATATCTTAGGCTCCACAGAACAAATCTTTAAATTGTTAGTGAAACAGTAAGAGCTGTAACAGTTTCTCTTTTTTTGTTCAGTTTAACAGCTTATCTCTTTAAAAATGACTGAAATAGAGAAAGGGAGTTTTGACAACTCTTTTGATGTACTTAGCACACAACCGCTAGCCTTAAGTTTTGTTTCGGTTTAATTAAGCAGAAAACTGAAACTTAAGCAAAATTTTCAGCTTTTTAACAGCAAGAAACCCCTGCCAAGATCATTTTGATGGAAACTAAAACCCTAAATTTTGGGCCATGGAAGGAGGAGGGTAAGCAACCATAATTATGCTACTGCCCTGAAAATAAATGGAAAACAAGACAATGCAAAGTAGTTGTTTGTCAGTTATGGAACATCTGTTGAATTCTTTGCCATGTAAACTGGATTTTAAATGCTTCCATATAAATCAGTCAGGGTTCCAGGACTTGAACTCAAGTGACTTCACCACAGAGTAACTTGTCGAGACTTGTTAGCGTGAGATGGGAGAAGTTGGCCCACCTGGATTCCTGATTCCAGCGTAAACACAGCGCGGCTGTCAGACAGGTAGTCAGCTGATAGCAGGCAGATGAGCATTTGACTTCTCTGTATTGCTTTGACGACATCATTGGTATACGCTGCAATACAACATGGAAACAATCAGACTCATTTGTGAGCACACACAAACTTTAGGGGTAAAGGGAGTGGCTCTGTGTGTGGGATGTTTTTTTCTTAATGTTTAAAACAAACAAAACCAAAACTGGGACCCAAAAGCCACAATCTGTCTTGGTTAATCATTGCACCGCTAACACACACACACACACACACACACACACACACACACACACACACACACACACACACACACACACATTCGGTTGATCCTCTCACCTCCTCCAGGTAGCATGTCTCTCTCCTGCAGACAGAGGCGATACCCCCACAGGTCCTCTAACACCTGGAGGAGCAACACCTCAAGTGGTCTCTGTTTTTTTCTCCCCTCCTCAGAGCTCAGCAGCTCCACACTAGATAGACATGCTGTCAAAATAAATTTGAGTGAATTTCTTTAACCGCACTGTGACTTTCAAATTAAAATCAATTTTTCAAACAACCTTCCAAATTAGAGTTGGGTCCTGGTGGGCAGGAGGGGGTCAAGCCTCCGTTCACCTCCGCAGTTGGAGAACTCCACACGTACGACAGAAACACATCGTAATCTTTCTCCTCTGAATGGAGGGACAACACAAATTGAGCACTAGTTGTTGAACATGCATTTATTTATTTGCTTTTGTCTAACCCCGATAAAACAGCTTTGACTTTGTATTGATAATGCATGCCAAATACACTGACAAGAAGAGATGATGGAGAGATGTGAACCTTCCTGTTGAGGTAGAAATATATCTTGAATTTAGACCACATCCTGCACAGAGGAACAACCCCTGCATGTAAGGGTGGGTGGGTGGGGCTGTTGTTGTGAGTGTGTTTGTATTCTGACCTCCATGAAGTTTTCCATGTTGGCAGTAGCACCTGTACAGTAGTTTTATCTCCAGCCATTTCACCTGCAGAACAATTCCCAGCCCAGCAACCAGCAGCAAAGATGCAATCGGATAGTGAACCAGTGACGGCCATTTTACTGAAACCCAGTCCAACACACAGGGTTAGACTGTGCAATTTGTAAAAAGCAGCAAATTTTGCCCCCCCCCCCCTTGACTTTGTCCTTTATTTGGTGTTGAGGAAACAGTGCTGTTTTATGACTAAATAAAGAGATTAAATCCTCTGTGGTGGTTCAGAGTACAATTCAGTGTAGTAACAGTAATAGTTATCTAATCATTTAACATAGAACTTCACTGTAGTGGAGCTGCAGTTTTAAAGATATACAAACACAAAATTAATGCTGAGGTAAATTAAGGACACAACTCCAGTACTTGGGTCACAGTCTCTACACTCCTGGTAAATATAACTCCACTTCATGTGAAAGTATTGCAGTGAAATCGTTACCACAATAAAAGTTAAGGTAAATGTACTTAAATATTCACAAGTAAATGTTCCTTTTTTTAAAAGAATTTGCTCTAGGCATTTAAGTGAAGTATTTACTTGACTGCAATTCTTTCAAATTAAGTGGAGTAATATTTGCCAGAAGTATTTAAAATTGGGCTCTACTAAAGGCTGTGTTCTTTGTCCTTCACCGAGTTTAGATTCATTTGATAACAATGAGTGTTTGGCCAAAATGGGGTCTCACTTTAGCTCTGCTACATTCCAAATTTGACCTGGAAGGACACTGGTGACACATGGGGGAGCGCAGCCGCAGGTCAAGCCCGGTTCATCACTTTTATTTGGGCAACATTTGACCCATGGAACACTTGCCTGAACTGTAGCATAAATGAATAAATAAGAATCACACTACAGGTGCAAATGTACCTGCTATGACGGTGGGAACAAGGCCATGATATTGATATTATTTTGAAAATGTCTATAAAAATCCTTTGACTTAAAGAAGGCATCACCAGTACCCTCACTGAATTGGTTTTAGCACTTCTGGCCCAGTTGGATTGACCTTTTCCATTTTGACTAAGGATGTTGACATGACATTATTACAAATAATAATAATAAAAAAAAAAAACTCACAAAAAAGGAGCAATAGGAAATAATGGTACCTTGGATCATTTTCTTGAGCTGGACTGTGACACTACTGTTTCCAACAGAGTTCGAGGCTACGCAGGTGTATGTGTGATCCAGGTGTAGTGCGGTCACCTCTTGCAGGACAGCTCTCCGTGTGATCTCATACTGCTCAAATGTCATCCTTTCCTGCCTGGATCCAGGAAAGAATATCAACTTATGTGCGTGCAGAGTAAAAGCATCGTGCAAGTCAAACCATCACGCAAACTGCTTAAGAACTTGGTCCAAGTAAGCTTTGACTAGTGAAGTGACTCACTGTTGCACCTCCATGTGTAGCAGAGAGCTATCCTCCGTGTTGCCTCTGTAATTCATGTACCATCGCACCTCAGGTGAAAATGTTACTTCAAAAGGAAAATGCGTCCTACATGTCAGAGTGTGAGACCGACCTGAAATGAGTAACGAAACAAGTCTAACACTTTGTCCTGGTGAGACAATTCTATGTCCCACAGTTATATCAGTTTGAAAGATGAACAAATATTTATTCAAACAAAAGATGTAGCTCTAAAAAAGCAGCTCAGTAATGTGCTATACCTGCTCTAGTTGCAGGTTTATGTTCTAGCATATTTAGAGGCCCTTACCAAGCTCCACTTCCTCTGTTTTGCTGCCATCAGGATAAATGATCCTCGGAGGGTCACTTGCATTATAATGAGCTGAGAAATAAAGTCAAATATTCTCTCAGTATTCTGTATGTCAGGTGCATGCTCTCTAAGTCATTCAGTCTTTTCATACAATCACATCTGAGCTGAAGAAAAGAGGAAGGTGCATGATAGAAGACAGGCAGGCGACTGACAAGTGGGTTTTGTTTTTTTTTAACTCTGTTGACCAGGTAATCCCAAAGCAGGTCAGAATATGATATTGCCAGCTATTAGATATGTCACTGCCTAGGTCATAGAAAACAACCCAATAGTTATCTGGCTGACATGAATGTGAACAAAGCAATATCACAAGTTGTTTCCTTTTACCTTCATATATCAGGGCACAAAGCTGTGTGTACCTCCACCAACAAAGACAGGCACACACGCACATACGCACGCACAGACGAGTACACAACACTTACGTATGGCTGTTACGTTAACTGCCCTCCTGAGGGTCCAAGTGGTTCCTTGTTGTACTATCCGTCTATCACAGAAGAACACATGGGTGTCGTGCTTGCTGACTGTACAGAGGTGTAACCATCCATTCTCCTCACAGGAGGCTCGACGCTCTCCAGAGGCTGTTCTGTTCCACTGGAATAAAGTACTCTTAAGTTTCCTGTAAGTGAGTCACCTGTGAAATCTTGTTGACGTGTGTATGCACCTCACCTTGTACCAGGTGACATCTGTGTTATCGCGACAGGTGAGACCTGGACAGGGGATCCGCCCACGTTGACCTCTTTGCAGCATCACACTGCTCTCCTCAGGTTTACTACATGGCAGCCTGCTTCTCTCCACCACCTGGAGATGAAGGAATACCTGGCTACCAGTGGACAGTAGAGACCATTTTAATTGAAGCTGTCAGTAATTTCAGTAAAAAATTGATTTTCCCCTGCCTCATTTTTTTTTGAACTGATTATCATCGCCATTGCAATGTTACATAGAAAAACGCACAGATTGATTACACATCTTGTTTTGAAAGTAGGAATCTAATGTGCATTAGTTAAAATTACTTTCATATATCAAGTCAAAAGCATTAGATAGAGCAGAGTTAACGGTAGGGATAAAAAGGACATAATTATTTACCCGGTAAAAAAAGTTCCTGAGTGTTTTGCTTCAATCTGGATCTCTGTCCAACAGTTGAAGGATTGGCCTTGATTTCCTTTACTGCTATCTCCAATCCTGGTCCAGTTCATCTCCCTATGTGGGCATGGCAATATGATGGTTTCTCCCTCCACAGCTTGGTAGTGCTGCTGGGTATCATTCTGCTGAAATCCTAAAGACACTTGATGCGTTGAACAGAGACAATATTTCTTTTTTTCATTTTAACTGAAAAGTCCAAATAGTTCTTGACTCTTGCATGTTTCTTTTAAATATACTGTAATTAGGGCCTGAGCCTGAAGGTACTTCAAGTGGCCACAAGTGGACTGTTCCACCAAATTTCCCACTATTCTGGACCAGGTGCACACGAACGTGAAGGACACATAGAGCATTCCCGAACCCGCCACTCGGATGCTCTGACCACCTCTCACTGTTTCTGGCACCTGCATACAGGCCGCTCATTCGTAAATGTGGACCCACCAAACAAACACTAAGAATCTGGCCAAAAGAAACCACAGGTCAACTCCAGGATTGCTTTGAAAGGACGCGCTGGGGACTGTTGACTGATGCAGCTACCGATGGCACAGAGCTGGATCAGGAGGAATACACAGCTACTGTACTCTTCTACATTAGCAGCTGAGGAGAAAATGACACAGTGACCAAGAAAATAAAGACATATGCAGACCAGAAACACTGGATGAACAATGGGGTCAAAAAGCTTCTAAAAGCATGCAACAATGCCTTTAAATGTGGCGACACCACAGCATACAGTGTTGGCACACACAATCTGAAGAAAGGCATTCAAACAGCCAAAGACTCTTGCAGACAATGGGTGGAGGACGGCTTCAACAACACAGACGCCAGAGGTACAGTATGTGGAAAGGCATCAGAGCTCCACATGACAATATTTGCACTGTTAAATTATTATGAGCATTTATTTTTACACACTATTTGCACAATGCATAAAATGACATTTGTCAGTATTTATATTTGTATCCATTCTCCTTATTTATTCCCTGCTATTTTTTTATATTGCATTGTTTTATCTATTGTTGCTTTTTATTGCACAGAATGTATTTCCTACTGTTCTCGATATGGCATTGTGTACAGAGCCATAACAAAATTTTGTTGCACCGTACTTGTATTCTGCAATGAAAATAAAGGCTAATTGTGTTGTATTTATTTTGTGCTGAAATGAAATACCTTTTCTTTTCTTAGGTTGGTTTCCAACACAGCATTCCTCCGAGGAAAATGGAATGATCAAAAAAAGCAGAATGGATCCAGCTTGCATCCTGTGTCTGGAAATCAATAAAACATAGTTTGTGAACTTGAGTCATGATGCTGCTGCTGCTGCTGCTACAGGTGGTGCATGAAGCGTTTCCTCTCTTACACGAGCAGAGCTGATATTCTTAGCATTTCCTCCTCATTTTCGTTAATGCGCCCCTCATTTCTTGAGGTTTGAAGCAGACATCTAAGTTTTGCGGTTGGTTGAATCAGTTTCCTGTTTTCTTTTCTTCGGATGTGATATCATGGAATTATGACCCCATATTATGTTCTTATTAGTCAGCAGCCGCTTCCTATGTCATGTCAGATGAGAGTCTCTTGTGTTACACATTTTTATTGTCATTTTTCTTAGGATTTGTACTGTTTTTATAGCTGCACAATGCTTTGTGCTGCAGTCTGTTTGAAAGGCGCTATAGCAGCCTGCTTTACTTTAGTCCAAGAACAAGGTGTCAGTTTGTTATATGACCAGTTTTCTGTCACCAAGCTACAGTTCAAAATAAATATAATAAAAAAACAACAACCACAGTATGAGTAGTTTCACAGTGCACTTTATCTGACAAAAGAGAGGGGGTAGAGAAACACTGATATAAAATGTCCCACATTACAGTCACAGCACCAACCACTCAGCCTCAGCTGACTCATCTGCAAGTCACCGCTGCACCCACACAGTCACAGCTAAAATAACCACCAAAAATAACGAAAGCCCTGCCGTTAGAGTTAATTTAAGCTTGGAAATATATAAATACATTTAGGTTCTGCAGCAATACATTATGTCAAAATGATGATGATGATGAAGTGGAGGAGAAGGAGGAGGATGATGATGATGATGATGATGATGATGATGATGATGTGGAGGAGGAGGGATGATGAGGATGATGTTCCTAAACAAATGAATGAACAAAAAAGTGTGACTCAAAATGACCATTGCTGAAAGAGAGTGAATGAAAATCAAGTTACAGCAGCCACATATCAGACACAAGCACCTCTTGTGCTATAAGAGAAGATAAAGTAGAATAAGATCTACGAAAATACTCGGGCTGATATGACACGCTACCTTGACGTGCCTAAACATTCTCCAGCGAGGCAGCACTCTAGATCATCTTCACAAAGAGTCTTGATGGAGCAGTGGTGGCTGGGAGATGATAGCGGAGCTGCTTCCAGAAGGACGAGGAGGGCGCCATGGAGTCTGACCCCTCCCAGGTGACAGAGCGTCCAGCCGTGCTGAGCAGCTGTAGGGCCTCTGATGATGAACCTGATCCCACTGCTTCTGGTTTCCCCGTTTTGATGAAAACTAAACATGTCTTCCGTTCCACAAGGGCGGCGTGGACGGCACTCAACAGGCCAGAGCCCAGACCAGGATCCAGAGAGGTGGGCACCAAAACCACCGTGCGGCACTGTTCTATGCAGTCTAACACTGCCTCTGCGACAGCTGTAGGGGACCAAAGATTAAAATAGATAACTATTTGTTTTTTCTTTTTAGGTTGCATTTTCAAAATTTAAATAGAATACCACACCTTTCCCTGGTGGGACGTCTCGATCAAAGAGACAGAGATCGTAACCAAACCTGTCCTCCAAAACATTCTCAAACCATTTTTTGTCATCATCATTAAGTCCTGTGTTTGTATCACTCTTATAACAAATCAGAAACGCATCATAGGTCTTTCCATCTGAAAAAGAAAAAAGCATTTACAGAAGCACAATTATTAGTATTAATATTAGTAAAGGTGCTTATCCAGACAGAATAAATATGTGGCTCTAAAAAATGGAAGTTTGTCAGAACCAAAAAGTGACCCCTACCTAGGGGGCTTCTGTGGAAGCCAAGGCTGTCTCGCAGGAAAAGACTGATTTCAATTTTAAATTTCAAATAGGTAACTACTATTATAAGCATCAT